>NC_051078.1:16094313-16439523 GCF_004664715.2 Peromyscus leucopus | reverse complement strand
CCAATTTAAACCAATAGAAAGAAAAAAGTTCAACAGGACATTAGTAGTCATCAAAATACTTGAAGTGGTACATTCCAGAAGAATTCCTCCAAATTGTTTCCTATAATTTATTGAGTTGAGTTAGGTGAAATTTGATTCTCTAATTGAAAGGGAAAAAATGAAAAGCTCTTTTGAAAATAGTGCCATGGATTTATTTTTTGATATAGTTAAGTTTCTTCTTATTTCAACACCAATAAAGCCTCTATCCCGTTTCTTTCAGATTTTTCTATCTTTACTCCTTTTAATAATCAACTTTTAATGGACAGACAAAGCCATGCAGATGCCATGAAGATAAAATATTCCCCATAGTCAAAAAAAAAATAGTCACTATTAGAAACGTGATAGTTTTTGTATTGACCTGAGGGGTGAAATCTAAGCTTTTCTTTAGGTTACAGCTGTCAAGATGCAGATACTGATGTGTTTTTGTCCAATCTGTTTATTAAGTAAATTATGTTAATAATCTGAAAAACAGGACAGTGAAAAATCTGAAATAGTATAGCAGATCTTTCTTTATATCACTAGCTCTCTAATATCAACTTGGAGACTTTTTATTAATTATAAAACCTTGGGCTTAGCTTAGGCTTGTTCCCAACTAACTCTTAAAACGTAAATTAACCTTCTTATGTAAATCTATATTTTGCCAGGTGGTACTTACCTCTCATCAGTAATATGTCTGACTTCTTCCATGTCTGGCTGGTGAATCTCCTGCCATCCCAAAACAAAAAGACAGCCAGACTCAAAGTCCCTCCTCACTACTTCCTGTGTGTTTCTCTGTCCATTTCCTGGAATCCCTCTAACTCTCCATAGATACTTCCTGTCAACTAACTGCTGGCTCTGTCTCTTGACCCAAAGTTGATTAAATATAATTAATGCAATCTCAGCATTCACAGTGTCATCAAATATGCCACAACAAAATAGAAACAAGGATGTGATGTGAGCAAACCAACAAACAATAGTCAGAAGATAATTCTTCAAAGTTTTATATGTGGGAACTTACATGTAAAGCAAGTAAAATAAAGTTGAGAAAGTAGACACATTGGTTACAAAGGATCTCACATATGATAACTGTCTTACTTAGGGTTTCTATTGCCATGAAGAGACCATGACCTCAACAACTCTTATAAAGGAAAACATTTAATTAAGATGGTAGCCTACAGTTTCAGAATTTTAGTACATTATCACAATGGTGGGACATGGTGGCATGCAGACAGACATGGTGCTGGAGCTGAGAGTCCTACATCTTGATCAATAGGCAACAACAAATGTCTGAGCTACTGGTCATTGCTTGAGCATATATGAGACCTCATTGCCCTCCTCCACAGTGACATGCTTCCTCCCACAAGGCAACACTTGCCCAAAATGCCAATCCTTTTGGGGGCCATTTTCTTTCAAACCACCATTTTCTTTCCACTCTCTGGCTACCAAAAGCTTGTCACCATATCATAATGCAAAACTTCATTTGATCCCATTTCAAAATGGTCTGTAACAATCCCAAAGCTATTTAAAAGTCTAAAATCTGAAGTCTCTTTTGAGGCTTTCATGTCATCTCTTGACTGTAGAACCCTGAGGTTCTGCCAAGTTCTGTCAAGTTCTGCTGCTTGCTGTGGCTAGAACGTTCCCCCTTCCCTTTCAATTACATCTTTACCAGAATTCTGTTTTTGACTGGTTGCCTTCACTGCCTAATCTTTGCTGTTCTGGAGTTTATTCTGTAGACCAGGCTGGCCTCAAACTCAAAGACTGCCAGCCTCTGCCTTCTCAATGCTGGGATTAAAGGTGTGCCCCACCACGCCCAGCTCTAAGCTTTTCTTTAATTCCTTTTCACAATTTGGAAACTTAACTGGGTGAGATCTTACCCTGAGATCACCGCTGCTTTTATTTCATCTGTTTATCTCATTGAACACAGGACATAGGTCCACTCCACTTCCTGGTACTCTTTTTCTCCTCAAACTTCACATTTTGTAACTTTCCCTCCATTCGGCTTGCCCCTTTTAATTATAAATCTTCATTAGGATTACCACTAATAACCACATGACAAAGTCAGTAATAGGCTATTTTGAGATGTCCTCTGGCAATGGAATTAATTTCAAACTCTTCACTTAGGCTCAGACAGACTCTTGGACAAAGGCAAAAGGCAGATACATTTTTCACCAAAATATCACTAGAACGATTTTTGGCCACACATTAATATTCTTCTCCTCTGAAACCTCTGGAGTCAGCCTCTGGCAGTTCATCAAATCACACTCAGCACCACTGACTTCCATGCTCCTACTAGTATGGCCTATTACATAGCACTAAAAGTGTTCAAATGCTTTGCTAGTTCATAATCCAAAGATCCATATTCCTTCAAATAAAAACATGGACAGGCCTATCACAGCAATAACCCAGTCACTGATGCAAACTTTTGTCTTAATTATGATTTCTATTGCTGTGAAGAGACATGATGACCATGGTAACTCTTATAAAGGAAAACATTTAATTGAGATGGTAGCTTACAGTTTCAGAGGTTTAGTCCATTATACTCATGATGGGGCATGGTGGTGTACAGACAAATATACCATTAGTACTTCCTATTAGCAGGCAATAGGAAGTGAACTGAGATACAAGGTATGGCATGGATTGAGCATATAATGAGACCGCATAGCCCATGTCTATAGTGACATAATTCCTCCAAAAAATGCCATGCCTACTTGAACAAAGCCACACTTTCTGTCTTAGTTAAAGTTTTTATAATTAAGAGAGACATAACTGAGAGGATTTTTTAACTAAAGAGATACCATAACAACAGCAACTCTTACAAAATAAAACATTTAACTGGGGTGGCTTGCTTACAGTTTTAGAGGTTCAGTCCATTATTATCATGATGCGGAGCATGGTGGCATGCAGGCAGGCCTGGTGCTGGGGTAGCACCTGAGACCTCTACATCTTGCAGGCAACAGAAAATCAACTGACACACTGGGCGGTATCCTGAGCATAGAAAACCTCAAAGCCTTCCTATGGGAGCCCACAAAGGTTTCCTGGTGAGATCTGAGCTTGGTTTACACAGCAGGGATGCATTAGGGGATGGCTTGACCATGTGCAATGTCACCAGGTATTTGGGATGGTCTGCACTTGACTGAGCTAGGGGAGGCCTGTTGCTCCACCCCTTGGCATTCCTTTAAAAAGCCCTTTAGTAGAGACAGAAGGGGCTGGTGTGTTTGGAAAACCCAGGCCCTCGTGAGGCTATCCTGTGTTTTCTATCTGTCTCTCTCTCTATCCTTCTATCTACAAATTTCCCATTTCTCCCTGCTCAAGAATACCCTGGGGGAATAAGAAGGAGCTGGTCTCCCTCACCTTCCTCCGAGTAACACACTTCCTCCAACAAGGCCATACCCACTGCAACAAAGCCACACCTCCTAATGGTGCCACTCCCTATGAGATTATCTGGACCAATTACATTCAAACTACCACATTCTGCTCTCTAGCTCCCATAAGCACATAACATTATTTTATGCAAAATTCATTTAAGACAACTTCATTTAGTCCAGAATGCATCTTTCCTCATTAGCTGATAGTTCAATGTATGTATTATAAATGGTTGGATTGTCTTTGTATCCGATGAGGCAATATCCATCTTTCTTGTATTACTTGACTCTCAAATTTCTATGAGTTTTGGTGTCACTTGCACTTATGCAGGAAGTAATCCAGAGAAGTTAGAAACTCTTAAGGCTCATAAACAAAACATGAAATGGAGAGGTATTCCTTCTGTCATAATTCCATAAGGAACTGGTCAAAATATAGAAAAATAAAAGGAAAGCAAAAAAAAAAATAATAAAGAAAAGAGAAAAAAGAATTATGGGAACATACAATACTATGTTTGTTTGTTTTTTCTATTCAATTCTTCATTATTATGTTGCTTTACATCATTAAAGTTTGTTGTCTTATTTATAGTAGAGGCAAACACAAATGTTCAGATTCTCCAATATTAATTTTAGCAAAGAGAGAAGAAAACAGACTTCATGAGAAAGTAGCAGACAGAAGAGACAGAAAACAATGCAGAATATCCTAATTTGCAGTACATGTGACAGTTAATCTTGATCATAAATTTTATATGATTTAGGAATAAATTATGCCATGTCTATGAAGGAGTCTCTGTGTTGAGTTAATTCCATTGAGAAGATCCATGTTAATTGCGGGTAGCCATATTCCATGGGATTGGGTTCATAAATGAAAAGATGAGAAAGAAATGAGCATCAATGTGCATCTCTCTCTCTCTCTCTCTCTCTCTCTCTCTCTCTCTCTCTCTCTTTCTGTGTATGTGTGTGTGTGAGAGAGAGATGTGTGTATATGTGTGTGTGTGTGTGTGTGTGTTACTTTACTACAGGTACAATGTAGCCAACTCCATTGACCTCCTACCATTAAGAGTTTTCTGTTGTGATGGACTGTATCTTCCAATTGAAACAAAATAAAACCTTACTTCCTTAAATTGCTTTGTCATATATCTCTCTTTTTTTTTTTTTTTTTTTTTGGTTTTTTTGAGACAGGGTTTCTCTGTGTAGCTTTGCGCCTTTCCTGGAGCTCACTTGGTAGCCCAGGCTGGCCTCAAACTCACAGAGATCCGCCTGGCTCTGCCTCCCGAGTGCTGGGATTAAAGGCGTGCGCCACCACACCCGGCCTGTCATATATCTCTTATCAATATGAAAATTATCTAATATTGTATATGAAAGGAGACAGATAAAATATTATAACATGAGAATTATCATAGTCAAAAAGATATTAGGCTTGAAAAAGGAACTCTAAAGATTTTGGTTCATTAATGGTCTAACTAACAGGAAGCATTTTAGTAGAAGTGTATGAATACAAGCCAACTTAAAATGGATCAAATAGAGTAAAAAGACAATAGAATGAAAACCTTATGAAATGTTTCATTGTACAGCCTGAGAAGGAAATAGAGTGGCTTCAAAGGGTATTTTTGTTAAACAATATTTATAGACTTATGCATGTGTTGTGGGATGCTGTTGTTGGATTTGTTATAAGTTTATTGTAGTTTATGATATTGAGCTGTTTAGTAGGAAAATGGAAGGGGAAAGTCTTAACAAGTAGAAGAATAAGCATCAGTGATGAAGTTTCGTTTCTGAAGAAGTGAGATGGAACAAAGACAATGTGTGTTGGTTATTCTTCAATGTGTCAAGATACATTTCAATTAGAAAATTATATGAAGAAGGATTCATTTGGCTCAGATTTGAGATTGTATAGTAGGTTATATCAGGGAAAGCATAACAGGGTTTATGTTTGTGGAAACTTTTACTTCTGGATGGACTAGGAAGCAGAGAATGGATAGGAAGCAGGCTTGAGTTATAATGACTTAAGTCTCCTTCTAAGTGGTCCTCTAGGGGACATGACCTCCTAAATATTCCACAGGTTTTCCCAACTAGCTAAGGACCAATTGTTAAACTATATGAGCATGTGATCTATCCAAACCATAATATCCCAACTCTGGTCCCCTTAAGTTCCTGCAATCTCATAATGAAAAATACATATTATTATCCTATGTCAAGCATCATCACAGCCTTAACAGTTTCAATACAGTTAAAAGACCCTAAGTCTCTTCTGCCCTTTGGGGCTATTTCTTATTTATGAGCTCCTGTAAAAAAAAAAAAAAAAAGTTACCTACTTCTAATATACAATGGCACAGAGTAAACATCTTTGTTTGCAAAGGGAAGAATGGAACATGGAAAGAAAGGTATGAGCAAAGGAAGACCTATGCCCAGCAGGTCAAACATCAAACCCTGTAGCTCAGTGTCTGAAATCTAGTGCTCTTGGTGAATCCCTAGAGCTCTCATAGTATCGGGTAGCTTCACAGTTCATATGCTGCATGCACCGACTATGACTTCTCTTTTAAGCTAGCTCCAATTAGTGCCAGTAGCTTTACCTGGCAAATGCCCCAGATTTGATCTGTTTCCAATATCCTGAGATATCATTGCACCTTAGGCTAGACCATCATAGCTTTACAATAAGTAGCCAGCTTAAGATCTCCATGCAAGGAAGCCTCCTCTACAACACATTACCCAGTCTTGGGATGTCTGAGTGCTCTGTACAAGCCTCAAAATGCCCACACTCATTAGTGCCTCAAGGACAACATGTGCTTCTGCTATCAGCTTGAATTGTAGGCTGGTCTCTTTGGACCCCAGCTATACCACCCACTATGTGCCTTAATTGTTGAACTCAACAAAATAGTTCCGTAGGCATTCTTCTATCAGAAGAATATTTGAAGGCATCAATTTTTCTCTCTTCATTGAAAGGAATTAATATTTTTTTCATTTTTTTGAGATTTCTGGTGGGATTTTTTAGGGTCACTTATGCATGCTACTATGTTCTCTTCAAATAAAGATGCTTTGATCTCTTCCTTTCCAACTGTGACAATCAATGCTAACATATAATGGCTCATGCTGTTATTAATGCCCTCAATAAGCATTTTCCCAAAGTATTAAAAGCACCCATACTGAAGGTAAATATATGTGTTCACCAACAATGGGAGTTGAGCCAGACAGGCCAGTGACAACTGAGAAAAGCACATGTGTTTAAAGTACTGTCTTCAGCTATACAACTGTCTCACTTAGGGCCTAGTCGAGTCCCATGGAGGCTCCACCACTCTAAAGTTCATGAGTTCCCACTAGTTTGGTTTGGTTGTCTCTGTAGGTTCCCCCTTGTCACTTGCTCATAGAATTCCTCTTCCCTCTCTTCAACTGGACTCCCGGAGCTCAGCCTAGTGCTTGGCTGTGGATACTTGCATTGGCTTCCATCAGTTACTGGATGAAGGCTCTATGATGACAGTTAGGGTATTCACTTATCTGACTACTGGGTAAGTCAGTTCAGGCACCCTCTCCACTATTTCTGGGGTCATCCTTGTAGATTCCTGGGAACTTCCCTAGCACTTGGTTTCTCCCCATCCCCATGATGTCTCCCTCTATCATGATGTCTCTTTCATTGCTCTCCCACTCCATCCCTGTTCCAGCTTGACCATCCTGCTCCCTTATGTTCTCATCCTCCATTCTCCATCTTCTGTTGTCCCACCTTACCCTCAGTTTACTCATGGAGATCTCATCTATTTCCCCTTCCCAGGGCAAACCTTGTGTCCCTCTTAGGGTCCTCCTTGCTACATAGCTTCTCTGGAGCTGTGGGTTGTAGTCTGGTTATCCTTTGCCTTACATCTAGTATTCACTTATGAGTGAGTACATACTATTTTTGTCCTTCTGAGTCTCAGTTACCTCACTCAGGATGATATTTTCTAGTTCCATCTATTTGCCTACAAATTTCATGATGTCATTGTTATTTACTGCTGAGTAGTACTCCATTGTATATATGTACCACATTTTCTTTACTCTGCATAAGTGAGACAGTTGTGTAGCTTGATCTGCTAGAGGGGCCCCCTGGCAGTAGGATCAGGATCTATCCCTAGTGCATGAGCTGGCTTTTTGGAGCCCACTACCTACCTACCTACCCAGGGATACCTTGCACAGCCCTGATGCAAGTAGAGGAACTTGGACCTGCCTCAACTGTATGTACCAGGTTTTACTGACTCCCCATGGGAGGCCTTACCTTGTCTGAAATATAGATTAATAGTAATCTGGGATAATCAAACTTATAATCATGTGAGTTAAGATTTTTAGGTATATAAAGGTATATTTCACTGGGCAGTGGTGGTGCAAGCCTTTAATCCCAGCACCTGGGAGGCAAAGGCAGGCAGATCTCTGTGAGTTCAAGGCCAGCCTAGTCTACAAAGAGTTTTCCAGGACAGGTGCAAAGCTACAAAGAGAAACCCTGTCTTGAAACCCCCCCCCCAAAAAAAAGTTTAAAGGTATATTTCAATTATGTAGGTAATCTTCTAATACTTCAAAGACTTATATAATATGTCATTTAAAATGTTTTAAAAACTTAGACTTTCTGGACAGTGAAATATGTCTGCTCCTAGCAGCACTGATTTACTTCAGAGAGGAGGATGGGCACTAAAGACCCTCCGTATGGAGTTTATCTCCTTTTTGGCAAAAATAGCCATTTGGGCAACAGTCTGCTCTTGCCCAGACTGCTGATAATATGCTGTATAAACTGGACGTGCAGGATCCATAGCAAAATGGCCACTGAATTTACCAAAATGGGGCGAAATGGTCCTTCAGGTTCCTGGTTCACAGAGGAGACTGCCAAACTTTCTGCAGGACACAGAGAGAAACAACTGAAAAACTCTAGAACTATAGGCTGAAGATAGATGCCCCAACATTGCAGAGGAACTTTGGGTGACTGTCCAGGCAGCCAGCTGATTCTGTCATTCTAGATTTTTGGAAGTTGCTTGCAATGCATTTCTTGTTTACTTAGGTAATATTATATCCTTCTGAAGTCTTTGATGTAGTTGAAGACTAGATAGTTATAATTATAATTTTCCTTGGTTATGATAAAAGATAAATTAGATATGAAACTTTAGACTCACAAATATAGGATAGGTAGAATATAACTGTTCTAGTATATGTAATTTTACTAGGTTAAATTTAAAACCTTCCTTTTTGATTAGATAGAAAAGGGGAAGTGCTGTGGGATGCCTTTCTGTATGCTGTGAATATGTGTTGCTCTGATTGATTGATTGATAAATAAAGCCATTTGTCCTATGGCAATTCAGGTTATAGCTAGGTGGGAAATTGAAGAGAGAGACAGAAAAAAGAAAGGCAGAGAGGAGAGATGCCAGCCTGACACCCAAAGAATAGCATGCCAGCAGACCAATAAGCCACAAAACATGTGGCAAAACATAGATTAATAGAAATGGGTTAATTTAAGATATAAGAGCTAGCTAGCAAAAGGCCTGCCATAGACTCTAAAGTTTGTAAATAATATAAGCCTCTGTGTGTTTATGTGGGATTAAGCAGCTTCAGGACCCAGTGGGAGAGATTTGTCCCAACCACAGCAGGGCAGGACACAGGAAAACATCTGACTACACAGAAGATTGTAGCTAATAATAAACCAAGTGAATAAGTGTTTTTCAAACAAGAAAAGCTTGAAATGATTTGGTTATAAGGTCAGGAGGCAGCTAATGTAAGGTAGGTGTTGACAAAATCATAACAGATGAGATAAAACTTCATTTTATAAATGGGGATGCTGGAATTATCCAGGATAAGCCATGAGCCATGCCAGGGTATTTAACTGACAAAGCAATAGCTTAAAATTGGGCTTTGGTAAGACCTGTTTATGAGGAAGATTTTTGAACCAGCTTCTGAAAAAGGGTCTGAATACATAGGACCAAATAAAAATGCAACTTCCTTACCTTAAAAAGATGAGTTAGACAGAACTCTGGATTCACTAAGTCTTTTATCATATAGATCTTGTTGCCATATAACTAAGCCTGTATGTTTATGGCATGTTTGTAGATTGTCAACAGCCACTCTATTGATTAAAGACAAACAAACAAACAAAAAAAAAAAAAAAAACCCTCCTCCTTTGCAAGGAAAAAAAATTGTGTGCTATGACCAGAACACTTTTAGACCAAGGACACATTTCATTTCCTACTTAAAGATCACCATATGGAAACTAGTTTTGGTAATCCTAGTTCTTGGGAGGATCAGGAAGAAATATCACAAGTTCCAGCCTAAGCTAGGCTGCATAGCAAGGAAAAGCAATCACATAATATGAAATTCTTGGAAATCTTACAGAATTTAAATTTACTGACGAACTTATTTAACATGGAAACCATTTTCACATTATGGTTCTAGAAATAACTTAGTAAGCAGAATAATACTAAGATCTATAATTTGTTTAATATCCATTATAGGATACCAAGTATTTTACACACACTATTTCCCCATGTCTGCATAATAAATCACAAAGGAAATAGAATCAATCTTATTTAATAGAGGAAGAAACAAAAGCCTAAAAAAATCATTTAACTAAAATTTTATGTAGTCAGGTATATTAGTTACATATTTATGGCTATGATAAGACGTCATGACTAGAAATAATTTATGAAGGAAGGAGTTTGTCTGTGGCTTAAGTTTTCAGAGGGAAAGGACTCCATCATACAGGGAAGGAATAGCAGCAAGTGACAGGTATGGTCGAGGCAACAGGAAGTTGAGAGAATGCGTCTTCAACTGCAAACCCCAAACAGAGAGAGCACAAACTGGAAACTGGGTGAGGCTAAAAACCGCCACATTCTCTCCACATTGACATAATTCATCCAGCAAGGCCTCTTCAAACAGCGTCACCGACTCAGAACCAAGTGTTCAAGTACCTGAGCCTATGGAAGACATTCTCATTCACATCACCACACTAGGATCAAACTCATAGTAAACTGATTTCAAAGCTTGTTTGTGGATGTAATCACTTACTCTGCTATGCTAGAAGACCTGTATAATTTGTGGGAAACTCAAACATTTTGAAAGCATGTAGCCAGATTTCTCCACAGTCCCACAGCCACTTACAAAATAATCATTCAGAGGCTTATATTAATTACAAACTATATGGCCTATGGCTTCAGCTTCTTGACAGCTAGGTCTTTCATCTTAAATTAACCCACTCCTATTAATCTATATGTTGCCACGTGGCTGTGATGTTACCAGTCTGCTGGCATCTTGTTGCTCCTCTGGCAGTGGCTGACTTTCCTCTCAGCTCCACCCTCTTCTCTCTGTATCTCTGCTTGCATTTCCTGCCTGGCTGTTAGCTATCTTGCCATAGGCCAAAACAGCTTTATTTGTAATCCAATGGGAGCCACACATATTCACAGCATACAGAAAGATATCCCATAGCAAAAGCATGTTCCCCTGTTCAAAAGTATTGACAATATGAAAAGAGCAACCATAGATCATTAAAATGGGTATGAATGCCTTTGTGATCATGGAATTTTATTCTACATAACAGATGGCAGAGGCTTCTACTAGAGCTAGCCCTATGAGCAATGTCTCCATGCACAAAAAGGTCCCAGCATACATGTGAATTGTCAGGTATTGGAGGTAAACCTAAGAAATAGGATGCAATTTGGGTATACGATTACAATTTTAACTGTTGAAAGTTGCAATTTGAAGACATAAACTAATTACTGTGAAGATTAAAGCCTGCCACTGAATAAGAACTTATTATGTAAAATAAATGGCACACGTTAAAAGTAACAATCAGACAAAATTCATAACCTTTTTTTTTCCAGAGCTGAGGACAGAACCCAGGGCCTTGTGCTTGTTAGGCAAGCACTCTATCACTGAGCTAAATCCCCAACCCCCAAAACCATTTTAAATTAACATTTATTTACTGACATTATTTTTTGAAATTAGACATAAATATTAGGGAACTTACATAGCACTTTAATTATTACTACATTATAAACTACATTTTTTACTACAGTAGTCCTTGAGTCAGGACACTTATGGAGAATAAGCCTCGCACTAGGAAGTTATTTAATGCTTCCCATTAAATCAGCTTGGTTAGGAATGAAGAAAAGAGAGGTTTTAAGAATGATAGATAGTATAAGATATTAACTTTGGAGATCTCAATGAATAGCTCTAACTGGAACTCAATGCAATAGCAGTAAGGGGTGCATTCTTTTCCAGAGCACTATGCCATGTTAGCTATACATATATAAATGTGTATGTATGTATGTATGTATATGTATATATATATATATATGTGTGTGTGTATATGTATATGTATGTATGTATATGTGTATGTGTGTATATATATATGGGCATAAAAACAGATTCAGTGACCCTACAAAAGATCAATGTGATGGGTTTTTTGCACTAATCACAGCCACAAGTTGGGCAATTACAAGCTACCTGTCTTGAACAAAAGCTGGAACTCAGAATTAGAAAGACAGGATAATAAAACTTTGACAACCAAGGCCAGAGTGGAATGAAGAAAAGTTTGAAATTACAAAGTAGTGAATAGTTGGCCCAAGTAGAGCAGGTTAGAAATACATGAGGAAAGTGGTGTATGATTTTTGCATCACTGTCAACAGCCTCAAAAGCATAGAATAAAACCAAGCTGGAATGCCTAACAGTAATGACCAAAGCCACCAGACTGCAGAAATACAAAATAATAGAGAGAAATAAGAAATCATTATGATAACTTAAGGAGCCAGGATTTCAAACAGGCAAACATAAAAAAGGCAGAAGACTCAAATAGAAAGTCTAACATAACAAAGACATGATGGGCCGGGCGGTCGGTGGTGGCGCACGCCTTTAATCCCAGCACTTGGGAGGCAGAGGCAGGAGTAGGAGGCCAGCCTGGGCTACAGAATGAGTTCCAGGAAAGGCACAACGCTACGTACACAGTGAAACCCTGTCTTCAAAACAAAACACAAAACAAAACAAAAAGACATGATGGAAAGCATGGAGGTGGGGAAACAGAAGAAACACAAGAGACCGTAAAGGTTTTTGAGTGAAGGTAAGGAATCATTTTTTTTCCTACTTGTCGCAGAGGTGACAATCATAGCACCCCAGGGCAAATTTCAGCGAATTCACTTGAAGAAATACAGGTTGGAGAAAAGGCGTCATGTGGAGATCCTGATTGGAAAATCATTGGCACAGCAGTGACGGAGTCAATGCAAATTGATGATACAAAATATAGAAAGAGAAGGCGGTGTTGGATAAAAACAGCACATCCTCAACATGAAGGTGAAAATGAGAGTAACTGTGAAATTTTCCACGAGAGTCAGAGCATAAAAATGTATTGCTTCAGACTTCATTTCTTATCAGTCACACATTAATCTCCCAATAGCCCACCATCAAGACACCAGTGGATTAAAATGTTCCTGTTAAATACCAGAGTGCCTATAACTTAGACACTTTATTCATATGATCATACACATTCATAAACAGATCAAATAGCTTACTTGTTTTCTCTGTAGCTGTGACAAAAGTTGGAGGCCTCTCTATATATGAAAAGTCAAGGGTTAAGGTGGTTTTCCTCTGTTCAATATAAAAATCCTTGTTTCTCTTTGTATTTTCTCTCACCCAGTTACATCCATGGTGTTTGGTGAAATATGGCTGTAAGGGAAACATTAATTGTATTATGACTCAATTCAGTTTTCTTTGTGATTCTCTGGCGAGTCTTCCGAAGAGCTCAGCAATACTGTGCATATCAGTGTTGTATTTATGGCCTGTCTTGTGTGCTCCATTTGTGTCTCTGCAATCATAGCTCAAATGTTAATAGAGATCTCTGTATTTTACTGGGATAGTCTGATCTAAAACTCAGTATCAACTCAATTATATATTCCAGAAAACTATTTACAGCTTTAACTCTAATGCAAATTAGAAAATCTAATTTAAAACCTGTGAGTTACTCAACAGCAACAAGAATTTCCTAAATAGAAGATGACTTTTTGTCTAATAGATATGAATTACCCATCATTTCAAATTTATGCTAATTCTAATAACAGTATTATACCATTAAAATGAACTTGGAACTTATGAACATTATCGTCAGAGAAATCAAGAAAATTGGTTGTTAACTTCTTACACAGCTGAAATGCCTTTTATTATTGCCATATTTTGTTCCAGCCAAAAAATATCATTTATATTCTGGCAGTGAGCTACTTAAATGGTTTTGTACAAAAATTCAACCAATGAAGAAAAAAATATTTCTATATGGCCATGTTTAATCAGTTCCCATTCTAGAAGTATTCATAATAGCAGAAAATCACATTGAAAATATTATAGAGGTGTGTTCATTCTCATTACAAGAATCTCTTTTCTAACAGGCAAGAAAATTTGCATATTAGAGAGAGTCTGAGAAAGAGTATTTTTAACATTGAGAGTATCCAGTAAATGTGAAAAGAAATTAATATGGTATATTACTGAAAGCCCTTCATATGTTAGCAATAATGAATTTACCTTCTGGTTCAGTCCTTTGCCCTGACTGATATTTTGCTTTTGTGACCTTTTGAACACACATTCACAGATGTTAAAGCCTTTCTCTCTGACTTCATTCTGTGAAGCAACTGAGAACAAGACCAGACCCCACCAGCTTAATAACTTTAATATCTATTAGACATTGAACGCATATCCCAGGTTTCTTTACATATGACTATAGTAGTTCTGTGATGACGTTTTCTATGTTGCTTGTGTAGCTAGTAAGAATGAGAGGATAGAATAGGACAGAAGTAAATATACTGGAGCTGAAATCAAAGGGAGGCAAAAGAACTTTAATCTTTATTACAAGAAACAAGAGTATAATTTCTTTTTCCAAAGTGTGTTCTGAAAACATCCTCTGTGTGTCTCTCTAACTTTGTGTGCATGCTGTTGGTGGTATTTTCGCTTTCCTCTTTTATATTCCTACCCCAATAAACTGAAAGAAACTATCCTTTGTTTCCTGCAAGAAGAGGCATAAACAAAAATGCAAGGTCCAAGAAAAATATTTTAGTAGTCTAACTTACTGGCCAAATTGTATATACAAAGTAAATAGAAAAATACTTTACTCAGTCATCAACACTGATATTTTCTTTTAAAGAAAATATCATTACCAAATACAAATCAGAATAGGAAGCAGTGGTCCTTTTAAACAAACCCATCATCAAGAATTTAAATCCATCATGTAATTAAAGGAAACTTCCATTCTGAAAGGTCATTGGAAAGAATATTCAAACAAAACAAACAAACAAACAAAAATCCAGAAAAATACAGAATCTTGCGAAACCACATAAATGGAAGATAATGTGTATTCTTGGGTAAAGAGATTCCAAGAAGATAATAAGTTGCTAGCTTTCCAACGGAACTCCAGAATCAAGAAAGAAGGCAACTCTGGAACCAGCTGTAGATGAATTCCCAGAAGACAGACCTTCTGAGGGCAAAACTACCCACAGGCACAGTAGTTCCTAAGAAATTGCAAAGGAAAATAGAGACCTCATACCCAACCCAGAGAAGATCTCCAAGAATAACTGATGATGCTGGAGAAGTGTTTGTTTTGTTTTGTTTTGTTTTTGTTGTTTTTGTTTTTTTCATTCTAGATCTAAGTCTTGGCAAAAGATGCCCTAAATACCAAGAATGACACCACATGATCGCTGATCTGCCATAGACATAAGCTTTGTAGGTAATCTACATTTGTGGGACATTGTGAGTGCATGTGCAAATTCCTTATCAAATCCTCAATGGTTATGAGTTTCTCACTACTTTTTAGTTACTTATTAATGTGGTGTCTAATTGTATAATGCCAATATGACCACACCAGGGTACAGAATTTAAAAAGTCTATATCCTTTCAGAAGTATACAGATAGTTAACAAAATCATAAAACCTTAGATTCATCAAATGTCTTAAATATCATTTATTTTATTTCTAGAAAAGCCAACAGACAGAAAAGATGTTCTCTCTTTTACATGTCTCAGGGCTTTAGAATAAGCTGGTGTTTCATTCATGTTTTTAAGTTTAAAATATTGACCTTAATACATTTCTAATATTTTAATGAAACACACATATATTAAAGGATAGCTCACTCAAGACAACCAATACCATTTCCATTCAATGGCAAACCAAAAAAAAAAACATCTCTAAGGAACATCTCGGGGCAGAAGCCTACTTATCTGCTGTTAATAGCATACACCTTTTTAAGGACACAGCCATGGTTGTTTTAGCTACCCACCATAGAGCCGCACATAAATGCTCAGCAGATGGTTTTCTAAGCAAATACATTTCCCACTGTATCATCAGCATCAAGTTAAATACAGATTGTCTGTTTTCACTCTGGCACAGCATTGGTGAACTCACCGTTAGCACATCTTTATTAAACTCACTTTTAATAATAGACCCACTGAATCTTCAGAGTGTAATGTCAGAAGCAAGAAGTGCTGCTTTAAGAAAAGCATTAGTAAGCCAATTATTTTTCTTGACTTTGTCAAAATTGAAATATATACTCTGTTTTGACAATGCAGCAATGAATTTGTTCAAATGGTAATCAAGATACACAGGCATGTATGTGTGCACCATGCTAATGTTTCCCTTCACTGATCCTGAGCAAGGAAATACTAGCCACGTGAAAAAGAGTGAAACAGAAAAGAGTTCCCCACAGACTGCTGTGTTGTTCTGCTGACTGGAGAATCAGTAACTCTTAAATTATACAGGGAATCAACATCATACCCTCAAGACTAACCCACAGCATTTATAAGCTAAATTCCAGTTTGTTTGTTTCATGTTTGCCTGTTAATATTACTAGGCTATATATATTTCAAAAAAAACAACCTTAAAGGGCATTTTAAATTAAAAACAAACAGAAGATTCAGCATTTCTCATTTGTGGTGATATTAGGGAATGCGATACAAACTGGCTGAAAACAGGTAAATAAGCAGGTCTATCCAGGGGCTTCATTTTAAACTTTGAGAGAAAACAAAACATACAGTATACCACTTGTCCTGCAGACACATGAAGAAATAGTATAGGGAGGGAATATATATGAAAAATAGCATATAAATTTACTTTATAATACTATAAAGTTTTACATAGTAAAATATATAACATTTAGATTTTAAAGTAGAGAAACACTTCAACACAATTGTAAGTATACTGGCAGATTTCTTAATTCTCAGGTAATTTCAGTGCAAATGTTACAATGTTTACAACTCATAATTTCATTCACTGCAATATGTTTATTGACAATTTATTGTGCTAAATACTATGTTGGGGTAGAACATGCTAATTTACAGACTTAAGAGATAAACTCATACAATAATTTAGTTTTTAAGTTAATGATGAAAGGAACTTACTATTTTTAATTAATTTAAATCCATTCCAGTTTGAAGTATATATTTACATTTCACATATTTATATTTAAAAGAGAGCTAAGTGGTACTTCCCCTTAAAATGTTTTCTGATAATAATGACTTTTAATAGTTGTAATTTTCAAATGTTGAGTTCAATGATTTTAGAAAATTTTTATTTTTAGTTATCTCATATAAGTATACATCTTTTCTCATTCAACAAAATTTGCCATTCAAATTTCAATGGCCCCTGGAAGTCCCAGTTCTAATTCCTATCTTTAGTTTCTACATCTGGAGCACAATTAAGCGGAAATGGAAAGCATAGTGTTATTCTGTGAAGTTTATTTTACTTAGTGAAATATCCTCAGAATTTACATGTTACACAATCTAAAATCCCCTCTTTATAAGGGTAAGTCTACTGTGCATCTATACCACAGTTTATTTAACTATACTCTGTTCAGGGTCACAGTTAATTTCCACTTTCTAATGCTATAAGAGAAGGTTCCCTTGAATATAAACTCAGCAATCTAAATGTGACTCCTGTTCCCTCCTGTTCTTTCCTGTTCACTGATGTGATAACATTAGGAGGACCATCAGGAGCTGCTTAGGTCATGAGGATGAGGATGAAGCCTTTGTGACTGACTGTCCCTTTTAAAGGGAGGAAAGTGATGTCGTGGCCTTTCTGCCAAATGAGAGCAAGAAAGGACGCAGTGCATATGAAACAGAAGGGTGGTTCTCCAGACACTGCATCATCTGATGTGTTGATATTTGACTTCCTTAGCCTCAAGGATTCTGAGGGGAAAAAATCCTCTCATTTATGACTTACCTGGCTTACAAAGTTTTGTTACAAGTAGAATGTGGACTAAGATGACCAGTGTACAGATTCCTGTAGAGAACATAAATTAAATTATTTGTGCTGTCTATACTTAAATGTAACTATTGAATGACATGGAAATTTTATCATTTAAATAATCACAATAGTCTTTCCACAGAGACTATATCTTTTTATATTCTTACCACATGGGTTAAAAAGTCTCCAAATGCCCAACAACTGCTATTTTGAGATGGTGGTTTTTTTTTTTCTGTCTGTCTGTCTGTCTGCCTGTCTGTTTGATGGCTAATTCATTTGTTCCTGGTTTATAAAATGGCATTTCACAACAGGATTGGTTTTCACTTGCACAGTGACCAGTAATGTTCAATGTATTTTCATGTGCTCTTGACACTAATCTATCCTCTTTGAAAATATTCCTATCCAAGCACTTTGCTCATTTTAAAATGTGCTTTTAATTAAAATAAAATACCTCACTTTCTCCCCTCTCTTTTCTTCCTTCGATCTCTCCCAAATCTTTTGAACCTACCCCTGTACCTACCCTCTCAAGTTGATAGCCCTTTTTTCCTTAATGATATACACATGTGTATATGTGTGCAATATATATGCATGTGTATACATGTGCGTACACACATGTCTGTGTGTGTGTGTATTGCATTATTGTGTGAGTTATTATTGTTCTTTGTATGTATAGAATTTCAGGGCTGGCCTCCTTGTATTGCACAACCAAAAACAGCTTAACCCTGGGAAAGTCTAATTTTCCTTGCCTCAGTGGTCATCAGTTACCTGTAGTTCTTTTCTAGTCATATAGAGTTCTTTGGATTTTTGAACTCTACCTCACCTTAGTATCTTTTTCTCTATTCTCAAGGTCCCCTCTGTACTTTCAAATCTTCATACATAACACACACACATATACACACTACACATTTAAATATGAAAGCCACATATGAGAGTGAAAATATATATTTGTCTTGCTTATTTTTGCTAATGTGTTTGTCCATATTTTTCCTGAAAATCTCATGATTTCTATTATTTTGTACTTTGTACTTATGTACCGCTGTTGACTTTCACAGACCCATGCAGATCTGTATGAAAGACCTAGAAGTTGAGGACCTTAAAGAATGGAGAATACTATGGTCTAATACTGTAGACATTTTTACTTCACTTTCAGTGTACTTTTATATATGAATGTAAGAAACAAAGCAATGAACCAAGAAAGGTTATTTGAGTTCAGAAAAACATGTAAATAAACATTAGTAAGCACATACTAAATATTAACAGAGCAGCCCTTTCCCACAACTTTCTCAGAACAGAGCAATTTAAACACAGTTGTCTGGCACATACTATAGATTATATCCATGAAGGCACCAAGCAAGGCAGAAGGTCATACCCAGATCCAGGTTACAATGAAGAATGCACTCAGTATATCCTTTTAACAGCCTGGGTTCTATAGCTATGCTCTGGCATCCAACAAGAATAAACATGGCTTATAAATTGAACGTAAATGTTGTTGCATGAAATCACATCCAAGAAAACTCTAGGGGATAAAATGTCCCTGAGGTAAAAGGCCCTCTGCCCTTTTCCTGGAACCTCTCTCATGGTTCCCCAGAGCATTGTTCACCATGTGTCATTTCTTTGACCATGTTACAACATACCACACTTTAACGTTACTCATTTTTGTGCTGGTGGATATCCAGAATGGTCTCACTCCCTTATCTTCTGTGAATAGTACAGCAATAAACATGAGTGTGCAAATATCCTTGTGACTAAAGACCTTTGGGTATTTATCCAGAATAGCAGGATTTTATGGAAATTTGATCTCTTGAGAAATTTCCATAATGAGTTCCATCATAGTTGTCCAACTCTACATTGTCATAAAAGTATTCAATAATTCATTTTTCATCACATCTTTGTTGTTTGTTTGTTTTTGATGATAGCCAGTATGGATGTAGGAGAAGGAATCACAAGAAGTCTTTAAAAAAATTTTACTATGAAACCTGTCCTTGTAAGCAAGACTTATTCATATGCCAAGTGTGCTACAGAAAAACAATATATTATGTAAATCTTAAACCTTATAAAATAGGTTTTAAGGTTTATACCTTAAAAAATAGGTATAAACATGCATTCAAAATTTCTGAGTAAAACAAAGTAATATTCTTGGTGTCTTAGTTACTGCTCTGCTTCTGTGAAGAGAAAATATGACCAGGGCAACTATTGTAAATGGAAATTATTTAATTTGAGATTCACTCTTCCAGAGGGTAGTAGAGTCTATGTCACCAGACAGGCATGAAACTGGAGCAGCAGCTGAGATCTTTATATCTAAATCCTCAGACAGCAGGAAAAGAAGAAGAGACACTAGGCTTTGTTTCTGCTTTTGAAACCACAAAACTCATACCCATTATCATGCCTCCTCCAACAAGGCCATATATCCCAATCCTTCCCAAACAGTTCCACTATTTGGGCACCAAGTATTCAAACATGATTCTATGGGGGCCATTCAAACATATGATTCAATGGGGGCCATTCTCATTCAAACAACCACACTAAGGAAAGACTATCCCTGTATTTCCAAATAAGATAATGCTCAACAGGTCTTACAGTGAAGTTTAGATTTGGTGTATTTCTTGTAAGAATAGTTTTGCAAACTGACTTGGAAAACAAACACTTGTTTTTGAGAAGAGCTAAGACAGAGTGGATACTTAGGTACTCCAGGAAAATGTAGAGGGGAAAGCACAACCTCTTTCCTACTTATCCTCATCTTCTCATATTTTTTTTTTAATTTGAGATTTTTAAAGTTAAAATACAGCCTTTTAGGGTATTAAAATGATCACTTTACAAAAATAAGATTGTTTTATGTTATATAAAAAAACACCAGTTATTTGGAAAAGATTACATTCTTCTATCCTTGTCTGTCACCAACTGTCAAGATCTTTAAAGATCTGTGTTTTCCTTCATACCAATACCTTCCAGTCATACATATAGCACACTGACTCTCCAGGTAGGGCTTACATCTTAAATGGATAATGCTGTCAAGCCAGAGCTCCACTGTTGCTGCACATGTTTGAACATGATGAGTATTTTCTTTTTTCTACACCTCTCTGTAGATCTTCAACAAGCAATACTGAAACTCTTATTGACAATCATCTTTGCTTTTCTCCAGGTCTCAGCATCTGTCATGTCCATTGCAATGCTTCATCAGATAAAAGATTCCATCTCATGATAAACACCAAGCAGTGGAAGAGTACAGCAATATGGAGGAAGGGTTGGTAACTACATTGTGGACAGACTTTGATATATCCTTGTTCTTGTTCTGGAAGAGCATATACTCATCTGAGGATGTCCAAAGCAGTGCTCAGGTATATGTCTATCTTGTGAATATTAGTTTGAACGGATTTCAGCGTAGACCTCCATTTGGTTGTCTTACACTCTATCTGATTCTGATAAACAGAGACCAGGGAGAATAGGTATACTCCTGGGGACCACAGGGACAAGATTATCTGCAGAGATGAGTCAAATCCAGTCACAGAGAGCACTACAAGTCTCTGAAGCCTTGGTGAGAAGATGCCCTCATTAAGATCATGCACACATTATTGTAGAGCTGAGATTCAATCCACATCTCTTTTTGTTTGGTTGGTAGATTCACATGGCCTTCAAAGAGATCCCATAGAGAATGGCACCATATTGGTAATGTGTGGCCTTGCATGCCTGCATTTATTGCCACCACATAAAATATCCGTATCTTAAAACTGATGGAAAAATAAGCATGTTTGAGAACAAGAAAAAACTAAGATAACTCAGCACTGCAAAGAAACCTAAAAGAATATTACACTAAGAAGAATAAGAAAGCCTCTATCATAATTATACAGAAAAATGTATTCATGTGATGTATATATAAACAAAGGAGAGTACTGCATTATGTGTAACACAGCAAAACCCCAATTCCTAATACTAATGGAAGAGAAATAAAAGAACAAGTAATAATCTAATCAACCAGAAAAAGGACCGACAAGGAATTAGAAAATACCTCTGTTTAATAAACTTAAATATGAATCACCTCAACTCATTAATAAATAGATGTAACTAGTTTAGTATATTAATAAATAATATTTAACTTCATGTTGCTTACGAGAAACCCCTTTATCAACAAGAAATCCATAGGCAAAGAGTCAAAGAATAGAAATACATCTATCAGGAAGATGGAAGCAGGTCCACAAAATGGCTTAGTGGGAAAAGACACTCTCTGTGCAAATCTGGAAACCTAAGTTCAAATACAAACATAAGCTGTCATCATTATTCTTACATCTGATGAGGTAGACATCAAGTTTAAATAACTCAGAGAAGTTAAGGAAGGCCTTTACATATGAATTCATTAGGAAACAATTCATTAGGAAGACCTCACAACTGCAAAAAATATATGTATCAAATATTGAGGGTCTCAATTTGATAAGGCAAACACAAATGAAAGAAATGTTGAAATTACCTGACATAAAATTAGCAAGTGTTCGTATTAAACTCTCATCTTGACATAGTTCATTCCAACTAAAATGTAACAAAGAAACTTCCGAGATGAACTATATCATAGAGCAAGTGGACTTAACAGATATATACATAATATTGCACACAAAGGATATGGAACACACATACAGTTTATAGACTATTATCTAAAATATACAAAATTGTAGGCCATAAATAAAATTTTAATAAATACAATTAAAATTAAAAACATTCCTTGTTCCCTATCTTAAAGGAAACATTGTAGTCTTTCTATTGAATGTGATGCAAGTAAATGATTTTATATACTCCTGTTATTATGTTGAATTAATATCCTTTTATACCTGGTTTTTGTGTTTTTCATGAAGAGATGCTAAATTTTTCAGTGTTTTTCATTTATAAATAGAAATCATCATGTGGTTTTAATCTTCATTCTATTTACATGTTTGTAATTTGTAATTTGATGAGTAGATATTTAATATGCAGAAATCTCTTTGCATTCTAGGACTAAACCCCACCGGGACATGGCATAATTTTATATTATTTTTCAATTAAAATATAATTGTATCATTTCTCCTATTTCCTCACTCCAATATCTTCTGTGTGTTCATGTATGCCCTGCTGTTCACTTTCAAAATCATTGTCTCTTTCCCTTTAATTGAAATTCGTGTATATATATATATATATATATATTATAGATATAGATGTAGATATAGATATAGATATAGATATATATCCTGCCACATTCCTCACATTCCTTATCATTAGTCAGAATATGATGTCAAGATTGACCATTTCATATTGGATAGCTAATTAGGGTGTTCAACCCTGGAAAAGATTGTCAATGCTGGTATGCTGTAACAATCCCTTTTCACTGTTAGTATATCTATTGGAAGGTGTTCTACTTTACTAGGATTATTTGGACACCAATATTGTTGTCATATCATGGGTGAAGCCTCCCTATCCTCTCCAAAAGATGTAATCTCAGATCCTATTTTCTGGATCTTTGGCTCTTACAATACTTTCTTAGGCACAAAAGTTATGTTTTAGATGTAACAATGGGGGCTGAGAACCCAACAATCATTTTTTTTTTCTCTGCATTTTGACCAGTAGTGGTCTACTACAGTGGTCTTGTGGCAAAAGGAAGTTTTTTGGATGAGAAGTGAGAGCTACATTTATCTGTGGATAGAAGAATAAATATTTAGAATGCAGTTGAGAATTATGCTGGTTTAGTAAAGTGACCATAATAGGTTCTCTGCAGAGATCCATGCATTCACTGCCCTGGATAGTTGGCTAGGTTTCCAGTACCAGGAATTATTTTCATTCTGTTAGGTGGGCTAGAAATCCAATGAGAGAGCTCTTGATTGTTATATAGACATGAGGGCCACTATTGTACCTTATGGGTTATGGTATCCTGTTGATCATTGTTGTGGTCCATAGGCATTAGTCTCCTGAGCTTGGTTTAGTATTTTGTTGAAATTTTCTCAACTGTTGTTGTTGAAGGTTATTAGTTTTCAACTTACTTTTCTTATGGTATCTTTGTCTGGTTGGTTGGAACAATACTGGATTTAAAGGCTACATACTCTTCAACTCTGAATTTCTTTGAAGAGGGTTGAAAATATTTCATTTTTGTTATTTTCTAACTGGAATCAATCATGTTAATGGCTGTCCTTTATTGAGATACTCTTGATTTCTCATCAATCATCTTTTTAGTTATAGAGTTATAGGTCTATTAATATTTTCTTCTTCTCTGTTATTTATTCATGGTAAGTTCTATGATTTTAGGAATTTCTCTATTTGTTCTAAATTATCCACTTTTTTCCATAAATTATCCACAGTACTCTCATATATATACTATTTTACATTCATTTATGATTTTAGCAAGTTATTTTTCATTTCGTGTCTTACACATTGTAGCTACAGGTTTATCCATTTTATTGGTCTTCCCTAACAACCAACTTTTGGTCTCATTGATTTTTTAAATTGATATATATTCATTATGTACAGCTTTAATGATTAGTTCTAATTGTCAATGATTTAGAATCACCTGGGTTAAGAGGAATTGTCAAGATCAAGTTGGCTTGTGGACATGTCTATGGAGAATTTTGTCTTGAATGCCTTTATTGGAGAAGACTTAACTAAACATCGGTAACACCATTCTGAAGTTTTTTAATGCCCTGAATTTTCTGAGTAGTGGAAACACGGCTGCATTCATTTCTCCACACTTTCTGCCTTGGATGTGATGTGACTTCTCTGCTTCAAGTTCCTGCCTCTACTTCCATATAATGATGGAGCACTACGTAGAACTGGGCACTAAAATGAATCCTTTTCTCTCCTAAGTTGCTTTTGTCAAGGTATTTTATCACAGCAACAGAAATGAAACTTAGATAAGGGTGATGAGGTTTATCAAGATATTTTCATATAAGTATAGTGTGTACATTGACCATATTCACTACATTAGTACTTGTTGCACACATTTACTTTATCTAGACAGATTTGCTTCCATTATTGTGTTCTAAGTACTAGTAGAACTACACAAAATCTAGAACTACACACGAAAGAACTACTGTTCTATGAGTTTGTGGCTACAACCGCCGTGTGGTATCCAGAAGACAGAATTTTACAATCTTCAATAAAGCAAATATGATTCAATCACCATGGTTAGTGATGGTCAACAACAATCCCAAATAAACTTGATAATCTTCAAAAACTGGGCCAGTGAAAGTATAGGAGTGCAAGCTGGGTTGGGAAATGGATCCTCAGTAGTGAAGTATTTTATAAAGCTGAGAATTAATAGCATGAGTGCAGTATTTAAGGTACTGATGGCAGTCTGGCTGGGATATGCAATTTAGGAAAACAACATATGGACTCATGTAATATTTAATTCAACTAGCTAAATTGAATAATACAGAAAGCTCTAGTGAGTCTCACAAAAAAATTGCAGTTTAGGATTTCAATCAGTTCAACCCAATACATTTAGTACTGCCAGAAGGAAAAAGAGAATGCATCATGTGTAGACTCAGACATTAGTCTCTGTGGGTAAAATTGTCAGTTCATATATTTCAATAGATTCTAGGTCAGTATATTAAAACAGTTGTCACAAAATGGAGTACCATGCCACTTAACTCCTTGTATGTTTAGAATTATTAAAATCCAATGCAAATATTTCAGTATTTATATAAAAACTAGAGAATGAGCCTTAACAAGAATTTTGATTCTTTTTATATAAAAATATGCTGATATCTTTCAATGTATCTCAAGCCACAAGATGCCTGGTTTCTTGACAATGTTAAGTCATTTATAGATAATATACAGCAAAAGTTTCTCAGTATAAACTTTTAGTATTATAATATATTCAAAATAACTGATCAGCAAGATTTCTAGTAAAGAGAAAGATTGTGCCATGAAAAGTCAAAAAGATTGCTAGCTGCTTCATATTTCTAAGATTGTCTCACATACAGAATGTTATTAATTATTATTAATATTGGCTCTTTCTTAAACAAGAACTTGTTATTTGTTCAAATAGTTATAATATAAATTATTGTTTTGCCAACAAAAATTTACTTGGCATAAAAGAATGTCTTTGGCCATTTTACTTCAAAATGATCCTAAAACTGGATATTGTAGAGACAACATCAAAGTCATCATGCAAAATGAAGATTTTTTTTTTCTTGTTTTGTAAGCAAAGTTTTGTGAGCAGGATACAAATTGATGCATGCACACAATCCCAGCTCTTAGAAGACAGAGGCACAGTGAATGTAGTGAGCTAATGCAAGCTTAGTTTACATAAGGAGTACTAGACTGATAAGCACTATCTTGTCTTAAGAAAATAAAATGTTTATTGAAGCATACATATACCTACTCATTTATATATCTTATTTAACACTCAAACAGAACAGCTCTTGTTCTGAACAAATATTGGGTGTATAGCTGATCAAGCACAAAATTTTAACTTTATGTAGGTGATAGAAAAAAGCCCAAATAAGTATTCCTAGGTTCAGAACCATCGCCCATCAACACTGGTAAGAGTTCTGTGTGTTATGGGCCAGAGACCATTTTTATAGAGAAGATCACAAACCCGAGAGAGAAGAAATTGAAAGGAATAAACTGAACCATATGTGGTTTTAACATTTTAGTTACCAATCTTTCATGTCAGAGTCTAATCCAAAGTAATACACAACAAATTGTCCAAACTAGAGCAAAATAAATCATAGATTAAAAACAGAAACTGGGGCCGGATGGTGGTGGCACATGCCTTTAATCCCAGCACTCAGGAGGCAGAGCCAGGCAGATCTCTGTGAGTTCGTGGCCAGCCTGGTCTACAGAGCGAGTTCCAGGACAGGCACCAAAACTACACAGAGAAATCCTGTCTCTAAAAAACCAAAATAAATAAATAAAATAAAATAAAATAAAAACAGAAACAGGTCTGTGCGATGCACTAAAGTGCAAGGTATATTAGTGTTCAATCCTCATCAAGAGGAAACTACCCAAGAAAGAGGATACCCACAAAATCAAGCATTTATGGCAGAACAAGGGGCTGAGGTCACTATAATATGACTAAGCAGTATCAAAATGTAATGTTGCATCAAAATTTTAGAGTAATGAACATAGCATGCTGATATTTATCTAGCAATATGAGAGGAGTATAAACATACTTTAACTTATTATATATTGCATCAATAACAGAGTAATAGGTTCATATATATTTAAACTAACAAAAATGTTTTTCTATATTTTGCCAGGAGAAAAAACAGCATGTATAGCACAAAACAGAAGGGAAATACTTTTGGACGTAACTGATTAACTGATTTTATTTTGGAAACACAAGAATATTTTGTATAAATATTGTTCATATTAATAAAGAGTCTCTTAATATGAAATAAGTGAAACTATATATGTAGATGATAAATCTCTAATACTTTGGTGCCCAGAAATTCAATATATAACTTATCTGTTAAAGAGGATTTTGTAGATGTCACACTGGTAATCAGATGGTAGACAGAGCAGATATCCGGGATTTTCACAGTTTATCCAATACTAATCATAAGTTATTGAAATTGAAGTATCCTTTATAAGAAGCAGAAGGTAGGAAGAAGGGCTAAGGAATGCCATCTTATAAGTATCATACAGGCGTTCCAATCATGGTCTCAATACAGCTGTACTTGGCTTCAGGAAGCTTGAAGCAGACTGAGTCTGTCAATAGGCAATATGGATGGTAAAGGGGCAAGAGGCCCTGCAAGCCCCGAATACTGAAATAAAAAAAATAAATCAATACATGAATAAGGAAAAGAATTTCATAGAGAGGAAAACTGGTTGATTGAGATAGAAGGGAGACAGGAATGGGTAAGGGCAAGAGTAATTTGAACTCATTGTTTGTGTGCATGAAAGTACCAAAGAACAAAATTAATAATAAAGGAGAAATGAAAACAACGGCCTCCAGTCCTCTGAACAAAAACATGTTTTCAAAAATCTTTGCAACATATATTTGTTTTCCCACATTACTAGTGTTTTATCTCCTGAGAAAAACAAAATGCTCTTGGATGACTCTCTTATGCTGTAGAGAACTTCATTCCATAGCTAGGGTGTTAAGAGCACTTGCATAAAACATACTTTCTGACACAAACAGAAACTCAAAAAATCATCCTATCCTATAGCACTGATTTAAAATAAAACTGACAGATCTCTCTCAGCTATGTTGAGGGAGCATTGTGAGAACCAAAGGTTCAAAACGAAGTTACATTGGTGACTTTCAATATGGAGGAAGGATATTATTAGCCAAGCAATGTAGAGGGCATCTATAGTGTGTAAAGGAAAGGAAATAATTCCCCCTCAAAGAAATGAAGTCAGCTTTGCTTGATTTCCCCTAAGAAAGTTGTCGAATTTTAATCTACTTTTATAATTGGGTAACAATCAGAAATCCATGTAATTATTTTCAAGGACTCTACTATTGTTATTTGGTTTAATATCCTTATGAAATGATCCCTGAAAACTAGCAGACAGTAAAATGATTCTCAGAAACCATATAGCATCTGTTTTACATTGGTTAAAAGGAATGCAACTGTGATGAAAATCAAAAAGATCTACTCTAAGACAGTTTACAAACAGCTGAGGTTGCTGCAATTAAAACAACCTAAATTAGAAGTTGCTTATGGATCTAGAAACTCATTCTACTCATCTTTAATTCGAAAATAACAATTACATAAATTTATATTGTACATCATATTTTATATTTATAATATGTAGTAATTAAATTAAACCAATAGATAAAAAAATCTGTGAACAAACATACTTGATGTTTTTTGGTGAAATCCATTGATTGATTTAGCTATTTAAAATATTCTAATCACTATTATTTATTACACTTACCATTCTGTATAAGAATTCTCTAAAGCTTATTCCATCTACCTAGCTGAAAATGTGTAGTCTGATTAGAAACTCTTTCTTGTTAGTGATAACCATTATTTCTGCTTTGTACTTTTCTGGCTTTTGCTTCCTGTGTCTGTAATATAAGTGAGATCATGCAGTCACTACCTCTCTGTACTTGGCTTCTTTCTCTTTTAAATATGTGTCTATGTGTGTTTGTATGTACATATATGTGCAGGTGGCTGTGGGTGTCAGACGTGTCAAATGCCCTCAAAGCTGCAATTACAGGGAGTTGTGAGCTTCTGATGTGGTTGCTGGGGACTAAACTCGGTCCTCTGGGTTTATATGAGCTTAACTGCTGAGCTAGTATTCCAGCCTTGTACCTTGTTTCTTATACTCATGAAATGTCCTTTAGATTCATTAATATGATCAGAAATGGCAAGGCTTTCTCCTTTTTAAAAGTAGGCTTTTATTTTGTATATATACTGTATCTTCTGTAGCCTTCGAGATCAGTGCTGCAACGATTAGCACACAGGTATGTCTTTAGATCACACTTCCGATTGATGGGTCTTATGTAACTCAATGTTCAGTTTTCTCAGTAACGTGTGTACTATTTTCCCACATATATTCTAACTTATGTTCCCACCAACAATGGACAAGAGTATTTTCTCAATTTCCTCACATATTATCTATTTTTTCTTTGTCTTTTAAATCATAGAACCAAGTCTGGGCCTTAACTAGGGTTCTATAACTCTCTACTTGGATTCCAAAGCTCCCTTAAAGATAACATTGCCTATGCATCAGTTCAATACGCTTGTTTTTTTTGGAAGACACAAACAAAGAACATTCTGTTCTTTGTCACTATCGGCTTCATTCCCCAAAGCAACTACTTAGCCTTTGGAAGTTCAGTTCTATTCCCCAGTCTTCAAAACCATGAGTGAGCCCCCACTTCTGCAAGCACTGTTGCCTCTTAAAAGAAAGCAGTGGCTTTCTTGAAAATGGATGGTCTGAGATCTGGGGCAGATGTAAAAGCTTTTTCACACTAACAAGCTAGGAAGCCACTAAAGATAATCAAAGTACTCAGGAATCAATTGCACAAGCCCCACTCATCAAAATGTAGAAAATTGGAACATCATTAAGGATTGTAGCTGCAATGGATTTGGGCGCATCAAATATGTCCTGATTTTATAATGATACCACAGAATAGGAAAAAAAAAAAAACCTAATTGGTCACCTTATCAAACCTGGTAGAAAAAGTAATTAATTATGTTTTAAAAGTTAACCAAAGGAAAATAATGTAGTATTATTCTTGCCTGTAAAACAGTAACCCTGCCTAATCAACCAGCAGATGAGTGGATATGCATATTGTGGAAACATTCAGAAGAATAAAAAAAAATCTATTGGCACATCACAGTTATTATTCAAGTAATATTGAATCAATTCCTCTTGGCATTAATAAAATTAATACAGCTATCATCGTAAAAGAGAGACAAATTTATCTTAATGATAGAAATATGGCCTGTTGCTGGAGGGCTTCTCTCCAGGTTCCACCAAGCCCCGCAGTCCCACAATCCACGTATAAAATAATCACTCAGACGCTTATATTAGTTATAAACTTTATGGCCATGGCAGGCTTCTTGCTAACTGTTCTTTTATCTTAAATTAACCCATTTTTATAAATCTATACCTTGCCATGTGGCTGGTGGTTTACCAGCGTCTTTACGTCTTTACATGTTGCTTGTCCTAGCGGTGGCTGGTCGTGTCTCTCACTCCTTCTTTCTGGTTCCCCAATTCTCCTCTCTTCTTGTCCTGCCTATACTTCCTGTCTGGTCACTGGCCATCAGTGTTTTATTTATATAGAGCAATATCCACAGCAATGGCCATATTCTGAAAGATATTTCAAGAAAACTTTAGGAACAATATCAAAAACAAAACCTTCTAAAAGTGATCTCAAATATAATGGCAAATAGATGTGTAATGTGGAGGAGAGGAATTTTATATGACACCATCTACACTCAGTGAAGAAATACACATGTTCAGGAAAAACCGTTTCAGGAGTAAATAATTTATAAGCAAAAAAGAAAAGAAAAGCAGTTTAAAGTCTGCTGTTTCAACAAGTTGTCATGTATGCAGATCAAATCCTCTGAAGATGAAAGATAGGGAAAAATTAAGAAATGTCAAATAAAGTTAAACATTCATTAGCTATTTGAAGTTATCAGACAACTGTTCACTAATTTTATGTGTGAGGAAACTGTGTGATGAATTTTTTAAAGCTAAATCATTACAAAAACAGAAGAGTTTTAAGCAAAACTTAAAGGGTAGTACTTTCTTCCATATTCTCTTGGGGTGAGGCAATGACATTGGAGCTAATGTGGGTCCCACTGATGTTGTGTGCAAGAAGTAGAATTGGGTAAATGAAGGACACTGATCAAACTATGGGAAATATAAAAAGAGATTCACTATATTTTGCTATTTATGTGGTGAAATATTCCATAATAAAATGTTAGGAAAAGAAGGAGGAGGAATTTTTGTAGGGCTGGCTAAAACCTGCTTCTAGAAATTATTCTACAATCTCAGATTGCAACTTTTCTTTGTATAATCAACAAGATCAGAGACATAAAATGTTCTGGAAAACTAAGCTTTTATGAAAATATATGTTTTTAGACAAACCTTCACTTTATTATTTCCAGTGACCATAGTTATATTTCCTCTTAAGACATTCCTTTGTAACAGATATGTGATTTATAATCTCTAACTGTCTGTCTGATTCCTCTATTTCCTGTTGTTCCCAAATACCGAGTCCTTTTCACCTACTAGAATCATAAGGTTTTATTTAGACTATGATTTATTCAGACCATTAAAATATAAATAATACACAATCTTTGCATTTGGAATGATGAGAATGACCAGCCCATGCATACAACCTGCTGAGTCCATTTGTGTTGTTTTTATATAAACAGTTTCAGGGTTGACCATCCTGTATTAGACAACCAATAAGGAGCTTATCCCTGGGAGAGCTAATTCTCCTTCTCCCAGTGTTAGGGTCCTGGAGAAGTCCCACAAAAGACCACCATCCACATATGCAATCAGCAGAGCGTTTTTTATTCCAGTACACAAAGGCAAGAACTCTGAAAGAGAGGTGTGTGAGCTCCTTTTAAGCCCAATTTAAGGGGAGTTTCTAGGGCAGTTAGGTTGTTTTAAATATTATTAGCTTAAGCAAGTGGCAATCATATTAGTACATTCTAATTGGCTAGGGCTAGTTAGGGGCTGGTCAGTGCTACAGTTTTCCATTTTGGCACAGACCTAGATAAATCAGAAAGCTTTTTCCTTATTTGGTTATTACCTTGAGCTTGCTGACTATGGAGGTTGGCTCAGTGGCCCAGGCTGACTATGTCCTATTTACCTTGTCCCTGTTGTTAGGGGCATTAGTGATTGATTGCCCTTTGTTCATGGCTTCCTCAGAAGCTATCTGTCCAGTTTCAAGAACAGGAACTGAGGCCTAGTTTTGTTGTTGTTGTTGTTGTTGTTTGTTTTGTTTTTTGTTGTTGTTTTGGTTTTTGGTTTTTTTTGTTTGTTTGTTTGTTTGTTTTGTTTTGTTTTTGTTTCTGAGATGAGGTTTCTCTGTGTAGTTTTGGTGCCTGTCCTGGATCTCAGTCTGTAGACCAGGTTGGCCTCAAACTCACAGAGATCCTCTGGCTTTGCCTCTGAGAGCACTGGGATTAAAGTCATGCACCAACACCACCCGGCCTCCAAGGCCTAGCTTTCAACTGAGTTGTTAGTGCAGGCTGTTGATATTTGCCTGGCCCTCTCACCAGCAGACACATGTTGACTATAAGTCTTTGTCTCTGGGTGAGAGTGCACTAATTTATTTCCCCTTCACATTAATATATCCATAGATGTAGTCATTGTTCTTGTTGGTTCGTGAAGTCATCTCTAGAAAAGACTGTCTCACCACAGACTTCCTGATATTCTAGTTCTCACAGTCTTTCCTCCCCATTTTCCATGATGTTCACTGAGCAATAGATCCAAGAGCAATGATGCAGATATATCCAATGTGCCTGGGTGCCATGCAAAATCCACGCATCTTTGTGTCTAGTTATGTTTTTCTTTGATTTCTTCATTTCCTATCAAGAGAGGCTTCTTTGATGAGGAGTCATAGCTACATTAGCCTGTGGATATAAGAATATGGTTTAGAAATAATTGAAGAATTACTCTCTTCTAACAAAGTAGTGGTAGTAGTTTATTTTCTAAGATTCATAACCTCACTATGCCTGAGAAGCTGATGATGTTCCTATTACCAGGTACCATTTCTCTCCCGTTGAATAGGCCTATGTTAAATTAGACAGCTGCTTATTTTCATCAAAATGTGAGTGCCACTATTGCACATTTACACATATTTTGCCATGCTGGTCCTTGTTGTTCATAATTGTTGTGGCTTAGTAAGAGTTGTGTTGAATTAACTCCCATTCTTAGACACTTACACAGTATTTCTTAGTATCATGGGAGCTAGACCATAGGAAAGGGGCTTATAGGTCAGATGGAGTTCAACCAGAGTCTTGGGTCCTAGGTGTATAGTGTCTTCAACAATAGAAACCCCCTCTCAACCCTTAGGGAAGCAACCAAGTGTGACCCAGAAAATCTAGGTGGTCTGGGGAATGACTTGAACAACCATGGACACCTATTCAAAAGGAGGTTTCTTGCATTCTCTGAGGACTCCATCTCATAGTGCATATGTAGGATTCCCCCAAGAATTTCCATTCTTATATATCCAGGCTTGTTCTTTGCCCTAATCCTGCTTTCAGGATGCCCTAATCCCAATCTACTCCATTCCCTGAGAAACTGGACTGTTAGTTGTAAGATGAATTGCTAAACAGTCTTAGTAAAAAAAGAAAAAAAAAAAAACAGAGCCAGATATTGGGGTAAAAACCTGAGAGATAGGAGGTATAGAAAAAGCCACAGCCAACCTCATCCTACAGATTCCTCAATCTCCAAAGAGATCTACTTTCTGTATGCCCATGCCTATATGCCTTTCTATTTTGCAATCTTGCTTCCTCTATCCACCCCAGCTTCATCACTTGCTGTTGGTCTGTACAGAACTCTAGACATTTATGGGTAATTAGTATTGGAATTCAAGGCATGTGCCACCATGCCTGGCTCTGTTCCCTGTGTGGTTTTGAACTCAGAGACATCTGGATGGATCTCTGCATCCCGAATGCTATGATTAAAGGCATGTGCTACCATTGTCTGACTTCTAAGTTTACTATAGAGGTTGGCTTTTTCTTCTGATTCTCAGATAAGCTTTATTAGGGTAAACAATACATTGGGGGACACAATATATCACCACAGTTAGTATTGACCCCATATTCCTAGCTGTTTCTTGAGTACCTTGCTAGCCTTTCTTCCAAGTCCATTTCCGTTCATTTCTCACCCACAGAAGTACTTTCTACAAAGAATTCCTCAATGGATCACTTGACAAGGATCCAGAGAGGAAAATACCTCAAAAGAATGGAACACCAACCCCCAAAGGAAAAGATAATCAAACACCAGGACTCCAGATGCCTCGATTCCATTTAAAAGGGGGGGGGCAGCCAGGACAATATGCCTCAACCAGAAGCCAATAACCCTATCACAGAATGTTCTGAGATATACATATATATGAAGCACAAGACAAGGCAAATTGCAATTATGAATATGTTCAAAGACCCTAAAGAGGACATGAATAAATCTCTTAATTAAGCCCATAAAAAACCACAAACATTAGAATGAAAATAATGAAAACAAGTTGAGACAGGAAAGTAGAATTTTAAAAAGAAATAGAATCACAAAAATTTCCCCACCAAACCTCAATCTGAAATAAAACTGAAAATGAAAATTTTAGGATATCACCCAAAAACCTCAGAAGTAATCTTCATCTATAGATTGCAAGAAACAGATTTGAAAATCACAGGTGTGGAAGAGAATAAATACCTCAGTTAAAGAAAATGTTTAATTGAAAATAATGCAGGCACAAAATATCCAGGGAATCTGTGACACTATGAGAAGACTAAATCTATGAATAATAAGGACAGAAGAAGGAGAAGAAAGGTTAAAGGCATAGAAAATATTTGTAACAAAGTAATAGAAAAAAATGGCCTCAAACTAAAGAAGGGTACAAGAAGCATACAGAATACTAAATATGCAGGTCCAGAAAAGAAATTCTTTAAGACACATAATAATCAAAACATGAAGTGTACAGAATGAAGAAACAATATTAAAAGCTACAAGGGAAATAGATCAAGTAACATATAAAAGCGGGCCCGTTAATGTAACACCTGATTTCTCAGTGGAAATTCTGAAAGCCAGAAGGGCCTGGACAGATGTTGTACAAACTCTGAGAGACCACAGATGCCAGCTCAGTCTATTATACCAGCAAAACTATCAATCACAATAGACTGAGAAAGAAAAATATTCCACAATAAAACTAAATTATAACAGTATCCACCAATCCAGCTCCATAGAAGGAAAGCTTCAGTCTGAATAGGTTAACCACACATCATAAAACACAAGGAGTAAATAATCCTAGACCAGTAAATCAAGGGGACCAGGGGAACCCACCATAACAGCAAAATAACAGGAATCAATAAATGCTGTCCATGAATAACTCTCAAGAGTAATGGTCTCAATTCCCAATATGATGTGAGGACACAGATTATCATACTGAATTAGAAAACAAGGTCCATATTTCTGTTGCATCCAAAAAACTCATCTCACCATCAAGAATAGATATAACCTTAAGGTAGACAGATGCAAAAAGAAATTCTAAGCAAATGGATCCAAGAAGCAAGTCATTGCAGCCATTTTTAATATCTGACAATATATACTGCAAAACAAAACTTTTCAGAAGAGATAACGAAGGACAATATATATTCATGAAAGGAAAAGTCTAAGAAGAGGATATTCTAAACATTTAGGTACCAAACATTTAGGCATCATGTTCATTAAAAAATAACACCATTACACCTAAATCACACATTCACCCTCATGCATTGATAGTGGATGATTTCAATACCCAATTCTTGCCAATAGACAGACGATTCTTATAAAAATAAATAAATAAACAGAAAAAAAAGCCGCCATAACCAGACATGGTGTTACCTTTTGTCAAATCATTGGCCAAAGGTTCCCCATCAAAATCTCCAAGCATCATGGTCTATTGGCCAAGGCTACTGTTCATTCTCCACAACCTAATGGTGAGGTCCTGTTGTTGAAATGACACCTCCATATGTGATCAAACTAGAGAAATCAATCTGCTGTCTAACTACTTACTAGAATTAATGGTTCTTGAAGGTATTCTGCAAGCTACCAGAGGGAGAAAGGTGATCATCAATATCACCTAGCTACAAACCCTGTGGCCTACAACGGTGATCCACCTGCAAATTACAGTGGTTCAACACCTGTACAACTTTTGTGAGAGTAACAAATGACTTTCTAATTGGATGTAGGCCCTCTTCATGAGATAGAACCCATACCTGACAACAGCAAAATGGCCAACAACCTAAAACTAGACAGGACATGTGTGGTGATATTTTAATTGTGCTGAAATGTGATTTTATTTGTACGTTGATAATTAAAGTTTGCCTGAGGATCAGAGATCACATAGCAGGGTCATATAGCAAGTCATAAATAGAAGTCAGGTGGTGGTAGCACATGCCCTTAATCTGATCACATGGCAGAAAGAGTCTCTGTGTGTTCAAGGACACAGCCAAGCGTGGTGACAGATGCTTTTAATCCCAGTACCAACCATAGAGACCAGGCAAGTGATGAGGAAGTGATGTGGCTGGGCATAGAGCCAATGAGAAGGCAGAGCAGGAAGGCAATAAAAACACAGGTTAGATGGGAAGAAGCTCTCTCTGTGGAAGCTACTGCGTGATGGTAAGCTAAGGCTAGTCGTGGCTGTTCACTCTGATCTCTTCGAGTCTGTGTTTCTTATTTAATAAGACTGTTTAGAAGTTTGTCTACAGACATGAGCCTCAGGTAAGACATAATGCTGTTATTCTGTTAAAGTGATGTAGTAATCATTAGGGGTGAAACTTCTGGTTAGGCACCAGCTTGACATAGTAATATAACAATTCCTAATGACATACTCTTATATTCATAGATCAGCACCTTTGTCAAATCTCATCAGATAAGCTTATTCTTCCAACAGATGGGAACTAACACAGAGACCCCACAACTGGACAGTGTGCAGAGAATGAGAGGATTTGGAGCACTCAGTCATAAATGGGATGCCAAATTCTTCCCCTCAAGGATCAGGGGAAGAGATGGACAGTTAGAAGCAAGAGGTGAGGGTTGAACAGTGAGAAGTGTCTTCCAGACACAAAAGGACTGGTACACCTATGCATTCACAAAGACTGCAGTAGCAAGTACAAGATCATGGGTAGGTGTTAAGCAGATAAGGGCTCCCATCCCTCATCAAGAAGCTATCTAAAATTGATACTTGCTGGCAAAAGAAAAAAGTTTTCCCCAATGAACTCTCACTGGGTATATTACCACATTCCAGGGCAACACCCATGCCCAGGTATAGCTGCAGCACAAAGTATACTCAATGGTATTGTTGTAGACATTTTATTTCTCATTTTACTTTGTTTAGGTATTTTTTTCTTATTGTCTTTTGCTTTTTATTTTTATTATTGTTTCTGTGCTTTTGTGGGGGTAGGGGTTATGCCTGTATCTTTTTTGTTTGAAGGAAAGAAAGGGAAAAATAACATAAATTTGGGGGAGGACAGGGGTGGGGAGAATCTAGGAGGAACTGGGGAAGCAGAAAAATGGCCTAAATATATAAAAATTTTTCAGTTAAAAAAAAGTGAAGGTTTACTGTGTCTGGTACTGAGGTTTTGTTAACCCATAGTTCTTTGGGGGAGCATTGTCAACCTAAGTTGCTTACCTTCCATATATATGGATACATGTTTACATATATACATACATATATATATATGTATATATGTATATATACATATATATAGTAGAGAGAGAATTTATTGTGAATATAAAATAATACTATTATTGAGGCTTTATCAAACAATCTTAGTGTTATTATTCATTCATCCTTCCCTCTGCTCTGTATTGACTTCCATCCATTCCCCCATATTGGAGCCCCTTCTCATTTATTCCTTTTCCACTTCACATCATCCATATTCTGCTATTCCAGTCTCAAGCCCAACCTCCGCACCCAATTTATGGTCCCTTGATACTTTCCTGATTTCTGTGGTTAGTCCATGTTGTATATTCATATCTGAGTATTTGAAGGTTAGGATCTGCAGATGAGAGAGAACATCAGCCTTTATCTTTCCAGCTCTAGGTTACTTCACTCAATACAGTATTTCCTAGGTCTATCCATTTGCCTGCAATTTCATGACTTCAGTTTTCTTTACAACTGAAGAGTACACTATTGTGGATATATATCACATTGTCATTATCCATTCATCTGTTCCAGCACTAGCTCAAAAGTAAATCACAGGATTTGAAGAGTCTGACTCATTTACTGTAAATTACATGTCTGGAGGTTTAATGAGGGGATTATCATATCTTCTCAAGATTCAAGGATTTTCCATTTTCCCCCAGAATAATAGGAAATACATTCAGATGCTGATACATAAGGTGTATTAGTACCACTGTATCATCCTTGCAACAAGTTGCCACTAACAGCCAATGGTATGTCTAGTTCTAGGAGTGAAATGAAGTGTCTTCCATGACAGTTTGGACATCAAATGTTTCGCTTCACAATTTTCCTTATCCACTGATGAGTTGAATGACATCTAAAGGGTTTCTAGCTCACAGCTATTGTGACTAGAGCATCACTGAACGTGAGCAGGTATCTCTGTAGTAGGATGTATGTAGAGTGCTTGAGCTCTCTGCCTAAGAGTGACATTACTGAATCATGCCGTAGGTTCTGTTCTAGTTTTCTGAAGGAGGTAAGACCCTCTGGACTGGCCCTCGTGTGGCTAGGGCTAAGAAAAGCAGTTGGGCTGTAGTACCTGCATAATGTCTTTAATAGGAACCACGTGACAGAATAACTTACAGGTGATGAAGGAAGCTGCATCAGGTTAGAAAAGCTATGATTTCTTATGCTATGGTCCCCATTCAAATATGTGATATTGGTACCAAGTTAATTAACTGGTAAAACTCTTTTTTATTTGTAAAATATAGATTAAAATTATATTGACCTCACTAAGATTTTCTGATAAAAGCTACCTAGAGCTTAAAAATGTATGTGTATTAATATTATTACTAGTATAATCAATGATATTAATATTATTACTATTTTCTTGTAGCACTGGAAAGAAATATCATCAAATAAAATTTCTTACAATTATGGCTGATTACTAGGAGTGAACATGTTTTTTGAGCAAGGATATTATATTCTGGAGGTAAGTAGATAAATGGCTCCTCTTTGCTAAGGAGTTAGATTCCAGTATATTCCTGGGCTGAGCTGGACAGTTCTATACAAACCATACAACAACTACAGAAATGGGACAAAGCCTCAGATGATGACTAAATTATTTTTAAAATGTGCAAAAAGGGTCTGGCAAGATGCCTGAGTGTGTTAAAGCACTATCAGCAAACTTGATGGCCTGAGTTTGACCCCTGGGATCACATGATGAATGAAGAGAAGTGACTCTTGCTCATTTGTATCCAAACACACACAAACTCTCACTTTCTTCCTCTCTCTCTCTCTCTCTCTCTCTCTCTCTCTCTCTCTCTCTCTCTCTCTCTCTCTTTCACACACACACACACACACACACACACTCACTCACACTCACGCACACAAAATAAATAAATAAAATTTTAAGAAATTAAAATGTCAAATAAATAAAATGTGAAACTAAACGATGTATTTACCACTTGTTTCCTTCTGAGGCAGAGGTGACAAAGCAAAGCATCAATTGTATATATTTACCTGGCTCTTATTTCAAACACTTCCTTTGCCTCACCTTTTCTTGTAGTCTACATGAATTCTTATTTTTTTTTATTTTACTTATTTATTTAACTATATATTTCATGGAGTTGGTGCTTGAATCCAGACCTCATGCCATGCACATGACGTAACAGGGAAGCTACAGTGGCTGCCAAACTCTTCAATTTCTCTTAGCATGTGTAGCTTTCAGTAACCAGTCCTTTGTCCTCGCTCATAATAGAGCTGACAACTTCCTCTCCATGTAGCATAATTAACATTTTAGACATGCAGAAAGTCTCTATTAAACCATTCTTTTTTCTAAGCCTTTCTCTGAAGAGGAACAAGTATTCAAAGTGTTGCTCAATTTATGAATTACCTAAAATAAGCTCCAGGCTCAAAGTCATAATATTTCAATTAATAAAATTTGAAATTATTGTAGTTCACGTTCATAAAAATCAAAAGCAAACGCCCCATAAATCTATTGAAGTTCAGAAAAACAATGAAATCAGTCCCTTTCCTGCTTCAATACTAAAAAAGTTTAAAACTAATAAAACCTAAAGTCACCTTTAATCATCACATTGTAATCAATTGAAAAATGCAAATAGAGGTGCTTCATGAATGTTTATGCTATATACAGATAAGGTATTATTACAAACCATCAGTTCAACCATAGGATGCTATAGTTTTGATTATGCAAATAAATGTTTCCTTCGAAAACTATTAATTGGTAAAATCATGTCAAAATAAAGTAAAAAAAATGGATTTGGTGATTGCGTAAGGTACATCTTACCATTTAGAATTTTAAAATGAATATATCCATATGTATGCACATTTATATTTTAGGAATCACACAGTCAAAACTAATCCATGTTATTTTCATGCATAAAAAGGTATAATCCTGTAAGAAATAAACATGAGGTATTAAATTTTCCATTTATGTTCAAATTAAAGGTGTTTCATAAGTTAAACTCTAGCCAAAAGAAGTACAGCATATACTAATAAATCCATTACATCCCAAAAAGATTAAATAAAATACATAAACAGTATTTATTTACTATTTATATAAATGCTTCTTGAGTATTTACCAAAAACTCTCCTCTTTCTTTCTTAAAATTTCACCTCATATAGTGCTTATTATTAACCTACATCCTCATCCAAAGCATTACTAATAGAATACAAATGAAATTTGCCTCCAATTTACATAATAATCACAGATTTACATAAAATTTACATAATAACAATTGTAATTAAATAGCATTATAGTAATGGTCATGAAAACAACCCTCATAAATAGCATATACTGATACATGTTTAGCAGAGACAGGAGCTAAAAGCCATATCCACATTTATTTTATTGTTTCATTTTACTGGAAATGTATTCAGGTAAATAATCTTTTATAATATGTATGCACAACTTATGAGGTAAGTTACCTTTTTTTTTGTCTTGAGAATAATATAATCTGTTCTAATAATATGGGGACAAGCAATTTACAAGTTTTCCACTTGTGAGTAACACTTAAAAGGACATGCAAAGAAGAGCAAATCAGCTGGTTATCCAATACCAAATAACAAGCCCTCAATATATGTGTATAGGCATACATGCACATAACATATATATATATGTATATGTATATGTATATATATGTATATATATAATGTATACATAGGTATCATGCATGTAATAAGAACTAATAAAAAAAGAGCCCATGAAGTTGAAAGTGAGCAAGGGGTGGTGTATAAGAGGGTTTTGAGGGCAAAATGGAAGGGAGAAATATGAAATTATATTATAATCTCTAAAATACAAATTGAAAAGAGAAAAAGAAAGAATATGGAGGAATGATACCATACAGTTCTGTAATTATAACATTGTCATATGTTTTATATTTTTCTTTCCCCTTTGCTTCTTGCAGTTCTAACACATTTGTTTAGGGACAATTTTTTTTTCTTTTTGAGTCGCTTAGGATGCCCTAGAAGCTATGGTTCCCTAGCCTGAGTCTACTGGCTGCAGAGATCACATGTCCCTTTACCTCAGTCTCCTGAGTGCTGAAAGTGTGTCCTGTCCCTGCTAGACATTTCTGCTTTAATTTAGTAATTCTTTTCAAAAATATTTTTCTACTCTGATATTTTACTCCTTTTCCCTCCAGCATGAATACATCTATTTGAACTGCTAATATCAGTAATGAATAGATAACACATTATATTTTAAAAGCAATATGTATTTACAAGGGTATTAATTAGAAAGGAGAAAATGAGTACAATAATAATCAAAAATAAAATTGTATATAATCATATGTCCTATAATTATTAACATTCTGATCCCATGGTTTTTGATCTGTAAAAATAAATGTTAAATCATAAGGTACAATGAAAATATGTTCAATAATGTTTATGTATTTTTCTTAACATAGAAAAAAGAAAACAGTAAATATGAGATGGAAGAGTAGATCTTGGGGAGATGGGGAATAAGTGGGAATGAATACATTCCAAATAATTGCATGCATGTATGAAATACCCCAAGAATTGGTAAAAGTTTATTTATGTGAAGAAAAATTTCAGAGCAAGGTTACACAAACCAGGTAGTTGCTGTTGAAGATACTTCCTAAAGGAGAAAGAAATTGAATTCAAGTCCAATAAATCAAAGGAGGAGAAAGGAATGCTAAACAATGGAGATAGAGGGAAAGCATTAGAAGATATCAGGGAGAGGTTTGTCTCTGTAATTAAGCTACTTATGTTTGCTAATTGGTGCTTATCAAATAAATGCTGTTATCCTCCACAAATAGGAGGAGACAATGATTTCTTTTTTATTCTAAGTGTCTCTTAATGTGGTCTTTCAATCGAGTTTGTATCACTCTGAAGAAAAGCTCTCCAAAACACAACACACAAAGGAAGGAAGCCGTGAGTCATTTAACAAAATAAGGAGATGTTTGTCTCAGCTTGTGGAATCAACCCTTGGCTGTGGTCCCTTGGCCAGACAGTTTTGGGGGGGTCAGTGCATCCTTGAGGAGGGGTACATGGCCTAGTGGAATTTCTGCTGACCACAAGGCAGCCAGGAAAACTGAAGAGAAGCACTCGTTTGTATAGCAAAGCCATAAGCCCTGGAAATTGTCAATCTGTAAGTGGGGTAACCCATTTGTGAGATCAGATGTTAAGTATCTAAAGTGCTATTAACTACCAGCACAATGTTGAATATCATATCTCCAGAACTTGTTTATTTTGAGTAAACAGACCTTAAGCCTGTTGAGTAGTAACCCCTTAATATTGTCTGTATCTAACACAAACCATAGGAAGCGAAGTCCTCTTCTATGTTTTCTTGATAAAAATGACTTTAGATATCATAAAAATGACTTTAAATATCATCACAGAAAATGATTGGCTCAGCCATCTAGTCTTTGTTTCTTGAAATGTTCTCCTTTGAAAATAAGGACCATATGCTTATGTTCCAGCCAACAGGCCAAAGTGAAGTACCAGAAAATACGTAACATCTTTATAGCAAGTCATTACTTGCCCTAGGCTTTGAGCTTCTGCAATTGATAGCAAAATAGAGGAGAGATTAGCTATCCCAACCAAGATCTACCGAAATTGCAAATTCAGATATAATGAAAGTGACATATTTAGAATTAAGAAGTATTTTCTCATAGCAATGAGAATAGTAGCACAATGTGCAACCTGAAAAAAAACCTCTAAAATTAGACAAACTTTGATGAAAGGAAATGGATTTTCATCATGTTATTTTCTGTATTCTGGTACTATTGAAGCATTTAATAAGAAGAAAGATAATCTGTCTCCTCCGAAACCAAAATAACAGTGAGGAGACTGCACAACAGGAGAACAGTATTGTGAAAAAGATTCGTGCTTGGAATAGAAAAGTTGTTTTTGTATTGAAATTTGTTTATACTGATAAATCACTATCAACAAAAACACTGAAGAACCAGCCAGGATCCAATACTGGGTGCTTTATTACAAATGAATCTGGATTGCCAAATTCCATAGACCCTTCTATGTTCAACCCTAACTCTATGCTTAAAACTACAATGCCTCTCACTCCCATAGAGACACAGGACAAAAGAGCTGACAATTAAAGAGGTCTGCCTGTAGAACTTACTACATGGAGATTCATCACCGATGCTATGTTTGATTTCAAACTCTGCCACTAGCCATCTTTATGACCTCACTCCAGCTATCTGAACTGCCTAAGCCTGAGTTTCTACATTTAGAAAATGAAGCGTTTTACATCTGCCTTGCAGGGTGTTATGAGGATTAGCGATAAGATACTTAATGTTCAGAATAGTGCCTGGCATGGCAAAGACACCCAGTAACAAACAATAGATCCAAACACTGCAGCTAATCCCTCTTGGAACGAGTCTGAAGAGAATTCAAATCCTTGTCAAACCAGGAAGAATCTGTTCATCTTAGAGATGAATTCTGATTCTCTAAGCATTGATGAGCTTGACGTAAATGAGACTCATGTAGACTGTAGAGACTTGACTAACTTTACACATGTTCAATATTTTCTAGAAATATCTGTTTTGATCTTAATATGAAGTAACCACTACTATGACCTCTTTGACTTAAAATTATACGTAATCCAGTTAATTATAGCCAGTTACCCTATGATGTTTGGGGAGAAGTGTGGAAACACGTAACTCATTGATTAGAGCCCTAAGAGTGGCTGGAAGAAGACTGGAAGAAAAACAGATACTCTGCATGCAGGTTTGGGAAACCTAGAATGCAGCCTTCTGAATCGGGTGATATTCCTAGTGATGATGAGGTGTCAAAAGGCAATTGTCTCCTAGAAATAAGAATATTCATTATAGCTAGGGCAAGTGGTGCATGCCCATCATCCCAGCATTTGGAAGACCGGAGAGGCAGAACGCCATGAGTTTGAAAACATGGAGACTCCCTAGCAAGACCTTACCTCCCAAACAAATAAACAAGCAGAGAAAAATTAAATGGAAGAATATCCATTCCTTCTCCACCTTTCACAGATTCATACAAAAGGGAAAGTTCTTGGTGGAAGAGGAAAGGCAAAGTTTCTTGTAAAGAATTATTTAGGTTTACTCTTTGTGCATATGTTTTGCGTGCATGTGCAGTCCATGCATTCCATGCTCATGGAGGCCAGAAAATGGCATCAGATCACCTAGGGTTATTAGTCACAATGATGGTGCTAGGAACCAAATCTGTGTCTCAGCAAGAGCAGGGAGTGCTGTCAACTTCAGAGCCATCTCTCCAGCTTCAAGAGAAATCAAGTTTTAATGAAAAGATTCCTAAGTTTGTAGTCAAACGCAATTTCTGTGTTTGGTATCATTACTAATTTTTGTTATAATTAACCTCATTATAGTAATACCTACTTTAACCTCATAATATCGTTTCAGAAGTTAAAGTAATATATGCAAGAATATCATCTAGAAAAATATGTGCTCAATAGACACCATGCCATTTCTATTTTTCCAATTTGCTTCAGGATGTCTCCTATGTTTGTTTCATTCAAGCTCAAAAAATAAGTTCTACATCATTCTTCATTGTCACAAATTCTCCATGTGTACATTGTCAAGGTCATGAGAGTCTACATAAACAGGGTAAGTACTTTGATCTCAAAACACACTTATCAAAACTTTTGGATAGAGAGGAACATTTGTAGAGACCTGTAAGACGAATTGCTAAAAGATCTTATTAATTTAAAAAAAAAAACAGAGCCAGATATTGGGGTAAAAACTGAGAGATCAGGAAAGCAGAAAGAAGCCAACCACCACGTTCTTACCACTAGAAATCCTCAGCCAAAAAGAGAGACCTACTCCATGTATACCCACACCTATTTGCCTTTCTGTCCCTGCCCTCTTACTTCCTCTCTCTGCCTAGCAACATCGCTTCCTGTCTGTCTGTACAGACTTCCAGACCTCCATGGTTAGTGCTGGGATTAAAGGCGTGTGACACCACCACTGGCTCTGTTCCCACTGTAGCCTTGAACTCACAGAAATCCGGATGGATCTCTGCTGCCCAAATGAGAGGGCTAAAGATGTGTGCTACCAATGCCTGACTTGTATGCCTCTGATTTTCAGATTAGCTCAATTGAGCACACAAAGAAAATATCACCACAGAGACCTAATGACGTAATGGAAACTGAGGCACGCAGATGAGCCTAGAGAACGAGTGTTGAACAATAGAAGGGGATAGTGGCATGCTGGCATTGGGAGCAGGCTGCATGGGTACAGAGGGTGCAGCAGGTACTGAATCCTAACACAGCCATTTCCACTGATGGAGTACAGACGTAGCAGAGCTTATTATTATGTGGTCCAGCTCTGGCAACAGAATGATGCCCACGCAAAGCTCCCTTCCCCCAAGGATAGCAACATACACTAGTGATTGCACAGTGGAAGAAATCCAGACTGCTCCATAGTCATTAGACGTTTGAGTCATTTGAAAGCCAAAGGCTCCTGAATTGTTGCCAGCTACTTGCATTTCCAGGTTTCTGTGTGAGAAACATTAATGCCCTGTGGGTAACTGAATCTCAAAGTAAAATCATTCTGTCTTTCTTTTCAAAGGAGTAGGTGTATGAGTTCTCTCTAAGATGAGAAAAGAATCCATAAAAATGTGGAAGTGATTTATTAAGACACATGGGAAAATGATGCTTTAAAATCTTATAGATATGGTATAACATGAATCTTAAAAGATCTTATAATTAAGAAACCCAGAGCCAGATATTGAGGTGAGAGCTGAAAGATCAGAACAACCAGCCACTATCTTACCTCTACAAAATCTTCAGCATCAAGACAGTGAGTTCCTGTTTCTTTATGCCTTATGTCCCTTTCTGAGTCCTGCCATATTATTTCCTGGAATTAAAGGCGTGTGTCACCACTGCCTGGTTCTGTTGCTCTCATGTAGTCAGGTGTGGCCTGGAACTCACAAGGATCCAGATGGATCTCTGCCTCCTGAGTGATTGATAGGATTAAAGGTGTGTGCCACCACTGCCTGACCTCTATGTCTAATTTAGTAGCTGGCTCTGTCCTCTGATCCCCAGATAAGTTTTATTAGTGTACACAACATATTACCATAGTATGGAGCAAAAAAAAAATAGAGAGAATATTTAATTACTAGAATTAGCAATGGGTAAAAACTCAGAATCAGACTGGGAGTATTATTGAACAAGGAAAGGAAATAATTTATATTAAAAAAAAATCACAATCCATAGTAAGTTCATTAGACTGAAAAGTTCAGCAGGGAACAAGGACATTCTGAAACTAGCACACTGGTGAAGATTAAATCAGTATGAAACACCCCTAACACCGTGTATCATCCCACATGTGGCTCCACATTCTGTGTCCTTCTGCTGTGTGCGATAAGCACCATCATCCTATTTCCCATTGTTCTTAAAATTACAAACAGACCCAGGACTGGAAGCAACACTGAAAAAAAAAAGACGGCCAAAATGTGCTGACAGCCAGTGGGATGCTTCATAGCTGTCACATTTAGGATCCCTTTGCACAAATAACCCCAAACAAGCCAATAAACAGCTCCAGATTATGCCCTGATGGTGGGATTCTCATGCGTTATCTCATGAACATACAAGAGAAGACATAAAATGCAGAATCATCTGGCAAATTTCTGATGTATCCATTAGAGTGCTTCGTAATTCCCTGTGTTCTTTCATAATGCTCATGTTAGAGGGCTAGTATCTTAACTTTCATTTTAAAATGCTCAAAATTTGCCTTTAAACTAAGTTAAAGAATTGGAATTAACTGGGAGCGGGGGGAGAGTTGAGGGAAATTGTGGTATAATTTGTCACTTCATTTCTAATTTTGATATGAAATAAACCAGGCAAAAAACCCTCTCAGAGGAGCAGTCATCATTTTGTTCAGGCAGTGTTGTGCCTCTGAGTACCAGAGTTGCTTCTGGAGGCAAACAACTATAATACAAAAACATGTTTGCTATATGCTTGAAACGGCTTCCAAATGGATTCTGTCATCAAATCAAAATTCTCATAGTTCCAATAGATATTTTCTTGAAGTCTACAATTATTTCATAGGGCTATGATGGCATTTCCTAGTGCATTTATGCTTCTACAAGAGAATACCACTGGCTGGGTCATTGATGAAAGATAGGTTCTTATTTTCTCATATGTCTGAGCACTTAGAAGTTCAAGATCAATGTGTGCAAGTTACATTGTTCAACAAGGGTTGCTTCCTGTTTCACAGATGGTCCCGTGGAGATGCCTGTGGGTGTGGAGGAAGACTGCTTCCATGGCAGAGCATGAAAGAATAATAGATATAGCACTATGTGAAGTCTCTTTGAGGAAAACCTTCATCTCGGTTGTGAGGAACAAGCCTCCATGATTCAGCTACCTCTTAGTCATATTACCTTGGGAATTAAATTTCATCTCCTGAATTTTTGAGATGACATGTTGAAATCATAGGTATAGTCTCAATAAAATGTAATCTTCTGTAAGGAAATCAGGTGGTCCTATGTTCTCTTTTCCCTCACAGTGGGATGGTGTTCTTGTACCAGCATATGGGGATCAGATAGTGACTGTTTGGCAGAAGTTATTCCTACAAAGTTACATATTAGCTCCAGTACATGAGTGACCTAAGGTCAGTTGTTGGGGTCCTCTATCCCCTGTTTTACCTTCAACTCCCTCCTTTCTGCCATGGCTCCTACTTTCACATCTTTATTTCTGATTCTCTCTCTCTCTCTCTCTCTCTCTCTCTCTCTCTCTCTCTCTTACCGCTTTATTGTCAACAAAATCTATTGATGAATCAGAAAACAAAGTGCAGACTTAATGTAAAAGAATCAAAAGGTTGAATATTGATATTACTGTATCCGATGAAATAAAGCAATGGATTGTTTCCACAATGATTTTCCAATATCTGTTCATTCCTAGTAAACAGAAAACAACTTTAGGAAAATAGAAAATGTATTTGTAAGTGGGTGTATAAAAGCTCCCTTCAGCAATTAAATACACAAAAAATATACATAGTCATATTTTCAATATGTGCAATGTACCTTTGAACTACAGATTTGTGCAACAATATTTTAATAGTATATTCATTTTTAACATGAAACACTGTTTGTATGCTTGGAGGAATGAATATATAATGTTGAATTTAAATTCTAACGCTACTTCCAGCCTTCTATAACTTATTAGTAGAAATTGAGCACCAAATCACATTTACTAAACCAAAAAAGTCATGATTATCTTATTTTTCTTATTGAAAATAGATGTTCTTCATACAGTATATTGTGATCATGATTTCCCCTTCCCTAACTGCTCCAGTATCCTCCCCAACTCCACCCAAATCCACACCCTTTCTTTCTCTCTTGTTAGAAAACAGACAGGCATCTATCAAACAAATAAACAAGGCAGAATGGGATAAAAGAAATGATAAATGGGATGAAAGAAATGGAAGCTATAGAAAGAGCACAAGAAACACACACACACAGAGAGAGAGAGAGAGAGAGAGAGAGAGAGAGAGAGAGAGAGAGAGAGAGAGAGAGAGAGAGAGAGAAATCTCATAAGAGCACAAGGACCTCCCAAGTAAAGGGAAATAGAAAATTACTTCTGATGCTTTTGTTCTTTATTTTTCTAACAGTGGTTTTCAGTGGTAGAAACTTTCAGTTGTTCAAAAAATTGGTTCCAAACACCAATTTTGTAGTCACCCTTAGGGATGGGGTCACTGACCACTGTCTGATGTCCTAGAAAACAAAACTGAACTGCTTAGATTCTGTAGGGAAAAAAAATCACATATTAACTCTGATCAGAGTGTGGGTGAGACAGAATTCATTATGTAAGGTACCTGCTTTTCCACTCACCATGTTATTTACCATTTATAAGAAATCAGGCCGGGCGGTGGTGGTGCATGCCTTTAATCCCAGCACTTGGGAGGCAGAGCCAGGTGGATTTCTGTGAGTTGGAGGCCAGCCTGGTCTCCAAAGCGAGTTCTAGGAAAGACGCAAAGCTACTCAGAGAAACCCTGTCTCGAAAAACCAAAAAAAAAAAAAAAAAAAAAAAGAAATTAGAGAACCTAATTTATCTACATTAGTGTCTGTTTTATCATTTATTGACTTAATTTCACATGTAACTGAAGAAATCCACTTTATCCCTAAAAACATAGTTTTTTAATAAATAAGTAAATGCACTTATTTTATTTACTAATTCTTTTGCCAGATATGCTTATCAATGGGAGTAAGAATACAAATATATCCTAAATGATCTTTTATCAGATTTAGATATGCTTTAGCCTTTAAAACTCTACTACTTCCTAACAATACCTGCCAAATAAAATGTACAACAAAAATTTAGAAAACAGATTTTTTTGAGAGATCAATATTTATTGTTAAAGCAAGATTTTTTGAAAGTATTTCTCCATATGAAGCATACCAAGGAATTTAATTAAAGACACCCAGGATGAACTTTGTAGCATTCCCCTTTAGTACTTCTTGGCTTTCAGACATTTATTAAATAAGAAAAAAAAAAAAAACTTTGAAAACCATGGAATCTTTGACACATTTGAAGTACTTAAGCTTGAAGGAACCTATTTTAGATAAAATGAGAACCCTTGCTGATCCTGGCCCACTTTTAGAGACACATTCAAACCCCAAGCTTTTGTTATTTCTGAAGTAGGTTGTTAAGTGATTTTTCTTTGTATTTCCCCTTTCTGCCTGAATGGACTCACTTCTAAACACTCACATGGTTTGTAAGGGCATTTCTGGAAAAACAGAAAGAACAGTTATAAATTTCTTTTCTCACTCTTCAAGTTCTCAGTAAATCCCTCTGTAGACTTTTTAATGCTGGGACTATATATATCAAAACTCCAATTGTGCAATAAGTGCAATACCAACACCAATCAGATAATCACATGCATTATTTGTCATTGTGAGTTCTGCCTTTGTTCTGATATCACCACACATGTGGGGACACCATACGTTTGCTTGGATTTCACAATGAGGAATAAGAACAAACCAATTCTGGGAAATGGTCACCATTCTATTGAGCCACAGTTACCTTCTGTTCCATTTCTTTGCATCAGTGACAATAAGGTTTTTGGTCCAACTGTGAAAATACATCTTTTGTGAACACAGTCTTCCTATTTGACTGTAACAATAAGGCATCAACACAGGGACACAAGGATGGTTTAAAAGAATGTAACTTTCATACATAAGGAATATGCTCTTTATGCTGTTGCTTCATTTCTGTTTTTGCTTTTACAGAGCACGATAACTGGTCAAAATGGACAGATTTAGTGATTGTAGAGCGCCCATTCCCAAATGGAACACCTAAAATACAACTCTATACCAAAGGTTGAGTGAACATCAAGGAAGAGGAAGTGAAAGATTTTGAGGACCGAAAGAACAAGTGAAGTGCAGTGAAATGGTATCTTCTGGATATGACCAGTATCATGTACCCATAAACTCTCAGCAGTATGTTTGCTTGAACAAGACACACATCACACCATACTAGTGGACATCCTAGCAAGGAATGGAACAAAAGCTGTCTATCAATCACACCCTGATTTAAACAGCTTCAAGCAGTATGACTGACTTAGAAGAGAGAGTCCCTTTTCATCAGGGATAATTGCCCTGATAGGTTGACCATCCCAAAGCAATCAGCCTTACACACATATGCATGCAGAAAAAATACTAACTGGACAAAATAACCTTGAGATGCATATTCCAGTAGCAGGTATAGATCAAACAGGTATAAAATTGAGAGGAGGACATGAGAGGTTCATGGAATAAGCTGGAGAGAGGGATATGATGAAAATATATGTATGAAATGATAAAAAATAAAATACTTTGAAAATCTACTTATGCCAGATGTAATGGTGCACACCTTTAATCCTATCAGTCAGAGGGCAGAGGCAGGTGGGCCTTTGTGAGTTCAGGGCTAGCCTGGTCTACAAAGAGGTTCCAGGACAGTTACACATAGATAATCTGTCTTGAAAAACCCCAAAAAGGCTGGGCGGTGGTGGCGCAAGCCTTTAATCCCAGCACTCAGGAGGCAGAGTAAGGCGGATCTCTGTGAGTTCAAGGCCAGCCTGGTCAACAAAGTGAGTTCCAGGACAGCCAGGGCTACACAGAGAAACCCTGTCTTGAAAAATCCAGGAAAAAAAAAAGAAAAAGAAAATCCTCTCATAAAGATTATCACAGTATCATATACACACTACAGATATAAGAATTGCTAAGAACATCTATCAATTTTCTTCTTATTTTATTCAGCTTAAGAAAATTCATTAAGACTCTCAGAGGTAAAGGACACAAGTAAAAGTTTAACTTTCTCAAGGACAGTACTGTTAACACATGATCATGACAAGCAACACAAATCAGTATATTGTCTTGGCCAATGATCATCATGAGCAGAAGTAATTATTTCACACTGAGAAATTTCTAGGTTTAATGAAATTAAAAATTGTAGCTTGTTAGAATTGCTGTTACTTTGGATAAATATAATGCCTACCTCTATTTTTAAAAGGTATTGTGCAAATATTTTCTCTTCTTGAAGTTCAGTGTATGTTGTTGATAGTAAAATACTTCATTGATTTAAGTGGAATTTTAGTCATTAAATAATTAAATACAAATATGTATGCCATTAATAACCCAACTTATGCTGGCTTTGAATTAAATATTTAACGTGTTTAATTGTATAAATTCTCTGTGCAATGTATTTTGTCGTATTACCCACTCTTAATGTCTTTGTGAATACAGGAATGTATGAACACAAAAATCAACTCTTGGGAAAGTGAAGAAATTAATGGATATGCAAAGTCCCATCAAATTTCTGAGAGAGATGAAGAAATACTCTTTTGCTAGATTTCCAAAAATGCTTTTTATATGTCAAAATTACCGAGTCCTAAGAGTAGGTCCCATTCTAGACCTCCACGGGTAATCGAATGTTCCAAATCTACCCATGTGTTTTCATTACTCACAGCTAAACCCAGGAATTATATTATTATTGTGCTTAATTGTCCAAATCTAAATCAACCTAGTTCTCTATCTACAACAGGAGTAGAAAATGCTACATCTCCCTTCTCTCCCACTCAGGAAAAATAGAACAGAAGATATTTTTGAGGAACAAACCCACTTTCCTCTTTCATTTCACAGAAGCCAATGTATTTCTGGGAAGGAGATAAGTACATCAAGATTAAGTTCCAATGACTGTGATTTTGCTTTACCTTGGAGCACCACCCTTTACTACAGAATCATTCCATTTTATCTGCTTTCTAATTGAAACTAGTAGCTGTAAGGCCAGAAATCTCAAAATGCTCTTTAAGAAGAGTAACAAAAAACCTCCCCTAAAACCTGAAACTATAATTATAATGCTCCTACTATCAATGAGTGTGTATATATATTATAATATATATAATATATTATAATATATATTATATAATATATAATATATTATAATATATATTATATAATATATATAAATTCATAGAATTCTATATAAAATATATAGAAATGTATTCATCATTTTGTTTCTAGACCACAAACATTCTGACTCACAATGTTGTTTTATTGATTCTTAATAATCCATAAAATTTGTATAACAACACAATGCTCACAAAATGGTGGTTTGAGAAATTATTGTAAAATAATAAAAACAAAGAAATGAAATAATATTCTTTTTTTAAATTTATGTATCTAGCATGCATTTAGTGTGTGTGTGTGTGTGTGTGTGTGTGCATGTGTGTGTGCACATATGCATGTTTGCATATACTTATAATGCATGGTCAGAAGATGACTTTTGGTTATTGGCTTTCTCCTTCTACCATGTAGATCCAGGGATCTAATTTATGCCACAAAGTTTAGTGGCAAGTGACTTTAGCCCCTTGAACCATCTCATAGGTCTAACATCTTATTTCTCTGGAGACCGTACATTGTCTATAACATAGGTTAGTGACATCCAGTAAAGCTTGCCTTAGGACAATAGGTACAGTTCCACTCAGAGAGGACCCAATGTTTCTGAGTTGAATTATGACAACCCACATTCAATGTCTTGCCTTGTCTCTGATTGTCTTACAACCTGAGAATAAAGTCTCTACAACGTGGTTAGACATTCTGTCAAGCCCAGACCTTAGTCTGGAAACCATCTCACCAGAAGATGTTTCACCAATATTTTTTTTCAGGCAAGCTAATTATTTTAAGAATATGTGCCACTCACTTTGACTATCAGACCATTAAAACAATGTATTCCATGAAACCTGGATCCCTCCAGGAACCTCACACTGGGCAAATAAAATGGCCAGTGTTTAGGCCAGCCAGAAGGAGAGCTTGTCTTCCAGAAAGAGATTTACAATTTTGGCCGCTGTGAGGAGAAAACAGACACATTTTGGGTGTCATCCACTAGTAGTGAACTAATCCAGAATGGAGAGGAAAATTTAAAGATCCCAATTTAGCCATTAAATTATTTTATTCAAGAAACTTTTTCTTAACCTTATAACTGTGGCCAGCAGCAGCGGAAGCTTTTCTCTTTCCCTCTCTCTATTTGGTGAGACAGAATATGAGTATTTAGACTTAAGAACTGGCGCCATAGCATTGACTGAGCATTCTCTGCTTGTGATCTCCAGTTTTTGGCTGAAACTTCATCTTATAAAACAAAGGCATTAAGACAAATTCAAACACCCTCAACGAATGTCCTCTTGGATTGTTCATCACAAAGTAGATTTTTACTAACATTTCAGTCTGTAAAAATTTCTACTCTTCTCATTCCAGGGAAGGCACTATTTCTATGGAAATCAAGGACTGCTCAGTAACTTTTATGAACATTTCTACACCCCTACATCTATCACATGTAAGAGAACACATGGTTAATATGTAACTGATTCTTCAAATTCTTGATTTAACAACCATGAAAACTAACATAAGCAGATTCTGAGATAAAGCAATGGTTCACAAACAAGGAGTTAGCCCAAACTAAACATAAAGTATTCTTAATAAGGTTGAATGCCTTATAGTCTTCACTAAAGATGCTGATATAATTGGGAAGGTGCCCAGGGATATGTACCTCTCAAATACATATCATGTTGTATTCTGCTGTACAGCTGGGATTAAGAAGCACTGAGCTAAATAGTTTGAGATTGCTTCATACTTGCTGAGGGCCATGTTTCCAGGAACTAGATAAGTCATAGCAGATTCACCTGAAGGCAAAACTAAAACATGAATTTACCATTCCTTTCACATTTTGTTTTACAGTCATATCATTTCCTACTCAAATCATAAGCCCTTCCAACAGTCTGTGACTTATAATTAATGGTTATATGAATAATATCAACTTGAGATCTGGAGAGATGTCTCAGTGGTTAGAAGAGCTTCTTACACAGTCAAAGGATCCATAATTCATATTCTTGCACCTAAATAAATAGCCAGGCATCATACACATGCCTGGAACTCTTATTCCAAAGGACCTGATACTCTCTTCGGGCTTTCATACATACATGCACATATACAACAACATACATGTACAAATACACTCCTTCTCCTGCACACATTAATTAATTAAATAAATGACTGTGTATCTTCCTATCACTTAACCCATATTAAAACTCTTCTTCAATAACTGAATTTATATCTAGTATATACAGACTTTACAAAACTAAAATGTGCTCCAGTAATCAACAGGAAGTTTCAAATTTCTCAATTTGTTCATTGGAATTCTGGTTCCTTCTTGAGACTACACTTTATCTGTTGCCCATCTCTGATTAATAAGGTATTTCCTATTGAAAACATTGTTTGTAATGTTTATTTTTACTGAGTGGCTAGTTGAGTTATGATTCTTTCTTCTCCAATTCTCTGTATATAATTTTCCAATCTGTTGATTCAGTTTTCTCTTCAAATTTTAATGCCAATCATATTTTTATCAAAAATTACAGTTCTTTTTAATAAATTGACTTACAGATTACTCATTCATATTTTAAAATGCATTTTATATTCTAAGCATATATACTGTTGTCCTTCTATACCTGAGGGATGATTAGTTCAGATCTCTCTTGGTTTGAGTCCTCTGGTGTCACAGCTACTGACTCACCCATATACTGCATTGTTACCTTATTATGTGTTCCTTGATTTTTACCCTGTACTCTTGCTTTAGAAATTTAACTGATAGTGCACTTAGAAGGCAGAAAATTATCGAATCCTTCAGTGTCCAGTGTCATTTCAAAGAAGTCAGAATTTTAGAATAAATTATTCATGCAAAGTGTTCCTGTTTGTATATGTTCTGTAAGAAAAGCCACACAGTCTTGTGAATGAAGGTTTGCAGTTACTCCTTTGCAAACAGTTCATTTGTTTCTAATCAACAAGTTCAGGGGATCTAGAATGGTTAAATTTAATTTCATTCACCCTTCCTGGATGGAGTGTCTTACTGGGGACCTCTCTACATGAAAGATTCTCTGAGTATTTTGCCTCCGTCCTGCCTCATTGTGGTTCCACAATTTCTTCAGCTTCAAAACTCAGGATTATGAACAGTGTAATTTGTTAAAAACTCTTGCGATGAGAATAGATCTGTAACATTCATGAGCATTGAAGGACACCTATTTTCATGTTGCTTTAAATTTTTGGATTTGTCTTATTTGGTTTTTGTTTGTTTGTTTTTTTACATTTCATCAATTTTATTTTTAAAATATACTATATTTGGGTAGTTTTAGATTTGGGGATTTGAGAGGAAATAAAAAGATTTCCAAAATGCCATTTGTTTGCAGCCATGCCTATGATCCTACAGCATAAATATCTCCAGAAAGGTAGCATTTGCTACAATTAAAAGAAAAAATAAAAACAGTCTTAACACGTATGTCCCAGTCAGTCAGTGTCCCTAAATACACTAGGGTTCACTCTTAGTGTTGTATACTGTGTGGATTTAGGAAGCATGCAATGAAATGTGTCTATCATTATAAAATCATAGAAAGCATCATAGCTGTCTCCAAACTCACCATATTTTCTTTATTTATTCTGCCTTTACCACCAAATTGTGGAAATTATTTGTCTTGCTAGCACCTCTATAGCATGGCCTCTCTCATGGTTAAAATCATCCATCTAGTGTAGTGAATTTTCAGACTGGCTTCTTTCATTTAGCAATGTGTATTTAAGATTCCTTCAGATTCTTCCATATGTTTTTGTCATTTGATGGTTCATATCTTTACAACACTGAATAATGTTTCTACTGTCTAGAAGTACCACTGTTTCTCCATTTACCTAGGATTGACATGTTATTTATAGAAAGTTCATATGCATATCATATTTCCATAGTGTTTTCTTAGGTCTTTCTCTAGGAAAAAATAATAAGCTGTGCTCTCTAGCATATCAAAATTGGAAATTCATTAATTTATTTGTATTTGTTGCATATTAAGTGTACTGATGAATATAGGAAACAAATTAAATTTATTTGTAAAACTTCCAAAACAAATTAGAACTCACAGAAATATTTAGGTTTATATACAGGCTGTTCAAGATTTTCTGTTCTCTGTGAAATACTTGTATAAATGTTATAGAGTTCAAAGTCAAAACACTGAAGGATTAGCAGAGATTCAGGAAAACAACTTACAAACTTCACTATCAAAGGGAATTTTCTACAGAAGCAAATACTTGTGTTTCCATGCAATACAGAAAAACAAAATAAAATAAGTTATTTTAGATTGGACTAGATGAATCCCAATTCTTTTCAATTTGATATGTAAAGAGTTTATGAAAGATTTGTAAATCATGTGAAGATTAAATATAAATAACCTTGTTCACTTTTCTTCAAGTTGCAGAATTCTGAAACATTTTTCAAATTATCATTTATCAGTGCAGTTTATAAACAAGGTGCTACTTGCAATAAATTATTCTTCTAATTTAAATAGATTACCCAATATGCCTTGATTCTAAACAATTTTTCATTTAATTTCTAAAGTCAATAAATAATTTAATGGGTTTTGTTTCCCTTATAATGTATACCCATTAAATTATTAATTATTTCCATATCCTTTCAATACTTTTTCTAACAATGTATATTAGGGGCAAATATCGGAATCACAAATTTAAATTGAAAATATTTTAAGTCCACAGAATTATATTGAATGTTTTTAGAGTTTGTGTACATGAAGAAGTCCACCTTCATATTTAATAAAAACATTTTTATGAATGAAATGGCTAACACAAATCAAATCACAACATAAGTTCTTAATTGAACCCTTGATGATTTTAATGACTCATATAACAATTAACCACTATGTTTCACATTCTTTGTTGATATGAAACACCTTCATTGTTCCTTGTAGAATTTTCTTCAGTTTAATTTACTTTAGAACTTTTTATTCATGTTTTTTCTTTTACTGATGATGGTTTTTTCCTTACATTATCTTCTGATTATAGTTTTCGCTTCCTCAACTCCTCTGAGATCCTCACCATTCCCCCTCCTATTAGAATTTCGCATTTTTCTCTCTTCTTAGAAAACAAACAAGCATCTAAAGAACAATAAGATAATAAGATAAAACAAAGGAAAAACATAAAAATTAGACTAGGACAAAATGAGCCAAAGAAAAAGCACAAGGGGTACATATGGATGCAGAGATGCCCATGCACATATTCATGAATCCAATTAAAAATACACAACCAAAAGCCATAATATAAAGAATGTTTATTTGGGAATCCCAATTTATGATTTTTTGTCACAATGTGTTTATTTAAACTGAATTATAATAGAAACATTAGAATTTTGTGTTGTTTGTTGGTTGAATATCCAACACTGAATAAAACTTAATCTAAACTAAAATGTCATATGGAAAACAATACAATGGGGTTTATAGAAACCATTCTACATGAAAACCATACACTTAATGAAAATGAAGTTCCAATATCAGTAACACAATCTGAAGTGGAATCTAAACATCAGATACAGAAAAAAAAATCCTACTGAAATGTAAGATGGAGCTACTGTGTCATAAAGTTCACACAGATCTTCTGGTTTATATATTTGAGACATTGACACATTTTTTAAAATTTGTCTCCTTTGCCTTCTAGTATTAGAACAGTGTGTAGGAAAAGATGACCCTAGTATCCCCCAGACTTTATAAAGTTCTTTTACAATACAGATTTTCTTCACATAAATTTTGCAAGGTGGATAGAAACTGAAAAATATCATCATGCTCACCTTGAAACCAAGCTTTAAGGGGTGTATTTACTGCTTCGGGTTTTGTTTATCACACTGGCACACACTTAAAATGTGAAGTTGTATTCATCTTCAACAAGAATAAAGCATTTTATTTTCAGTCATCGTCAAGATGTATTCTGTTTCCTGAGAGCTGCCACATCCCTGACTCAAATGCTTAAATACTGTTTTCTCTCTTGTGTTTACTCTTCCATTTGACAGTAGCTTGAATGAATTAAGAAAACATTTATAAGTTTCAGTAACCTTTGTTCCAGATAATTTTGTAGTTTATGGGTTTAAAATTCTGTGTGTTTTTATGCATATACATTGTAAATATAATATCATACACATACTCATATGCATACATATACATATACATGTATGATTGTAACAACAATTAATAAAAAATAGATGCCATTAATTTGAAAAAGAGCAAGGAGGTATATATGGGAGGGCTTGGAAGGGGAAATGGAAGGGATAAATGATACAATTATTATCTCAAAAAATAAAAGAATTTGAAAATTCTATCAAGAATATAATATCTAGAAGCTTTAAGAGAAATATCCTGGGTACCTGTTTTTCATTCATTCAATAACTATTCCTTAATAAACCACTGTGTGTAAGCAAACTAGAAAAAAGTTTATTTTGCATTCTAGAGTTATCCGTATAGATTTTTATTTCTTTTTATTACAAATGTAAAAGTTACTCTGATTGCATTCAGCTGCTTATCTCTCTCTTGTCCCTTCTCACTCCTGTGAACTTCTTTGTTTTTCAAATAAGTCTTTGTCCTACTCCTGTGACTTTTAGCAATAAAGTAATGACTTGCAGAGAATGAGGACATTTTCTGCCCATTCTCCTGTTACTATTGTCAGTAAGTAATTACATCTGAAGAAATTATAAGGGGACTTCATGACAGCATCTAACTGGGATTAAAATAAATATAACCTTCCAAACTGACAACCAAATATACATCTTCAAGAAAAAAAGCTATTGTTACAGAAATCATCCTGTAAATGAGGTAGATACACCAGATCAACCAGATAAACAATATCAACATACTGACAAAAAGATTATTAAATAGTATAACTGTGAAAATTCCAAAGGGACAAGATCTCTATGACTGACCCAAAAAAAAAAATAATATGGCTGAAGAGAATGAAAAAAGAATTTAAAAGAAAATTCCATGAGATAAGGATATGAATGCATAGTTCATTAAATATAAGGGGATTTTTTTTATAGTAAGAATATGAAATACAACAGAGAGATAGACCTCAATTAAAGAGAAACAAAAACTAATTTTATAACTACATATTCAAAGAGCCATATAAAATCTTTAAAAATAAATAATAGTCTAGATTAAGCACATGAAATTATATTTTAGAGATTTACTTATGTGTATATCTGTGTCTAGGTGAAGGTATGTAAATGAATGTGAGTATAGGGCTCTCAGTGTCCAGTAGAGAAAATGGGATCCTCCCTAGAGCTGGAGCTATAGTTGGGTACTAGGAAATCAATTCAAGTTATATGGAAGAACAGGATGAGTTCTTATCCATTGACTAATCTCTCTAGTCCCAGATGGAATTTTGGGAACTTGATGATAGCTCTTTCAGAATGCCTAATTAGAAAAAAAAAAGATGAGGAATAGGAATGCAGAGGAGTAAAAGAAAGAGAAAAAAATGTATGAGACTTATACATTAAATTGACAAAATTAAATATTTGTGCAAGAATACAAAAGGAAGCCATACAAAAAAAAATCTGTCCCATGAAGTAGTAGTTGAAAATCCCCCTCACTCAGGGGAAATATAAGTGTCTAGGTCAAGGATATTTAATGTATGTGAAGGACATCTGACCAAGGAAAGCCCTCAGTGTAGCACATCTTAAACTCAACTGTCCAAGAGAAAGGTAGATCTAGAAAGAGCAAGAGAAAGGATTTAACCATATTGAAGAGAACCACCAAGGAGAGACAGCAAATGTGTCCAAAGAAACCTGACAAGAAACAGAAAACATGGAATAACCCATCAAAGATCTGAAAATTAAAAAAAAAGAAAAAAAAAAAAAAAAACAAGAAATGGCAAAACCATGATAATCATGACTTCAGGAATTGAAGCCAACTAAAAGTTTTCCATGGGGGCGGGAAATTGAACAATTTATAACTAACATATCCCAAAATGCTGAAAACAGTGTGGCACCTTGAGCCTCCCAGTAACACCTCCTGTGCTAGTAATGAATGGGTTACATTTTGTTGAACTATTGACCACAGGGTCCAATGAAACCCTTTGAACATCACAGGCTATTCCCTAGGATACGGGTTGACCTAAACAACATGATGGTCGCTGAAGATAACACTTACTTATGTCATCGAACACGTAGAAGAAGAGGTGGTGAGCAACTAGAAAGTTCTTGCCTACTGACTGTCAAATACTGGAGGATCCTCCGTCAGCTAACACAGGAGAAGGATAATCATCAGTATTAGCAGCTACAAACTCTGTTATCTACAATAGTGACCTGCCTGCAGTATGTATAAAAATTACCACAATTTTTCTTAAATTTTGAAAATACTTTATTTATTGAAAATAATTTTTGTACAACATATTCTGATCACTCTTTTCCCCTCTCCCAACTTTTCCCAGATCCTCTCCCCTTTCCTACCCAGAACATTCAATGTCCTTTATTTCTCTCTCTCTCTCTTTAAAAAGCAAACAAAACACCAACAAAATTTTGCCCTCTCTCTTTCTCACAAACATACATCCAAAATTCCCCCTTCAAAAAATTAACAAAAAAAGCTACAGTATCAGGAAACAAAATATACAAGACAACAACCAATAGAGCAAACAATTCTGTAACAAAAATATATAAGGTCAAATATCTACAAATGTGTTGTTGAGTTTATTTATCATTTTTGGCCATCTAGACCAGGGCATGGGATATAACATGAAGCATGGTTAAAATACTTAGTGAGGGTCAGTTGGAGAAGACTATTTGCAATTGTTTTATTGAAAAAAATTATTCATTTTAGATACCAAGCACAGACGCCCCTTTCATCTACAAGGACATATGCTCAACTATCAACAAGGACACATGCTCAAGTGTGTTCATAGCAGCATTATTTGTAATAGCCAGAACCTGGAAACAACCTAGATGCCCCTCAACCAAAGAATGGATAAAGAAAAATGTGGCACATATGCACAATGGAGTACTACTCAGCAGAGAAAATCAATGACATCATAAAATTTGCAGGCAAATGGATGGAACTAGAATATATCATCCTGAGTGAGGTAACCCAGACTCAGAAGGACAAACATGGTATGTACTCACTCATAAGTGGATACTAAATGTAAAGCAAAGGACAATCAGACTACAACCCACAGCTCCAGAGAAGGTAGCTAACAAGGAGAACACCAAGAGGGATGCATGGAGGGTATGGGGAGTTGGTTGGTAGAGTAGGGAGGAAGGATGGGAAGTATCACAAATTTTATCAGGGTAATCAACTACCTTTTTATTGGATTTAAGGCCCACTCATTGAGATGGAACTCCTATGTGACTCTGCTAAAAGGTCCAGGAACCTGAGGTTAGAGAGCTCATGGGCCTATAGGAAAAGCTAATGCATTATTCTGCTAGAAGAGCATAGAAATAAAATTAGTCTAAATAGCATACTGCTTGTATTAGACAAAGTCCTCTAGAGTCACAGAATTTATAGAATGAATCTTTCTCTAGATATAGAAAGGGGATTATAAGAAAGACTTACAGGGTATGGTCCAGCTAACTCAACAGTGGATGCCTGTGAACAGAAAGTCTAAGAATCCAGTAGTTGCTCAGTCTATAAGGCTGGATGTTTTAACTTATCTTCAGTATATTCTGGATCACAAAGAAGTAAGCTCTAATGCCAGTGAAGGAATGAACTTGCTAGCAAGGCAAAAGCAAGCAGGCAAAGAGCAAAATCTTTCTCCTTCCATGTCCTTGCATAGGCTTCCAGCAGAAGGTGTGACCCAGATTAAAGAAATGTGTCTTCCTGCATCAAGATCAGGATTAAAAGTGTATGCTTTCCTACCTCAAAGATTCTAACCAGAAGTTTTATCTAACTGCTTCAATTTTAGCAGAACTCCCTCACAGATATGCCCTCCATTTTTGGATTTTATTTAATTCCAGATGTAGTCTGAATCACAACAAAGGAGAGCCATCACATTGCGGTCACATAGATCAATGAATTGTTCAACCCTCATCGGAGAAACTTCTTGTAGTAGATGGGAATCAACACAGAAACTGCAACTGCCTACCTTGCAGAGTGAGAAAATTTGAAGCACTCAATCATAAATGGGATGTCTTCATCAAAAATGGCCCCTTAAGACTCAGCATTCTATGTGAAAGAGGAGGCAGGAAGATTATAAGAAACAGAGTTGATGGATGACTCCAAGGTAACGACTACAGATGTAACAGGACTAGTGCACATATGAACTCATGGAGACTATGATACTATGTACAAGGTTTGAACAGGTTCAGGCCAGATGAGCACAAGCATTGTAAGAGGGAATGTTGAATATGGCTTCCCATCCCTAACCAAGAAGCTATCTGTAATTGCTGCCCACTAGCAAAGAAAAAAATTAATTTTTTCCAATGGAGTGTCATTAGGTATATCAACCACATTTCAGGGCAGTCCCCATTCCTAAGAGAAGTAGGGCAAGTGAAATGAAGTCAATGATAGCTAATATATATGTCAAAACCCAAACTAGCATATAACCTAATAGAGTAGAAATAAAATCAAGAAATCAGTTCATGTACCAATAGCAAATTGATTTTCAGCAAAAACAATATATAACATATTGTAGGAAAAAAGTGATGCGGGGCAAACTGGGTATGCATAATGTAAATGCTGAAGACTAAAATTCTATGCTTATCACTTTTAAAGTAGACTAACTCAAAATATATTAGGGATGTGAATATAAGGCTTGTACCTTTCAGAAGAAAACTAATGGGAAATGCTTCAAGATATAAAGATGGACAATTGTTGTTTTGGTTGAGACCCTCTAAAAGTAAGTTGATACAAGTGGTATGAAATTAATCTAAATGTTTTTTCAGAGCAAAAAGTATATTCAACAGAGTCAAGAAATAATCTGCAAAATGTGAGAAACTGTTCATTGTTCGGCTAACAAAAGAGTAATAGCTTGAATAAATAAAGAAAACAAAAAATGAACAATGAACAAAACACCCAAAATATGAAAATCAAGTAGTCTACTAAAAATGGAGAAACTTTGTAAGTAAACATTTACAATAAAATTATATGCAAATACAATACAATAAAATTATATGACACAATCACCCATGAAATGTAAATCAAAACTATTATAATTCATCATCACATTCCAATTATAATTATAGTGACCATTATAAAAATAAATATGGGAAGAATGCAAAGAGAAATATCAGACATTGTTGGGAAATAAATAACTAGTAGACTTATCATGGAAAACAAACTAGAGGCACCTCAAATACTGAATTTAGAATTAACACATAATTCAAAACTCTCACTATGTATGTCTATTCCAGAGAAAATGACATCATTATGTCAAAGAGACTCTTGAATATTGTGGTTATTGTAGCACAATTCAAAATATCTAAAATTATGAACATCCACCCAGATGAAAATAGATAAACAGATTAACAAATATGGCATCCATGAAAGAAGTGAATTGCTGTCATTAAGGCTGCATGGATGGAACCAGAGAACACTTATGTTAAGAGGAGTAAGTCTGGAACAGGAAGCTGTATTTTATATGTTCACAGTCATTACAGAAGCTAGAAATGTTTATCACATAGTATTAAACATTAGAATAGAGGCCAATGCAGATAGGGATAATCAAAGAGGTTAATTAACATTGTTGAAAAACACAAGGACTTCTGTTGTTCTGTAACACAGAAGGGCAACCTATAGGAATCATTGTATTTCTAAGCTTCTAATATAGAAGAGTTGTAGAGTTGCCACCATATGTCACTGTTAATATTTGGGGGAGATGAAAAGGTTAACTACTTAGATTCATCATAATTTGTATTAGTTTTCCAAGTTTTAACAATTTACCCCAAAATACATAAAAATAAAATGAAAATATAAAAATAAATACCAAATAAAATATAAAATTAAAAATATTAAGAGATGCATTCATTACTTTGAGTTCACAGATTAAAAGAACAAGTACCAAAGTTCAAAGAATTCTCCAAAGACCATACACACACTTTGATGAAGTCAGCCTGACTCTGATATTTATTTTCCTCCCACATTCAGCTCCCAGGAGGCCAGAGGAAGGAAGAAAATTATTTGGATATTAAATCAAAGAAAGGTATATGTGATCAATAATTCATTTTCATACAAATCCACAAACATCATTTAAATAAATACTATTGAAACAACACACTTTGAAATTTACAGATTTTTTTAAAAAATCATTTCAACAACAATGTAAGTTCATTTTATTTGTTAAGATGTATTTTATTTGTGTGTGAGTGTGTGTGTTGTGTGTGTGTGTGTGTGCTCTGTGTGTGTGTCTATGAAGGTCATACAAGGGTGTCAGATCCACTGGAAGTGGAGTTACAAGAGGTTGTAAGTTTCTGGACTTTGGTGCTGGGAACCCAACCCTGATGTCTTGAAAGAGCAACAAGTGCTTCTAACCACTAGGGCATTGCTCCAGCCCCTCAGTGTAAATTCATAATGCATGTAGTCTAAATTGTACATATTTTTGTTCTACAAATTTTATCTTAATCTTTATTCACTGGTCAGGCTGTATATCTTGATTTCAGACACACCTAATATAAATGTACCACAATATTTTTGTTTGTTTGTTTGCTTGCTTGCTTTTGTTGTTGTTGTTTTGTTTTTCGAGACATTGTTTATTAGTACAGCCCTGGCTATCTTGGAACTCACTGTGTAGACCAGGCTGGCCTCGAACTCACAGAGATCCAGCTGCCTCTGCTTCCTGAGTGCTAGGATTAAAAATGTCTGCCGCAATATTTCTTAATTTTTGTCTTCCTATAACAAAGCAAACAATCTTGACAAAATGAATTCTAAAAGCTGGCTTATTATTTCTTTTGAAGAACATTTCAAAGAGTTATCATCTAGATGAGTTTGGCCTTAGCTGTATTAAATCAAAAATTTTAAAAAGAAGTGCTTTAATTTTGAAAAGAAGACCAATAAAAGGCAAGTGGCTTTAATTCTTTTTTTTTTAATCTCAATGCTTTGTGTTCTCTTCACTGTCCAATTTGCAAGCCATGGGCAAATGCTACGGAGACAACTTCCTGGTGGGCATCATACAAATCTGCAGTCAGAGATACCATGGGATTGGCTCGTGAACTACAGCCACTAGCTAATCTCTCCCACACTCACCACTCTCAGACCAGAGATTTTGGAGTGCAGTGCAGTATATTTAAATGCTGTGAAATCCATCTTGGATGCTCCGACAGTATATTAATTCAATGATTCAACCCAAAGTAAATCAAACACTGAAATAAGCTCATATATTTGTTCTGCTCCTGATACCTAACCAAAATAAATATAAAGCTGTTTACCTAACCATTAAGTGAATTAGATTTTTTACTGGTTTGTTTATTTATAAGGTTGGACTGCTCCTAATTCAGCAAGCAAGGTCAAGCAGGATATAAATCTACATTTGTCTTGACTAAATAGGTACAAAAACAATACAAAATATTTTTCTGAATCAAGTTTAAGGCAAACTCTGTTAAATTAGAGAATTTAAATTCATGAACCGAGAGGGATGCTACAATGGCTTCACGTACAGTGATGCAGTGAATTGACAATTCCCTTTGGATGCTAAATAGCCACACTGAATTTGAGCAGCTCATCCCTCTGGTACTTCTGACTTCCCTTTGATGTTTTGCCTAAGTGCTTTTCACTTAACTTTTCTCCACTTATTATTCAGAGAAAGAACAATGGGTTCCTATAAAAACATTCACATGCATGCACATGCACACACACACACACACACACACATACACACACACACTCACAAACACACCCCTACGGATCTGATTTCTTAAAATTATTTTTAAATGAGCTCATTACACTGCTATCTTTGTCGGGTATATATATCTCACTGCAACCTTTTGCATCATCCATATCAGAGCCTAACATTTTTTTAAACATTGTATCCATTTCCCTCTATAAATTTTATGTTTAAAAAAAGAAAGAAGGAAGGAAGGAAAAAGAAGAGAGAAAGGAAGGAAGGGAGGGAGGGAGGAAGGGAGGGAAGGAAGGAGAAATTCACTGCAGCTAAATATTTCTAATGCTTTTCTATAATTTACTTCTTTTATGAATATTTTCTTCCTATTTGTATGGGAAGTTCCATTGTCAAAGCTTTCTTAAACTAAATGATGTGATATATGGACCACTTAGAAACAGTGCAGAAAATGATACCATCCCTACTCCAGAACTATTGAAATTGGAATATATATATATATAAAGTTGTTGTATATGCATGTTAAATTTGGACCATTTCAATGAGTGTGCACTATGACATTTGAAGGCTTTTTTCAATGAAGTTTGTAGGTTGTTGGTCTGATTTTCATAACCTCAGTTTAATTCATTTCATATCAGTAGATATTTATAAAGTGAACAATAAGTTCAACACAGAACAAAGAAAGGTCATTTTAAAAAAGCAAAAAAATGCCTTATTTACAAACATATAAGAATGCTGAATCTAGTTATTCCGCAGTGTCTGTTATGTGTATAGCGGAAAAACAAACAACCACAAACAAAACATATGAATTTAGAAAAATGAAATCAGAGGCCTCAGCATGCACGTCTGAAAGAGAGCTACATGTGAAAGTGTTAACATGTTGGGAACTAGGCACTAGTTGGCACCTTTGATTATCAGACAGGGCCATGAAAAGGGAACTGGGTACTGAGATAAGGTTATTTCGTAAAACAACTAGCTCAGAAGTTGTGACAATTTATTTAAATTTCCATTACTCTTTGAAGTAGCCTCAACACAGAATAGTTGAGTGATTTTGCTTCATCAAGGCACAGCCACATTGAGACTATTTCATTCTGGAAACTCACAATATCCTGTTCAGATCATGATCTCTTTTCAAGTGGAAAAGCTATTTTTAGAACTTATTCTCTGTCAGACCCTTCAATCATTCTTTCATGATATTCGTGAAATGAGGGTGGGGGCGGGGGTTAACAGGACAATGGCAACATTTTAAAATAACAGATGGAAAAGATATTTCAAGGAACCTCCTTTTTACTGGAGCTTTTTCATGTGAGTCATTATGAGCTAGCTCTTTTCAGGAAGAGCTCTCCGAAGATAATGACTTTTAAAAATGAATATCTAGTATTAACACACGAGGCAACATATAAATGCAACTCTCCATTGACTCTTTGAACACCAAGTTCTACATAACAGATGAATTAGGCAAAGAAAGTTCAGGATTGGGAAGAAAGCTCAGTGGCAGAGTACTTCCCTGGCATATATGAGGTCCTGAATTCAATTACCAATATTACAAAAAGAAAAAGAAAGAAAGAAAGAAAGAAAGAAAGAGAGAGAGAGAGAGAGAGAGAGAGAGAGAGAGAGAGAGAGAGAGAGAGAAAGAAAGAAAGAAAGAAAGAAAGAAAGAAAGAAAGAAAGAAAGAAAGAAAGAAAGAAAGAAAGAAAGAAAGAAAGGGGGAGGGAGGGAGGGAGGAAGGGAGGGGGAGGGAGGGAGGGAGGGAGGGAAAGAAGGAAGGAAGGAAGGAAGGAAGGAAGGAAGGAAGGAAGGAAAGAAGAAAGGAAAGAAGGAAGGAAGGAAGGAAGGAAGGAAGGAAGGAAGGAAGGAAGGAAGGAAGGAAGGAAAACATTCCAAGCAATATAAGACATGGTTAATAATTTTCCCCCCATGGAAATACTAATACATACAAGACATGATGACCTTCACTACATCAGCATCATATTTGAGGCTAAATGTTTCTTCCCTTCCTTCTTTCCTATACACAAATCACCATTGCAGTGATCTTTTGATACTTCCTTCTTGCCCAGAAAATATCAAGTCACTATGAAAATAGACCAATAGTGCAAACACATCATCATTGATTCATACATTATCACTTGAGAGTGAAAGGCATGCTAATTCAGATGCAACACAGAACTTTGTCAATAAATATTATAATTTAAGCAACTTTTCCTAGAAGTATGAACCAAAGCTCCATGGTTAAAACTATGGGAAGAAACATATGTAGAACAGAACATAATAACTTTCTCTTGGCTATCAGTTCCCTACTTCTACAGCATGATCTTCTGATTGTGGAAACATGTATATCGTAAGCTACAGATAAGGTGTGAAACTTTTTCAGAAAAGTCAAAACCAGCGTTGTAGTAGAAATTTCTGATGAGAATATTCTTATATCTTATTAGTTTAATTGTGCAAGGAACAGGGAAGTGAACTTTTTATAATGCTATTTTATCTTCTTAGAATTTCATTATTGAGAACTGAGAGAAATCCATTCAGCTGCCATTGAGATGCTGTCTACTCTTAAATGAATAAATAAACAACCATTCATAATGCTATTTCTTTACTCCCAAATTTTCCAAATCTTTAAAGATATTTTTATAATATAAAAACTTTGTTTTGAATGTAAACTTTCAGTTATTGTATCAGGACAATTAGAAATAACCTTTCTAAGATATTTTATCATCCTTACACAGCACTTATTTGTTGCTTCAGAATGCACAGTAACTAGCACAGTGACTTATGATTGTAATTTTTAATCTGACCCTTGATTCTTCTGATCTTAGCTTTGCCCATCCTTTAATCTGAGGTCAGTCCACAAACTGACTAGCTCCTGGCTTATCTAGCTAAATCTAAACTAAGAAAATGCAGCTCTAACCCACATATCTTTTCATTCTCCAGCCTCCTTGTTTAGTTTACTTTATATGGCAATTGGTATTTTCAGGATGAAGCTTGGCAATGTTGTATCTTGTACACACACACACACACACACACACACACACACACACACACGCACATGCACATGCACACACATATTGGTTGAGAAAATTCAGGTGTAGCAGATTGAGGTAGAGACTATACCTTTTAGTGAAGAACAAAGTGAAAATTAAGAGGAAAAACAACCCAATTAAAAATAATTGGAAATCATAAGAGGATATATGTCATATGAAGAAAGAAGGCAGGTTTAAGTTTGGAGCAAGGTTGTGGACAAGGGCATGGGAGAAGGGAAGTAATTAATGACAAACATCCCTGGAGAGATGCTACCTACACACACATCAACTCATCCCGGACCAAAGTAGGGGTACCACCAACACTCAACTTGATTAATGCATGAGTTTAATTGGGGTTACATACAGAAGTATGAATGAGTGGATTACTTATAGGAAATGACTCAAAGACATCTTCACCAAAGCCCACCTCAGCATGGGTGACAGCTCACAAAATCTTGGAATCTAGATAGAGCACACTGTACAGCCTGCAGCCAGTTCAACAGGTTGAAGAGTGCCTTTTCAAAGTAATACAGTTTGCTGTAAACCTCTTTCAGACAGCTGGGCTTATCTCTGCTTTTTCCAAGCAATTAATCTCCCTCTTTTTTTATTTTATTTATTTATTTATTTATTTATTTATTTATTTATTTTGTTTGTTTGTTTGTTTGTTTTTCGAGACAGGGTTTCTCTGTGTAGCTTTCCTGGAACTCACTCTGTAGTCCAGGCTGGCCTCGAACTCACAGAGATCCACCTGCCTCTGCTGCCTGAGCACTGGGATTAAAGGCGTGTGCCACCACCACCTGACACAATTGATCTTCTTTGTTGCTTGGTTTGTCTGAGCATCACTCTGAGCTACTTTACTGCTTACTGTGGGAGGGAGGAGCCTAGTTAATCCAGTCAGTTTCAGGGACTTCCTGAAGTTATCTTGAGTTCTTTATCTTCCTGCTGAAGGAGCTTCCCTGAAGGATGAAATGTTTCAATCACAAAGGAAACTGTTACACAATAGGCAGTGACTGAGGAGTTAGCAGATAAAACTAAGGATATAAGGATGTATGAAATCCTTATGAAAACTCACTTGTGAGTAAGCTAACTTCAAAATGTAATTTCAAGACTGGCAATTTAAATGGAGATACCTTTCATGGATTGACAAGGCTGCTTTAAAAAGACATAGGTTATTAAATAAAAATATACCTGTCAGGCTTGGAATATGTGTCTGTGTCTTACTTATTGGTCAAGGAGACTCAAGAGATCGCCTAAACACCATCAACTATTGCCATTGCTCTTGGCTACCCATCTTAACTCCACAGTAAGAAGACCTGATTGCTTTGGTGGAGGACATAGTGAAAACAATCTCAAACCAACTAGGCTGATTCCTCCATGATGGTTAGCTTTTATAGAATGAGAAGGTGCTCTGCAAGCTGTTGATGGGAAAAAAAAGGACATCAATGTTTTTTAGTCATCACCAGATCCTGCATTCCACAACACCAGTCTGCAGGCAAGACACTCACGGTGAAATGACAGCATAACTGTTAGTGTGTAACACTAACTGCTTTCTGATTTGATTTTGTTTTTTTTTTTTTTTTTTTTTTTTTTTTTTTTTTTTTGGTTTTTCGAGACAGGGTTTCTCTGTGTAGCTTTGCGCCTTTCCTGGAGCTCACTTGGTAGCCCAGGCTGGCCTCGAACTCACAGAGATCCGCCTGCCTCTGCCTCCCGAGTGCTGGGATTAAAGGCGTGCGCCACCAACGCCCGGCCTGATTTGATTTTGAATCCCAATCCCGAGGAAGGAATTTCATGCCTGATACCATAATATTGGTCAACAGCCCATGGCTGGTAATGTCATAGACCCTAGAGTAGAACCTGCTATTGTTATTTTGCTTGATGGCCATGTTATCAAACTACTTAGTTTTATATTTATATTCATAGACCTGGGTTGCTCGAAACTTTAGCAAGCGAAGCTTCTTTCTTCAGTGGGCAGTGGGTAAAGTAGAAACCAGTAACTGGTCAAAGTGATGAGAACAGAGACATAGTCCTATGTGGGATATCTTAATCCACCCCTGGTTCATGGTACTCATTTCAGATCTCAGGGGACACAGATAGGGAGGAGATACAAAGATTTTAAGAGCCAGAGGATGATGAGGAGTGCTGTAAAATGCTCTCCACTGGATGTCAAATGAATGTTGCATTCATGAACTTACAGCAGTTCTATTACCTGTACAAGATGAAGCATGAGCAAAGAGCTCATGAGACCCCCACCCTTAGATAAGAGCTACTGGCAGTTGATAGCTGATACTGAGGGAGAATCAGTATTATTGAAGGTGGCCATTGATAGGTTGTCCATGTTCTAGCGGAGGCCATCCTATAGTAACAGGTTGTACTGATTGGACTTAATGAGTTATTTTTAATAAAAAATAAATAATATATGAAGTTATGTGTGGGAGCCCATTTTCAGGTTTCTAGTGGCTTTACCCAGCAGGTCCACATAGAGAGAATGATTGGACTACAGGCCTGAGAGCGGGTGTCTGAGATGGTCTGCACTTGGCTGTGCTGGGGAGAGGTCTTTTGCTCAACCATGTGGCATTTCTATAAATACCCTAGGGCAGAGACAGTCAGGGCCCGTTGGAATATGTTCCAGGCCCTCTTGAGGCTATCCTGTATTTTCTATCTGTTTATCTCCACACTCTAAATCCTTATATCTAATATTTCCTGCTGCTCTCAAGAAAACTCTGGGGAACTGTGGGGTTGGTGTGTAGATGCCCCACAGTTAGGAGGGGATGTGTTAGAATATTCAGGGGAAGATGGAACTTGGTAATGAGGAATACATATTACCATGTTTCAGTGTATGTACACATGAAATTCTCAAAAAACAAAATTTTAAAAGAAGTACGTGAGGAAATAGCTGTGCTCCCTTTTGCTGTTCTTGAAAGGCAGCAAAAGAATTTGTGATGCTCATCCATGTTATTCTATACATGAACACAATAGATAAAATTTTCCCAGCAATTCCTGAACTTATTTTGAAGTTCATGAAACTGAGTAGTTACAGATGCATAGTCGGGGCTGACTTTGTTTTCAGAACACTTCAGAATTTAATGGGTATGCTAAAATGAAGTCATTACTATTAAAGTGACAGGACAGAAAGAGTAACAGAAGAAATTTTGAATGATGTCTTTAAAGCTTCGGTCTGTTTGGTGGAAGTTCATCTAATGTAGCCTCCTATGGATGAGTTTTTAAGTCAGTAGGAACTCCATTCATAGATGGCATTTGAAGGAAACGAAAATGAAGCAGATTGTTCTGTTTTTCAATGTGGGAAAAATTGTAATATGCACATATTCTATTTCAATAGAAAACCACATGCAAATGTAGTATTCCAACTGGAACCAAGATTCACTACAATGCTGCCTAGTAATACAACTTCCAAAAAGCTATCATAATGCATAGTTGGATTTCAGGAGTCTTGTTGCTCATGAATGTTCAAATTGCAGGGAAAACATATTTAGAATAATTGTCTGTTTAAAATCACAACAAAAATACTTTCTTTTGTTCATCATTGCTGTGGAAATATATGCAGAAGTTTAAATGGAATTACCAAAATGTAAAAAAGTAGATGAAAAACATTACCTATGCTGTTGGAGTGAACTATATGTCAATTTCATTAAAGATATGTACAATTTTCAGAGTTTAGCACATACAGGCAATGCCTTCATGTTTGAGGGAGAGGACCTGTTTATATCGGCATGTTCCAAAAGAGTATATGGTGTGAAGTCAGGTAAATAATGAAGAATTTGTGTGTGTATATTTGACAAATATGTTCACACGATTTTGATTCTGGAATTCTCCTTAAACCTACACAGAATATAGGATACTCTATTTATTCCACTACATGAATATACTAAAATTCATGTAGATGGATTGCTTCTTAAATATCACATTGTTAATATAAATGTCTATGGGAGAAATGTTTTTTTTTTTTTTTTTTTATCCAGGGCACTTCACCACACACCAGCAAACATTTTGCATACATATATAGGATAATGATTCTGTTATATAATTCCAAATATCAAAGCAGAACGAGGACACATTTGTTGTTTTTATTTAAATTTAGCTGGGATCTAAGACCGGCAAGTTTGTTACATGGGGCTGGAAAGAGTGTAAAGGACTTCTGGGGGGGAAATTCATTCTGGAAAAAGACGTGGGCATAAAGGATTTTATCTGAAAAGAAAGCTTTAGTTAGAAGAGAGGAATAATACTTTTGAAGGTGGCAGAAGTCATTTAAATCGATTCAAGATCCATCTTTTGGCTTTATGGATTCATAATCTTGTTGTGGAAGAGAATGGGCAGCAAGCTATTAAGAAAAAAAAAATAAACGTTTCAATGCATTCTGCAAACTGTGCAGAAGCAACCTTGCCACAACTCTTCCTTATCTGAGTAGAAACAGAAAGATTTCTCATCTCCATCCTGCCAAAGAGCTTCCCCACTGCTCTACATAGTGCTTGTCTCACTTAGTGAGTGATGAGGGGGTGCTGTAGACTCCACACTGGTAACTCGGGGAGACTGTGAGTTCCTGCTGAGAATGAGTAATCCCCTATAGGAGGCACAGCTTTAGTGAAGGAACAGAAAAAAAAAAAAAAAAGGTGCATTAGTGAGTACTGTGTTGTGAAAGCTCTACTCATTCCCTGAGGTTTTTCTAATATTACATTCATCAGATCTTACAATGAAGAACCTTGTTTCTTTCAGCTGCAGTCTACTGTGTCCTATTCAAGGATATTTGATATGTTCCAGTGTTTTGTCAAACTAATTCAAGTCACTGCCCACTTCAATGCCTTGCTATGTGTAAAGAAAATGGTTATCACAAGAATGTTCAAGCATGAACTCTCACTTTTTACTATAACCCCAAATCTCCTCATGGTTTTGGACATTTTAAATCAGGGAAAGGATATAGTTTTGGGGCAGTTTCTATGATAGACTTCCCATTCTGACTACTGTACAACAGTGACTCTGTGTGCTCTTTTGTGTTGTTATGTAGCTTGCTTTAAGGATGCTTCATGTATATGCTCACACTTTTTTACACCATGGACCTTGCTATTTTATGCAGTTAGAGATACCTTCACTTTAAAGCATTTTGGACTGCCGTAGTATAGATATGGTTTGCACACCAAGCCTCCATGCATTGGAAGCTTGATTCTCAGTTCGGCAATATGGGGGAATAGGCAATGGAGCCTTATAAAGTCTGTCCTCACAGGCTATCCTTAGGTCATTGGAAACCTCAACTTCGGTAAAAATGTAAGATTGACTCTGCCTTCCTTGTGAGCTTCCTAACTGTGTTGTGAGCTCTAAATTTTGTACCCTTTCCTGCTCTGTTGTTACCTGCCATCATGTTCCTTGGAGTCATGCAGATGAGAACAGCATGTCTCCAAGCCATCAGAAGTGTGAATTAAATCAACCTTTTCTTTTTGATATTATCCAGCCTCATGCTTCATTAAAGTAATATGAAATGTATTAATACCTGTCCTAACCAGAGTTGTTCATTGACCATACTTCTGCACATCTCGAATCTGCCAGCAGGAACTGGGTACTATAAGCTCTCTTACTTACCATGTTTTGATGAGGAATCCATTGGTATCATCCAGGCTTTCTAACAGAAAGAGGTTTTAGTCTGCTTTCTAGATACAGGGAACATAATGGGGGATACAGAGTTCCAATTGGCCAATCATTTCTAATGTGAGGTATCCCTTGTGATGGTTTTATACATACATACATACATACATACATACATACATACATACATACATACGTGTGTGTGTGAGTGTAGATATATGTGTATATACATAAGCAGAACATGCAGGAAGAAATGGTGACTTCATCACTACTGCAATCTTCAGGCCATGAATCAGACATTTTGATTCATGAATTAAAATTACAAATTTTGTCTCCCTACAAAGCTATCGGTATATAATACATAGCAAGTTCTGCTTCTCTGAAAAACTACATCTAATACATTTGTGAGAGTGAATAGAAGTTTACATGGATAGAGTACCAGGATCTTTCATTAAAAGAGGAGAACAACTAGGCTGGAGTGAAAGCTGTGTCAATCCAGTACTTATTTTGTAAGCAAAATAGTCTGAGGTCCATTCTCAGAAGCCATGTGAAAAAACAGAATCCGGTCATGGCGTGGGTGCTTATAATCCAAAGCAGATCGAGAAGGAGATCACTGAAACTTGCTGGACAGCAGTCGAATGTACTTAGACAGTCCCAAGCCAGTGAGAGATCCCATCTCAAAACGGAGAAGGGGGCAGCATCTAGAGAATGACATCTGAAATGATCCTCTGTCTCACACACACACACACACACACACACACACACACACACACACACACACACACACACACACAAAGATAACTGAGCCAAATAAAATATGGATCATTGTGACAATGTGGTGTTAGTTGTGCCTACAGATAAAACCTAAGGAAGTAAAGTCACAAAACTTTGCTCCATTGAGAAAGATACATAATCCTTAAAGCTTATTTGTCCTAGTAGTTTTCAAACTGTGCCTCACTTGCATGGTAGGTGTGTTTCTACAGTTATCAATTAGTGTATTCATGGTTTTTAATCATTCATAGAAATTATATAAAAGAGCATATATTCTTACAAACATTATGTCATTCAATAATAAAAATAATATAAAGGTGAAGAGGATGCATACTTCATGGATAACAAGGCAGACAGGTAAATAATATGTGGAAACTGCTGCTTCAACCCTTAAATTACTTTTCTGACCCGAAAATCCTCATCATTTTGTTGTAGTGTGTTGCACGTGTTGGAAAATGAGCACCAATGTGATGGGATTTTTGTTTTGTTTTGTTTTTTTGTTTGTTTGTTTTTTGTACATCACTTGCTGTTGCAAGCATGTTGCAAGCACAGTGCTTGTAACCTTCATTATTTTAGTCATACTCTCAAGAGTCATTGTAGTCAAGAGATTGTAGTCAAGCCATTGTAGTCAAGAGATTGTAGGATATTTCCCATTTCACAAATGGAAGCAAGCTCTGCCACGTTCAGAAAGGAGCTTGAAGTAAGCGACCTTGAAAGATAGAAGTCGTTTCCAAATTAAGTCAGGTTCAACTGAATTAAAAATCTCTATCTCTCTGTAATACCCATGCGTATGCTATCTCTAACACATATGGAGTTATTCATAGTATAAACATATTCACCACAAGCAGAACATGCTGAAAGAAATGTCAACTCCACCACTGCTTTGATCCCCATGAATCAGGCAAAAGGGATCTTCCATTTCAACCCAGGAGTGAAAAATCACAAACTTGTCCTGCTACAAAGTTCTGACATGCCTATTTCCACTTGAAATATTTTCATCAAATTCTTTAGCTTGAAATTAATTGTATTAATACCATTTTTATAAAATGGTATAATCGTGTAGCTAACATACAAAGTATTCCAAAAGATATGTTTTTGTGGAGTACAATAAATCTTAAGCTGTATGTTTAGAATCAATCTACTCTCTAAAGTAGGGCTTGGATTAGTATAAGTCAACTATTGATTGTGTTATCACTTCCATTGTATAAAACTTTGTGAATGGTTAATAAAAATTCATTAAAAACAAAACAAAAATTAATGAAAAAAATAAAACTGGCAGAAAGCTAGATGCAATGCTTTTACCGATGATATCATGAAGAGGCATACTTGAGAAAAAAACACAAAATAAATTAATCATGAGAAGTGTAGTAATATAATAATAGAAGGTGGCAACATGGAACTTTTAAGACTCAAGTTTGAATACCACTGTCAAAAATAAAGTTTATCAAGTAACTAAAGTTCTATGATTTTTCTACTTTGGTGTCTTTAAAATAAAGATAACGTATGTTCCTTGCCATAATCAAGAGCAATGAATGAAATTGCAAATGAAAACACTTTTAAGATACAGAATGCTGCATGTATTTATTAAGTTATTTTTCTATTTTATGCAAATCTGTCTTGGCCAGATTGTTTAGTGTAGCTAGCTCAATACTCATAGTCCATGCAATGGGAGGCAGGTGCACTGACTGGCCTCTGCTTCTGGAAAAGGGACTAGCTTAGCAAAGCACTCTAATTTCATTTCTTTTTATAGGCATAGCCCCATATTTCTCAAGACACTTTTCCCCTGTTACAATCAGCACTTCTGAAACTTCTTAAATTTACATCTTCATTTCACATCGACATTTTGATTGGATTTTCTCATGTAGCTGGAATTTACTAATCCATTGTCACCTATTAATTCTCCCTCTGTCCATTTTTGTTGTCACTGTGATCAAGAAGGGCGTTGAGCAAGTTTACTTATCTTGTAAGTTGTATTCAATATGTAGTAAGCAAAGAACAATACAAAGGAGATGACATTAAATACTTGAAATGCATCATCGAGGAGAAGCAAGATGCTATGATAGCAGTTATTGTTGGTAGTTAAACAACAGTTAGGAAGCAGTATTAGCATTGCCCCATGAAGAACTCCCACAAAATTGCTGGCTAGGAATTTTTGCCTTGCTGATTTGATTTAACTGATCTCATCTTCCCTTTCTGTAAAATGAGAACAAATGTAATAGTTACTTTCGAGAGCTATTGAGACTATTAGAAATAATAAATTATCTAGCACATCTAAAGTGCACTTTGAATACAATCGTCAGATGAGGGTAGTTAAGGAATAAGAAAGATGAGAAGGAGTGGGATTTGTGAAGTTCTAAGTAGAAGTTTCTGAGCAGAAGAAATAGCCCATGTGATGGCTGATTGGGAAATGAATTTGGGCTATTCGGAGAGGTGGAGCTGTCAATAGGTATCTACAACATTATGAGCAGGTGGCTAAAAGAAAGCATGTGCTAATTTTCAAATTCTTGAATAAGCAGGGATTTATTGTGAGTTCAATAGGTTGTTTTCACTATTTAGTTTGGAGGATGAAATATGTTGGACTTAAGAAGACATAGTTTTATCTAGTCATGAGATGATAACAATTTGTTGTAGCATTAAAAACTGCATTGGTGAAAGTGGGTATATTGTGTAGCAGAAAGGTGTTAAAAATAGAGACTATGAGATAGTGGTGTGTGGAGAAAGGAGCCGAGAAATATCACCAAAAGTGGAAAAAAAGCAGAATGTGCTTTAGGAAATGAGTATTCAAGTCCTGGAAACATGACTGATAAAGAAGGGGAAATGACTATAGGAAAAGAATAGTTGTCTCATGTTTATGGTCACAGAAAATCATGAACCATGTTGTAGATAAGAGACAGGATTTTATGAATGAAGAACTGGAGACTCAGAAGAGAGGGAAGAGATTACAGAAAGCATTCAAAGGGGCTCTCAAGTGAAAAGATGTGGGCTTAACAGGGAGAACACTGTTTTAAATAATATTTGTTTTGTTATTCAGTTGCATGATACTATCATTTTTAATAAGCAAAGTACTAGAGCATCAGTTTTGATTTTGCAGAGTTATTTTAATTGCCAGTCGACAGATACATCTACCAGAAACTTCAGACATCCACAAACTCTGCTAACATTTATTTTTTTCATAATTAAATGAGTTTGAGCTTCTCAAATATGTAAATATTTTTATGACTCAATGATATAAAGAGGAAGAGAGCTTGTGTGCTCATTATTTTTACATGTTCTTGTTGGAATACATTGCTGGCTGGCTAGAGGTTGCAGTCTGTCATAAGCCTATCAGCTTTTTCTCTAAGCTCAACAATATGGAATTCCCTCTCTCCAGCAGAGCTTTCTGCTCTCTGTCTTCCCTTATCCAGAAAATGTCTCTGGGCCTGAAGGACTGCACCTTATCTAAAATTTTCTCTAAACCAGATGCCTGATTCATCTTTAACTTGACCCTTAGCACAGATCCCTGTTAAGAAGACTTATGCTAGGAGCTCTGCTATTGGACCCTACTGCCACATACTAAGCTTTGTGATAGGAGCATGCTACTTAATGCAAATTAGGGTTTGTCTCCCAGGTTCTCTAATCCTATATAGTCCTTTTACTGTGGAATAAAGTTTTGCTGATTCACTGGAATCTGCCTCCCAGAGGGCTCTCTCCTTTCATGTTCATGAGCCACACACAAACCTTTCTGTTGCCCCTTCTCCCTCTTTCCCCTCTCGACCTGGCCAAGAGGAAAAGTGGACCCCCACATGTTCCTATGTGTACAATGATCAAAACTCCTGAATGAAGAAGCCATTGGTGACCACAGACCCACTCAGCATGAAACAACTTGATTAAAGAATAACCAAAGATCATGTAGTTTATGCTGGAGTTATCACCTTGGTTTGTAATGATTTTGATTATTTTGCAGTTCTCGTTTAAATGGTGACTATTTATCTTCTTTAACATTTCCAAATACCCCGGTTCCCAAATAACTAAATAATATAGAGGAAACTGTGCTCTGAATCAATGGTGACCCCTCAGTGTACCCAATTGCCAGGTTCCTGACATTCTGAAGATTCTCTCCACTGAAAGCTTCTCACACAACATAGAATTTCAAAGGTGTTCCTGGTATCTTGAGTGACACACTAAGAAGACAACGTAACCTAAGAAATAGCCTTTTCAAAATATGTAGCCTGGATCTGATAGGGAAGTAACAGTCAGACACATCCAATTGAAAACTGTTCAGAAAAAGAATTCATTCTGGTCTTGCAGTAGGACCATTTCATGCAGAACCAACATGATGCCATAGAAGGGTGATGCTCTAGACTGACAGACACAGAAGAGAGATGACACCAAAATGTCACTTATTATCACTGATGAGATATTGGATTTTATTTTACAAATATAGCTGAAAAGGCATTATTCAGACAATGGACATATTAATATGGTCTATAAATGTAGATAACAATATTTCATCATTTTCGCATTTTCTGATACTGATGTCAATAAGCTGTTGTAGATATAAAGAAAATTCACATGCTTATAGGAACTAAAGGCTGAATAAATGATGTGAATAAATTTTTGAAAAGTTATTCTTAAATGATTCAGGGAGTAGTAAATAACAGAAATGCACATAAATGACAAGACACTAGATTTTGTAATTTGAGATGAGATAGGTGGGTATTAAAAAGATAATTTTTGCATATTCTGTGAGGTTTAGAAAATATTTGCAATGGTGTCTCTAAATAAAATATGAATAAAAATAATGCATCTGTACTTTGTTGTCCATATGTAGAAATTTAATCTCCACTCTAGTGCGTGCAGCTCACTAGAAATAATATGGTTCCACTTTACTGGATTCCATAAGCCTTCTGGGCAAGAAACAAGTTATGTCTTGTTATATAAACATAAATTTCAGAAAAGGGGACAGTCAAATAAAACAGACTCAAGAAATGGTTGTTGACCCAAACAAAAAGTGCTCAACATATTGAGGAAGGTCCTCCCTCAGATACATTTCATTTCTATGGTGGAAAAGGTACAGCCTATGTAATTTTTTTTATTTCAAAAATTAAACCTCAAACCCCACAGATCATCAGTAAAAGATCCACCTCAAATTTAAAATGATTATCACACCGAGGTTAAGCAATTACACCAGTTTTTAACCCGCCTGTTGTGGAGTGAAGTTCAACAATGAAATATGAACCAATTTTTAATTAAAAAATTAATTAGAAAATATAATGATTAAAATCATGAAATGTGAAACATGTTAAAATCACACCATTTTAGCTCAAGTATCCCTGGAAGCCTGCAGGAGGTATCAGATTCCCCTGGCATTGGAATTAACAGGTGAGTGTGAGCTACCAGAAATAGGTGCCAGGAACATGATGTTGGCTCCAACAGAGCAGTGATGTCTCTTAACAACTGAACAGACTTTTTGGTCCACATTCTAAAGAAAATTCGGGGACCTACAATGACCCAAAATATCCTTTCTGATCACAGTTTAAAACAGTGTTTTAATTGTTGAAATTATATTTCAATGTATTCACCCTTCCATTTCCTACCTTAAAATTTCCTATATACCCCTCCTTGCTCTTGTTCAAATCCATGTCCTCTTCTTAAATTGTTACCGCATGCATATATATGTACACACACACACACACACACACACACACACACACACACACACATTGTCCTAAATATAACCTGCGCAGTCTGTATGTTAGTTACTTGTATGTATGTTTTCAGGGCTGGCCATTTGGGATTGGCTAGCCAATTTGTGTGCTCTTCTGTGGGTAAAACTATTTCTCTTGCTCTTGCATTACTTATTTGTGTGTAACTCTTTGTGTAGGATTGGGGCCTCTTGGGCTTTTCATGATCCACTTTGTCAGGTCTATTTTGGAGGGACAATTTATGAATTCATAATTCAATTGAAGGGACAGCCTATAGCCTTTTTAAATAGTACTTTCGACATTGGCTCTCCAAAAAGCCTTGCATTAAGACAGGGTAATGGGTAAATGCTGAAGAAACCAGATTGTGTAAAAAAATATACTACATAATAAAAATATCATGATAAAGAAGTAAAAAATTTCTCTGGTCAGAGTAGGGGGAGGGGAAAATAATGAGAAAAAATATATTGTATGAAACAAAATTTTAATTAAAATGTTTTCAGGTAAAATTTTGATTACTAAGTTATATTCTTTTCATATTTAATCCAGAGTAACAATTTGTTCAGCAAATAGTTACTAGATAATTTCTGTGTTCATTTTCCAACTTCTTAAAAATTTAAATCAGTTTTTATTAAAACAATCTATCCAATAACAACAATTTAAAAAGAAAAACAACCATTTCCCAGCTTATTCCTTTTTTAATATTAGACCTGGTGCTTTGGAACAAGTGTTTAACATTTTTGCCTGGTTCTGACTTTTCTTGTGTTTGTTCCTGCAAACTGAAATTTGCTCATGTAGCTTCTGCTTTATTGGCCATTTCAGATTTCTTGTTCTGACAATGAAGATTTGCCTCATCTTAGCATCATTTCATCCCTGCTTCCTGCATTTTTCATACCATATATTTTAATCATGTGCTTTTCCTCCCCCCATCTCTTCCTTCCTCCTCTCTCCTAGCTCCTAGAGACTATGTAGATCTATACTGAGAGTGGGGTGACTCCCCCAACCCTAGTATTTATATTTTATTCAAGACCATTCTTAAGCATCATCTACTATTCAGAATAATTCCTGGACAGTGGTAGCATACACTTTTAATTCCAGCACTTGGGAGGCAGAGGCAGGCAAATCTTTGCACTGGAGGTCAGCCTGATCTACATAGCAAGCTCCAGGATTGCCATGTCTATGCGAAGAAACCGTGCCTGGAAAAAGCAAGAACCAAAAATAAAAAATCCAAATGTGAGATTACAAAATAGATTCCCCCAAAATAGGCTCAAAGATTTTTATTTGTTTATTTATTTATTTAGACAATATTCCAGTTTATTTCCAAATTACAGTGATGAAAAAACTGACAAAAACCAACTTAGGAAGATTTGCAGTAATTTGGATTACATTTCCAAGCCATAGTCTACAATTAGGGAATTTAAGAAAGAACTCAAGGCAAGAACTAAACTTGGTAGCAAGAACTAAAGCAGAGATCATAGGGAAATATTGTTTACAGGCATGTTCTCTATGGTTACCTGTTCTTGATGGTTAGACCACAACTCAGGACCACCTGACTGTTGTGACCACCCACAAGGGGCTGAGCCCTCTCAGATCAACTGATCAATTGCTAACCAAAATTAACCCACAAACTTTCTTATAGGCTATTCTGATGGAGGCATTTTCTCCATCAAGGTTGCCTCTTCCCAAATGAACCAAATTTGTCAGGTGAACAAAAACTAGCTAGCATGACATACTTCATCAATGGTATTTGGGTTTGACATCTTAGAATCAATTCCCCAGTCTTAGTAACATCCATGTGAATGAGGAAGCAGCTAAAGCAGATACAATTTACTGGGACACTAATGTGGAAACTGACCACTCATAGGCAAAGAATATAGGTTCATGCCCCAAGGTCAATAGAAAGAATGTTACACAAAACACAAAGGAGGGATCTACCAAAGGATGGATTCATCCAGGTCCTTTCCAGAAAAGGCTGATCATGTAAGAAAGAATAAAAATTAACAAATAAAGCCTGTCTCATGTGGGAAGGTTTGAAGAAGGTTCATGTCAATCAGTAGCAGTGGTTTCCAAACACCATTCATCAATTTTTAAGTCTCTACACAGTGATCAAGACAAAATGTTTCTTCCTGTGCCTTCCATGGGTGATTTTTCTGTGTTCTCCCTTTAACATTATCACTTGCAAAGTAGCATATAAATAACCAGGGTACACCAGTCATTCATGATGGAATCAAATGTATAAAATATACAGTCACCCTCTGCATGCCACCACAGGTTTTACTTAATCAACTGTCTTTATATTCGTGTGAGTGTCTAATCTTTCTCCAACATCACTACCTGTTCACACACCCACTTACCATTCCATTCTTTAAATAAATGTTCATTAAAGAAGTCACGAGTTTTGCTTGCCAGCCAAAAATATCAGAGAAGGTATTCTTCTCTAAAATGGGAAAACAGAAATGATTTAAAAACTTAACAGAGATCCTCTCACCACGTTACTTTGTTTTGAGCAAGCAGCTGTCTATGGGTCAACTCTATCTTTTAGGATCTCTGCATGGGATGAACTGATTTAGAGGAAAGTACAATATATTTTACCCCCTCGCAAAGATCACACTAAAACAAAGACGTAAAAATAGTAGTGGCCAGAAAGTAGTTAATACTACCTATCCTTAAATATGCTGCTGCAAAAGTGGGATGGAAAATCTGTCATACAAGGCAAATCTTTTATTTTTTATTTTTTAAAGATATTTTCTGCAACAGAAATCTTAAAGGTAATCTAAGGTTAAAACCCCAAACAAGCAGGGGGTTCCTTTCAGGCAATTTGTGTGATTTTGTTCAGAATTCTCAGAACACAGCGAGAATGGTCACAATTCTGTCCTCCATCCAAGAAACCTTTCAAATATTTTAAACTCACCTTTACCTCCCACTTTTATTTCATGTTCACTTAAGCGATCTAGCCATCAGTACTTCATAGAAATTGTCTCCTCAAACTTCAGAGTGACTTGACCCCTTTTAGAAGCATGTGAACCTTTAACTATATTAGTAAAATGTTGTAACCCATTTTCTCTCATTTTATCATTTTAATAATGTTACTTTTGATCAATGTTTTTGATGTGGGAAGAGTGAGGTCTTTGAAAGTAGTAGACTCTTGATCACTCACTTTATATAAGTGCAATGTAGAGTGCAAGGATCTCAGAAAGATCAACAGAGACCAAAGCATCACCAGACTTCCAGGTCTTTTGTGTAACTAATTAAAAAAATTAAAATCATAAACAAGGAGATGAGTCTAAACAGGCTTTTTTTTTTTCAGGATTGCAAGTGAAAGTGTAGGAGAGAGAAAACCACAACAAAATCATGAGGTCCTTGTAAATAGAGGACATCGAGCCTTACAGGATTGGTGCATTTTGTAGGGTTCAGGGTTAAAACAGGGATGCAAGAGGAGAAACACACTGGTCAGTCCAAATGGCCCACCCACAAGATAGTCGGTCAGGTATCTCTCAGAATTCTTCAGATACAGGTTCCAGACAGGTTTATTCATTTATGATAGGCAAAGGGGGAAGAAGATAAGAAGTCACACAAGAAAATGGTTACCTTGCGGCATTTCTAGCCTACTCCCAATACAGAACCAAAAAGGGTTTTGTTGTTGTTGTTGTTGTTGTTTTTAGTTTTTTCCAGCTTCTGACTGAGGACAAGAAGTAGATCTGTTTGTTTCGCAGTTACTACCCTAAAACTACCTGACTAGCTTCTAGCTGCTGTTCTCATCACTCTGTCCTTAACTGAAGGAACTTTGGGAAATAACTTACAGGTAACTTGGTAAGTCCCTCATAAATAGGAAGACTTCCATAGTTCTTTAGTTCCAACTAAAACAGTTGCCCATCTAACATAGTCAGACCAACTTATTTATGTCTCATTCTTTGCTACCAGAAGTGTTTTATATTATGTGATTTTTATGCTTATCAATTTAATAAAAGTCAAATCAATTTGTTCACATACTCTATATTTGAGTGTTTAACAGTTAATTTTTTTAGACTATGCCCTTAAAAAGGGATACAGTTACTTCCTCAAAGCTAAACTGAAAATACACATGAACACGTTTCAGATTTTATTTGCCCAAAGAGTTCAATATACAACTAAATGTACAGTTCCAACACAAACTCTGAAATTAAATGTAAGCTCATTAATTAGCACCTGGCTAACTGCCTATCTGTGACTTTGCTGATTTATTTTGAACACATGTATGTCTGTGCTGAAGAGTTTGACCTGTTCTCCCACTGCCAGAATAGGTCAGTACTTAGGCACAGTGTCATTGTTCTCTTGTCCTGAGGGCACCCACATGGCATTTAGCTGCACTCCGAGTTTTTAATATCACTGTGGCACTGCTATGGAAATCCCTGAACTGCTTGGCATCTGTGAAAATAAAGGGTCCCATTGTTACACAGTGTACTATGAAGAAAGTGCATGCCTTTTATTCTTGTGGTCCCTTTATGGTATCTGTTGTTACTGGAGCAGAGACTGCTGAGGGCAAGAAAAAAAGTAGGGCATGCTAAGAACCAGTGAGTTTGTGCATGCCCTTTTGTGTTCCCGGGTGGACCACTTTCAGTAATAAAACCTTTCTGTTTTGGCACTCAAATTCCTGAAAATTAAAATGACTACTAAAGCATATCACAGGCCATTTACTTCTGTGAGATAGATGATTTAGGGCTATAAATTATGTGTTTAAACCAACAAAATGCCCAAACAGAATTTGTGCCCATGGTTGACATGATCCTGGATTTGATACTTTGGGGGAATTTCTAGCAGTGCATCAGAACACATAAAATTTTCATGTAGATATGAAACTGTTGAGAGTGAAGCTGGAGCTAAGAACCAGTTTTGAAATTGTGTAGGAAGCATCACTCTACACACCATGATTCCTTTACTGAGTCCACCACATTGTTAGACTTCTACTTTTCCCCGAGTTTGGACTATCTGTTTAAAAATATTCTTCAGCAGATGAGAAAATGCAGAAATACAAATATTTGTTTCCAGGTTTTAACTCTAAAGATAGCACAATCATAAGCAAAACGCAAGTAATTTGTAGCTTAAAAAACGAGACAGCCCAAAAGCTAACCAAATAATAAGAACAGAGTTGAAGAGTTTATAGTGCCTGATTTTATGGCTTATATAAAGCTAACATAAGCCAGGTGGTATAGTTTAGATGCAGTAATAGGCAAGCAGATCTATGGAACCAAACAGAGATAGCAGAAAACAGAAATAGAGCTATACAAATATAATAAAATATGTAATCAAGTGATTTTAGGAGAAACAGGGAGACAGAGACAGACAGATGTAAAGACGGAGACAGAACAATGAAAGAAAAGAATCAAAGATAAAGGAAAGTCTTTACAACAAATGGTTCTGGAATAACAATATCTCCATGTAAAATAAAAATGAGAATAAATAAAGATCAATTAACCCCTCAAAATATAGCATAAGCCTGTATAAAAAATGGAAAGCAATAAAACTTCTAGAAGAAAACATAAGAGAAACCTGGGACTTGGCAATACATTTTTATAAACAGCATCCAAGCATCATTCATAAAAAATTTGGAAGCTGAGACTTAAATAAAATAAATCTCTATGAAAGATATACAGTTAAAGGAATAAAGAGAAAGTAAAAAAAATAGTAATTATAATTGGCATATCTAACAAAATACTTATATCCAAACTAAAGAAAAAAACACAACCTAACAATTAGAACATAAATAACCATGTTAGAAAAATTATGCACATATTTGAATAGCCCTGTCACCAAATCAGTATAAAGAGTAGTAATAACAAAAGGTTGCAGAAAACTCAACATGTCTATCCTTCTATAGAAAACACCTAAAAAACAAACAGACCTATCTGAATGAGTATTAACAGAACTAGAAAATAGTCACAGGGTAGGGGAGGGTGGCATAGACACCTAATCCCAGCACTTAGGAGGCAGACATGGAAGTTTTTGTGTTCCAGGCCCCTGAGACACAATATGTGCTTATCTCAAAAACTAACACAATTCTCACTATTTTCATTTTGAAAGCAGTCAAATGTTTCTCTTGGCCTAATGAGTGCTGAAGTAACAAAGAGGCTGCTGTATTCCAGTAATGAAACTTGGCAGGACTTCAGTTTCCCTCAGCTAGCCTTCCCTTTCCAGCTCACTATATGTATATTTTCAGAGCTGAACATTTGTCACTGGATAACCAATTGGTGTGCTCTTCCCTAGGGAGGACCACCTCTCCAGCTCTCAGCATTCCTTAGTTGTCTGTAGTTCTTTGTGTAGTATTGAGGCCTTGTGGGCTTTCCTATGTCTACTTTAGCATTATTACTGTTGTCCTTGTTCTGCCCATGCTTAGGCAGTCAGGTTGATTGAATTTATTGGTGTAGCTTCTGACACTCCTAGGTGACACAATCTTACAACAAATTCCATGATCTTATGGCTCTTATAATCTTTATGCCCCCCTGTTGTGTAGTGATCCCTGAACCTTAGGTGTGAGAGTGTTTTGTAGATGTATCCAGGGGCACTGGGCTCCACAACTCTTCATTCTGTATTGGTCCCTATCTGTTGCAAAGAGATGTTTTCTTGGTAAGGTGTGAGAATGAGAACTATACTTATTTATGTGTGGGTATATGAACAAACATTTAGAATGTGGTTAGATGCTGCTAGATCATAACAGCTCCCTCAGGGGAGGTAAGAAGGCATAGCATCAATGACACAGACACTGGGAGTCAGTTGAAGGCAAACAGCAGATTCATTAGTCAGTAATGGGGAAGTCCTCACGTACGCTCCTCCAAGCACCCAAAGCTGTGTCTCAATCTGGTGGCATTGCATGGTCATCCCTCATTGGCTGGGCATGATCAGGAACTCTGACAGCACCTGTTGCTTGGCCCTCATTCAGACTCCAGGTTGGCTCATTAAGAAGTACATTATGAACAGCCGGGCGGTGGTGGCGCAAGCCTTTAATCCTAGCACTCAAAAGGCAGAGGCAGGCAGATTTCTGTGAGTTTGAGGACAGCTTAGTCTACAAAGTGAGTTCCAGGAAAGGCACAAAACTACACAGAGAAACCCTGTCTCAAAAAACCAAAAAAAAAAAAAAAAAAGTACATTATGTGCATGCCTTGGCAACTGGTTTGAGCCAATTTCCTCGATCCTATGGGCCTGTCCTACTACAGTTAGGGATTATGCTGATTTAGTAAAGTGAGGATTATAAATTCTCATCCAAGGTCCATGATTTCACTACCTCTGGGTCATTGCCTAGGTTTTTAGTATCAGGCATGACTTCCTTTTGTTGAGTAGGTGTTAAATCCAATTAGAGAGCTGTTGGTTACCACCAATGTATACATAACACTACTACAATCTTAGGATCATCATGTCATGCTGGCCATTGTTGTCGTTCATAGATATTATGGCTTTGTAGGACTATTGACTACTGCCTTCCTTTGGAAGTTTGCACAGGACCTTCTGGTACCAAGAAAGGTGTACAATGATGTGTTTTCAACATATTCAACCACCCTATCAACTTTTCCAAGGTCCACTCCATCCCTGCCTATCCATCTTTGTGTTCTCTTTTCTTCTATATTCTTTTCTTAACCATCAAGTCAAATTTGAACTTTGCATATGCTCTTGAATGTGTGGCCTTGCCCTGGAGCATGGCTGACATACCTACCAGGGGTCACACTCTTTAAGACAACTATCCCTTTCCCAGAAGCTGTCAATTGCCAATAGATCCTCTTCTATACATGGGAATTTATGCATACCTTCCCTCTTGGTGATGTGATATGATGTAGCATGAGCTTGCAGAAATCTTGTTCATGTCCTCACAACCTTTTCAAGTTCATATGTGCAACTGTCTTGCTGTGTCCAGAATGCCCTGTTTCCTTGAAGTTATATGCCACTACTGGCTTTTGCAATATTTCTGTCCCCTCTTCCAGGATGATCCCTGAGTTGTGGAATGGGAGGGTATTATGCAGTTTCTTTTTTAATGTGGATAAATGGGTGGGCTTAAACTCTTCTTGATCTAATAAATATATTGCACTGATATAAAATGCCAAAAATACATCTAGTGGCTGGGGAGATGGCTAGGTCAATAACAGGTCTGTCATGTAGGCACGAGGACCTCAGTTCAGATCACCAGCAGGCATGTAAAAATAAAGGGTTTAAAAAACAAACAAACATAACAGTGATGCAGCATGTGCCTCTAATGCTTGTGTTATGGGGGCAGTGAAGACAGAGGGATCCTAGGTGCTAACTGACCATCTAGTTCAGCTGATCTATGAGCTCTGAGTTCAATTAAAGACACTGTCTCAACAATCAAGGTGTTGTCAGATACCAGCTCTGACCTGTTGAAGGGTTCTTGGGGAGAGGAGAGAGGAATGAGGAAGTATTAGATACTAATATAGATTTAGACAGAGACAAAAGATTAGAGACACCAGAGAGCTTCGGGAGGACCCTGGGTCAATACCAAACTGCCTTGAGATTTATTCTAATGGGCTTTTTATACAATACCAAGGGGAGATCCCTTCCCCTCCCTCTTTGAAGATCAAAGCACAATGTACAGCCAAGTATAGATCCCTTGGCCAAATCATCCTATTATGCAGCTCTGCTGGGTAAAGCAAGCTCAGACTTTCTGACCTAGTAAGGCCTTACTAGGGAGACTGTGGGACCTCACAAAGAATGAAAGAGGAAGATAGCCAAAGTCAACCTCCAGCCCCCAAACCTGTACACACACACACACACACACACACACACACACACACACACACACACTCCACATCGAATACTGAGGCACACATAAATATCTAATTGTGTTTTAGTTATATGGAAATAATCCACATGATACATCATAATGTTTATGAAAATCTAAAACTGTCATAAATAAAAATGTTCATGTAAAATATAAGCAATTCTCCCCTATCATGAGATATGTACACACTCTTTTTTTATAACTGTATTCATTTATTTTCCATCATGACCACAGTTTCCCCTCCTTCCTCTTCTCCTTCCTCTCCTCCCAGTCCCTCCCCACCGCCCCCATCCTCTATTCTCACTCTAGAATCCACTCTTCCTGTGTTTCTGTTTAGAAAAAGACAGGTCTCCCATGAGTATCAACAAAAACATAGCATATCAAGTTGCAGTAAGATTAAGCACCTCCCTGTGTAGTAAGACTGGGCAAGGCAACCAAGTGTGGGGAGTAGGTTCCCAAAAGCTAGTAAAAGAGTCAGAGCCAGGCCCTGTTCCCACTATTAGGAGTCCCACAAGAGGACCAAGCTACACACATTTAACATATATGTAGAGGCCCTAGACCAGTCCCACGCAGGCTCCCTGGTTGTTGGTTCACTCTCTGGGAGCCCCTGTGATCCCAGGTTAGTTGATTTTGTCCGTTTTCTTTGGGTGATATTGACACCTTTGTCTACTACAATCCTCTCTCCATTCTTACACGGGATTCCCTGAACTCCACCTAAATGTAGGTCTGCATCTGTTTCCATCCATTGTTGAAGGGAACCTCTCTAATGACATTTGGGCTAGGCACCAGTCTTGATATAGGAGATAGCCAGTTCAGGCTGTTTATCGCTATTACTAGGAATCTTAGCTGGGGTCATCCTGATAGATTCCTGAGAGATTCCTTTGCGTCAGGTTTTTATGTGACCATGAAATGCCCCCTTTCCTAGCCGTCTCTTTCAGTACTCTCCCCCTCATTGCCCCCCAACTGAATGCTCATGTTCCCATTCCCACCTGCACTCAGTCCACTCACAAAATCTCTGATATTTCCCCTTCCCAGGGAGATCTGGTCATCCTCCCAAAGAACCCTCATTGTTATCTAGTCTCTCTGGGTCTGTGGCTTGTAAAATAGTTACCCTTTATTTACAGCTAATGTGCACTTAAGAGTGACTGTATAGTATGCTTGTCTTTCTCAGTCTGGGTTACCTCACTTAGGATGATTTGTTCTAGTACCATCCATTTGCCTTGTTTTTAACAACTGAGTAATACTCCACTGTGTAAATGATGTACCACATTTTCTTTATCCATTCCTTGGTTGGAGGATATCTTGGTTGTTTCCATGTTCTGGCTGTTACAAATAAAAACTGCTATGAATATTGTTCAGCAAGTGTCCTTTTAGTATGATTGAGCATCTTTTGGGAATTTGTCCAAGGAGCTTTCTGAGAAACTAACATATATGATTTGAGGCTATTCTAAAGGGTGTTGATACCCTGATTTCTTTCTCAGCCCATTTATCATTTGTATATAAAAGGGTTATTGATTTTTTTAATTAATCTTGTATCCTGCCACATGACTGAAGGTGCTTATCAGCTGTAGGACTCCCCTGGTAGAGTTTTTGGGATCACTTTTTGTATACTACCATATCATCTGCGAATAATGATACTTTGACTTCTTCCTTTCCAGTTTGTATCCCCTTGATCTCCTTTTGTTGTGTTATTGCTATAGTTGGAACTTAAAGTACTATATTGAATAGGTATGGAGAGAGTGGACAACCTTGTCTTGTTCCTGATTTTAGTGGAATTACTTTGAGTTTCTCTCCATTTATATTGACGTTGGCTACAGGCTTGCTGTATATTGCTTTTATTATGTTTAGGTATGCCCCTTATATCCCTGATCTCTCCAAGACTTTTATCATGAAGGGGTGTTGGATTTTGTCAAAGGCTTTTTCGGAATCTAACGAGATAATCATGTGGATTTTTTTCTTTCAGTTTGTTTATATGGTGGATTAACTGACAGATTTTCATATGTTGAATTATACATAGGTCTCAGGGATGTAGCCTACTTGGTCAAAGTGTATGGTGTTTATGAGGTGTGCTTGGATTCAGTTTGCCAGTATTTTTTTAATTAAGAATTTTTTTATTCATTTTATATACCAACCATAGATCCCCCTGTGATGGTATTGTATTCCCCCAAAATATTGTGCACCCTAATAAACTTATCTGGGATCAGAGACAGAACAGCCACAATATTAAACATAGAGGATAGGCAGTGATAGCACACGCCTTTAATCCTAGCATTCCAGAGGCAGAAATCCATTTGTTCAAGGATATAGCCAAGCATGGTGACTCACGCCTTTAATCCCAGAAAGTGAGCCTTTAATCCCAGGGAGTGATGGTAGAAAGCAGAAAGCTATATAAGGTGTGAGGATCAGTAACTAGAAGCGTTTGGCTGGTTAAACATTCAAGCTTTTAGGTTTTGAGCAGCACAGTTCAGTTGAGATTCATTTGGATAAGGACTCAGAGGCTTCCAGTCTGAGGAAACAAGATCAGCCAGCTGAGGAACTGGTGAGATGAGGTAGCTGTGGCTTGTTCTGTTTCTCTGATCTTCCAGAATTCATGCCAATACCGGGCCCTGTGTTTGTTTTTATTAATAAGACTCTGTAAGATTCATGCTACATCTCCCTCTCTTCCCTCCTCCCACACCCTGGCCTTCCCCCCAACACACCCCCTATTCCCTCTGACAAACTAAGGCCTCCCATGGGGAGTAGCAGAGCCTGATACATTCAGCTGAGGCAGGTCCAAGCCCCTCCCCCTGCATTATGGCTGTGTAAGGTGTCTCACCATGGGTAGTGGGCTCCAAAAAGCCAGCTCATACACCAGGAATGGATCCTGATCCTACTACCAGGAGGCCCATTTAGCAGATCAAGCTACACAACTGTCTCACTTATGCAAAGGACCTAGTCCAGTCCTATAGAAACTCCACAGCTATTGGTCTAAAGTTCATGAGTTACTACTAGCATGGTTCAGTTGTCTGTGTAAGTTTCCCATCATGATCTTGATGCCCCTTGCTCATAGAATCCCTCTTCCTTCTCTTTGACTGGACTTCTGGAGATCAGCCTGGTGTTGGCTGTGGATTTCTGTATCTGCTTCCTTCAGTTACTGGATGAAGGCTCTATGATGATAATTAGGGGATTCACCGATCTGATTACTGGAGTAAGCCAGTTCAGGCACCCTCTCCACTATTGCTAGTAGTCTCAGCTAGGGTCATACTTGTGGATTCCTCAGTTTGTTAGTTTTTTATTGAGTGTTTTTGTATCAATTTTCACAAGTGAATTTGATCTGTAATTCTATTTCTTTGTTGAGTCTTTGTGTGGTTTGGGTATCAGGGTGACTATGGCTCATAGAAAGAAATTGGCAATGTCCTTCTTTATCTATTTTGTGGAATAATTTGAAGAGTATTGGTAATAGCTCTTCTTTGAAAGTCTGGTAGAATTTTGAATTAAAACCATTTGGCCCTGGGTTGTTTTTTTTTTTTGGGGGGGGGTATTGGAAGACTTTTAATGACTACTTCTATTTCTTTAGTGGTTATTGATCTATTTAAATTGTTTAGCTCATCTTAATTTAACTTTGGTAAGTAGTTTCTATGAGGAAATTTGTCCATTTCTTTTAGATTTTTCCAATTTTGTGAAGTACAGGTTTTTAAAGTGTGACCTAATGATTCTCTGGATTTCCTCAGAGTCTGTTGTTATGTCCCCCTTTTCATTTCTGATTTTGTTGATGTGGATAGTCTCTCTCTGCCTTTTAGTTAGTTTGATTAAGGGCTTATCTATTTTGTTGATTTTCTTGAAGAACCTATTCTTTGTTACATTGATTCTTTGTATTGTTTTCTTTGTTTCTATTTTTATTGATTCCAGCCTTCAGATTGATTATTGCCTGCTGACTACTCCTCTTAGGTGTGTTTGTTTGTTCTAGAGCTTTCAGATGTGTTGTGAAGTCACTAGTATGACATCTTTCCAAATTCTTCATGAAGGCGCTTAGTGCTATGAACTTTCCTCTCAGCAGCACTTACATTGGTACACATCCATTTTTGAGGGTGTCTAGGCATAGAGGTATGTGAGTGGAAAGCATGTAAAATTGTCATCCAGATAAAAGATAATTACCCAATGAGTAGTTCAATGGCTAAGTTAAATGGTCATAGTCATGCTGTGCAATTTTTAGGATGAGAGATTCATTATACAATAAATTTCAAGCAAAGAGATAGAAAAAGACTGTTCATTATTAGGATCTGTCATTTCCTCCTACCTCTCCACGGGCGGTGGGCACCACAGAAGGAGCGATGCATTTAGAATTTCTAAACAGATGGCTAAACAGCTATAGTCATGACCTTTATTCTGCTCCTCTCCTGAAAAAGCTAAAGCTTCCCTTTCTCCTTCGCTACTCATCATGAATGCTCATATAGTTTTTCTGGAGTCTAATGACTCCAGGAGCCTTAAGGCCTATGACTGACCCAGTGAAAGGAAGCAGCTTCCTTGACTAGTCAAGCAGAACAACGTGCATGACCCGTGATGAACCCCTGATGCTCCCCTGCAGGGGTTCTAAATTAGATTGTTAAGGTATTTCTATAACCCTAGGTTATCATCTGTGGCTGAAACACAGTTATTTTACATAAATGTGTTTAAAGAGAAGACTGGATGTAGTTGTTTTTATTTGCATATGTAGCAGATTGTGTACAAATTGGCTAAAGGTACCTGCCACGTAGGAAAGAGAATGTTTTAAACAGTAATAAGACCTTCTTATTTGAGTTAAACTTTCAAAAACAAAAAGGTTGAATCTACCATAATTAGTAGTAAACTGAGCAAGGCAAGCAATTATTAAACACAGTTATAGAAAGAGAAATATAGAAACAAAATTACTAGATTTATGACTAAATGCAAAAGGTAAATTGATATTCTAAGTTTCTCTTTTAAGAATTTTTTTGAATTAATATAGCAACACATAATAATTAGAAAAATTAGAAGTGATGAAATATTAGCAAAAGTTAATAAAATAGAATTGTATAGTAAGCAATAGCAAAATTCATGGTTTCTTAAAGAAAGTATTTGCACTAGATAGAGATAGATAGATAGATGATAGATAGATAGATAGATAGATAGATAGATAGATAGATAGATGGGTGGGTGGGTGGGTGGGTGGATGGATGGATGGATGGATGGATGGATAGAGAGAGAGAGAGAGATAGAGAGAGATAGATAATTTTGATCTCCAACAAAAGACTAAAAACGGGATATTGTCTAATATTCTTCAGACACAAAGAGAACGTGGTGATTAAGTTAGTGCTAAAATTTTGTCAGTGTTGGTGTAGACGAAATAGGAAAACTTGTTGAAAATGTACAGTTATGAAAAACACACACAAAAAGAGGAGAAAATATAAGAGGGTCTAAGTCTGCAACCTGTCTATTTTCTGTTAAGAACATAAAATTGCACAACTTTGGGGCCTGAAAACTCTTCTGAAGCAAGTTTTACCAATTTTTACATCTTAACTGTTTCATGGGTGGATCTCTATAAAAAGAGTGAAAACCTGCATGCACAACTATCTTATTTTATTTTATTTTCAATGAAAATAGAGTTTTTTATACAGTGTGTTCTGATTACAATTCCACTCCCCCAACTCCTCTCAGAAACCTGTGTCCAGAATTCATATTTACAAATGCTAACCAGGGTATCAAAATATGTTTGCTGGAAGCATGCCTATATCTGCACACTATTTCACTCTCTCATTCTTTCTCTCAGATTGATTGATGTACCAAGGAAACTTCAGGGACATATTTTCTTTCTTCACCAGTGTATTGTCTATCAAGAAGTGTATTATTAGAAGTAAAATGGCAAAATACTGAGAGGCAGTATATTGTGATCTTATATCCTACAGGCAAAAAAAAAAATTAAAGGAAAACATGAAAAGTATATTTATTGGATGAGTAATTATTATTCTATTACTGAGAGTTCACACTTATAAGAATTCTTTTGTTTGTTTGTTTGATTGTTTGTTGTTTGGTTGTGTAGACGTAGTATGCCACATCTACGTATTCCTCACTAGTAACGTTAGCAGATTTTTGGAAAGTTATTAATCACAGTTTTAAGCTAAATGCCACCAATCAGCATGCCTTGCATTAGGAACAATTAGATTAGACAAATATTCCTCATATTCATCTTTTTTTGGAGCTTTCAATAGGAAGATGCTTAAGACAGGGATGATTCATCCCTAGGACTTTAACAGTACAACATATGCTAGCTTATGTAAGGACCAATCGTTTTGTCTGTGGAACTGATACCAAGTGCCTATATATGATGCAAAATTCTAGACTTGGATGATGTTGAAGTAAACAAGACAGAATTTTCTGATGTTGATAAATTCATAGTTTGAGGTGTACAGGAATCTCTAACACAATGAAAGATGACTTTCTGTTGTTGTTGTTGTTATTTAACCCAGTATGTCACAATCTGCTATAAAGCCCTGTTCATTGGAAGTAAATAGGCAGACCATGTACATTTCAGCTCATTTTGGAAGGGAATTTTTAAAATAGTAATGACAAAAAAAACCTTTTATCTAAACTGTGACTTTCATCCCTTTAATATTTGGTTGAACTAATTGCAACATAAATAAATATTAAATTTGACATGTACTTAATCCATGAGGATCACCTAACATACACTGTATTTGCACATTACATGTCTTGTTTGTGAATTTTGAATTATCACATGACCTCTCAGAGGATCTCAGGTTGTTACACTTAAGATTAATGAGGCATTGGATAGCCATTAAAAAACTATTCGAGAATATGCATTTAATTAAAATGAATTATGTATATGTGATAATGCCATTCAACCTTTTTAATGTAAAGTGATAAATCATGGCTATTTCATTCCTGAGAAGGGTTCTAATGTTGGTAAATTGAATATTGATGTTACAATGCCCAAATAATTAATGCCAGTCAGAGTCATCCATAATGGTATATCCTGAGACTTTTCCTACTAGAGAAAATTAGTTTTTCTTTTTGAGTTGACTATGTGCGTTCTTCTTGCACATGTAATGAGATACAAATTGTAACACTTAGCATAATCTCTGAATACAAAGCAACTGGTAGCATCAATTTTGAAGAAAATACTGGCCAGCCACAGCCTTAACTTATGCATTAGTATTGGCGACTCCTCCTCCATCTAAATGCTTTCTTTAAACACAAACACTATTCATATGCACAACATCAACCATCTATTGACTTAGCAATGCTTCCAGTGATATTTTTTTCTGCCCCAGGGAAATGATGCCAGTATTTTAATTCTAACAAGTTTGCATTCAGCACAGTGTCATCCATCCAAAGCTACTTAAGACCCTGATGAACAGAAATTGCCTTCTTTGCTTTTAGATCTCGTACCAGTACAGCCTTCTGTCTATGTGTAATGAGTTGAGCAGAGCAGACACTGTGATCATTCACCTTAGTGGGACATTACTCTTATGATACTTTTGTAGATGAGGAAACAAAGATTGATGGAGTTTGAGGGTTTGCTTAACATCACAGAACAAGTATGTAATGGAAACTTAATCGAAATACAGTAATCAGACTCTCAGCTTTCTGAAATCTTTGCTGTGTGAAATATACATCTCACTGTACTTAGATGTCTAAAGGATTCGCAGTCCACCTCCTCTGTTGACTTATTACTCATGCTCAGTGAACTTGGTGACTTCATATTTCATGATTGTTACCAACAGATCCATTCTGAACCACATTTCTTAGTTCTATTTTCCAAGAAGATCCAAATGTGTCTCACCACAAGGAAATATATGTATAAGTATACTTTAGTCATTTGCCTACCTAATAGGAACCCAAATATAAAATGGTGACATCCCATACAAGAGCTGATAATTTTATAAATTTTGAATTCATTCCTAACAAAAAAAGGAAATAATATTTAATTAGAAATTCTTTTTAAAGAATGGAATTTAATAGTTACCTGGGGGGAGTGGTGAAATGTCAAGACTAATGTGATTACAGTTTCCTAAAAACATCTCATTTGTTTTTCAATCACTGCCGTCAGAGCTGCAGCCGTCTGAGTGCAAGCATAGCAATAACCTTAAAAGGCTGGTATCACATAGTTTATGCTGCACTTCCTCCAAGAGCCTCACAGCGGTTTAATCAATAAAGCAGCACAAGCTGTGAACAATTACAATAAAACACCTTAAGGAATGATCCACAATTAAAAGGTAGAGGAGAAAAACACCCTCAATTTAGATAAACCAATCTGCCACTCAGTTTGACAAAGTTCTGAGGAAGAGTTCTGACACTCTTGTGGCATGTATCAACACAAAGGCCTCTCCTCTTGAATCTAAATTATAAGGATCTAAATTAAAGTATAAGGATCTGGTTATATGCACTGAATCTTCGCTTATTGCTGAACAATCAACTCCCTCTTAAAATGTCACATGGAAGTTTACTATAAAAATCTCTCTATCAATTTTAAAAAGTGCTTTGAAGCATATTTCTGAACTATGACAGCTCTTCAGATAACCACATGAAAACTGCTAAACACATGCTCACAGTTCATTTAACAATACATGATTATTTCCAATTTGCTAGATGATACCCTTTATAAGCAAGTGTTACATGATCAACATTCTCTCATAGTCTATGTTATTGTGATGGTCTGTCCTTCACTAAATTTGAAGAGTGAGTGAAAAGAGAAGATGATACAGGAACGTGAATATGACAAGTCCAGACAAGGGGCTTCCGTGTGCAAAGCCCCGGTGTTTAAAAACAGTTTCTTCTTTTAGATTTGCAAGGTGGTTTGGAGGTAAAGACAGTCCATGAGAAGCCAGTGGTTCTGGAGGTTACATATTAAAAAGAGTTAAGCCTGTACATGGCATGATTTGACTATGAAAGCTCCAATTTAGAAATGATCTCTGGAGCTGGTGACAGGAAAGATTAAAAAGGAACAAAATTGGAAAATCTCATATCATTTCAAGGGGGAAATCTTAAAGAACTGGTCTCTTCTCAGTTATCTCTGCTGATGTGGTTGAACAAGTATCCATCTTATGGTGAGATAAAGAGGTTGGTATGAGAGGGCAACTCACAACCTTCAAGGTTGTATTCCTGTCATTTCTTAGCTCACTGCTTATTTATCAATCACAGAGGAGTGCATTAAATGTATCCTTTGTAGATATATGCAGGTTGGCATACATTTATGTTATCCCTTGAATATTGTCTTCACATTGCCTTAATTTGGGGCTGGTTCTAAAAACCTACAGTCAGGTCTAGAGTAGGACTTGTGGAAACATATGCACAAAAAGACAGTGGTAGTAGATGGAAGACCCATAGAAATTTGGTACTAGAAGACCACAGCATCTGTATCAAATGCAATTTCAGAAATAGAACTCAGAAACACTACTCAGTTGACCTACCAGGCTATAAATGCTCAGAGTTTGGTACAGTGTGGTAATTTAGAGTTGTGGCAGTCAGAAAAGTAATTTTCTCCACCATTATGGTAGCAATGTCCAGAGTTATGGAACAAAGCCTAGGAAACACATGAAATAGAAAAAAAAATGCCTGGGTGAATATCAAATAAGTAGATTTACAAGGTACAGGAACAATGAAAAAAACTGAAAGTTATTAATTTATTATTAGCTATTAAACAAAATGCTATACTTGACATGTGAAATATAACAATGGAAAATAAAAGCTCTATGATGGCCATGTTAAGAGGTTCCCTGATGAATTCTACCATCCTGTCCTTAACATTGCTGCAGACTTCTGGTTTCCAAAGAAGTCAAAGTAGTAGTCTACTATGCACTACTATACCAGAATGCTACATACTAACTGGCTTCTAATGAGCCATAATTCTCCTGTTTCTGGGGGTTGGAAGGCCCAGATCAAAGGTCCAGAATCTGGCAAAGGCCTCTTATTTTCTTCTAGTGACAAAGGGCAGGACAGGAAATAGTGTGGGGGTTGGGGTTTGAGCTAGTCCTGTATCATTGGGGACTCTCTTCTGTAAAACAGAGCCTGCTCCTACAATGATGGCATTAATAATCCCTTATTATGCCCCACTTCCCAACCTACTTGCAATAGGATCACACTCCCTATTCTTAGTTTTTTAAGGAGACCCACTTAAACAAAAACAATGTTGTTACATGAAGTTTAGAACAATTAAATGCCACTTTAGACTGTTGATATTTTTAATCACTTTTGGGATACAAGACAAACTAATGGTAATCCAAATGAAGACTAATGCTCCCACTGGTTAGTATAACTGGACATGAATTACACTGACAACCTGAAAAAGGAGAAACAGCTAAAGTCAACTATTTTATGTGTCTCCACTCCTGCACCACTGATAAATGAATCAGTCACTTGGAGCTTCTACTTACTTTCTTAAGATCACTCAGAGGTATTTTGTGAGGCTTCATGTAAGAGTATATGTAAGATCAAACAAAGGACTGACCACAGTTTCCCTTTCAAAGTACCAGTCAAAACGATGCATTTCAAAAGAAATGTGTTGGTACAATGCCCAAGAGTGTATAATGAGTACTGAGAATGGGTCACGTGATATGGTTTACATTTCATTGTGGAACTGAACTATGATTGGAGAAAAGGTAGCATGGAAAAGATTCAGTGGCTCAATACAAATTCTTTTTGGTCAATGTTTGGAGAATAGGTTTAAGTGTTTCCCCTCACAAGGTCTACGGGTGGACAGTTCTGTCAGGTCTCTAGTGTTTCTGAATACCAGGTCAGCAGAGGTGCTAACAGCCCTCATTATCTACTCCTGCTTTAACAGTTAGTGTACCCAACAACTTGAAAACTATAGGTGTTGTCCCCTGTTCAAGGAGATATATTTCTTGTCCAATAGAGTAAAGGCAACATCCATCTGTCACGGAAATATTGATCAGATTTATAGAGAGTTCTTTAAAAAAAATTTGAGACTCCTTTGTTCAAGGTCCACTGGCTACAGTGCACATACCAGCATGCACAGCTTCTCACTGGCTACTTTGAATTGGTCCTGTGGACTTAGATACAAGTAGGGGTGACATCAGTGGGCAGCTCATGCTGCCTGAGGAGCTATGAGGAAAGTGTTTTGTCTATGACCTCAGAGGTTGCTCTGTTCTACTAAAACCTGTCAAAGACAGCAGGGTGACTTTTTCAGCTAATAAGAAGAACATGATGCAAATCATTCAAACTTCTTTTAAAAAGGTGGTTGCTTTATAATACCATATAAGAATATATAAAATTTCAGGTGTACTGTGAGATGACATTTATGATACAGATCCAGGTTGCAGGAATGTGTATAGCTGTAGCTCATTCTGTTATACAGCCATCCTATAGTTTAGATAAGTGTCCCCCAAAGTCTCCACGTTAAAGGCTTCGTCTCCAGACATGTGGCCATGGGCAGGTGTTAGAGTCGTTAAGACCTGGGGCTTTGTAATAAGCTTCCATAGAAATTCCTAGGAAACCCAAAGGTCATGACAGCAGGAAAGCAGATAGACCAAGTGCAGATCTTCAGGTACACCTTCTCACCCCCAGCTTTGTAGCAGACCACCTGCTGTACCCCCCTTCTTCTCTGCCTCTATCTCCAGCAGATCACACAGATCTCTTCTTACCTTCCTCCCTGCTCATCCCATTTTTACAGCCTCCAACTCTGGCAGGCATTTCCTGGGAACCTACCAGACAACCCTGCCAGAGATGCAAGCATCCCCCAGTCTCACCCTCAGCTCTGTAGATGGCTACCTACTATGGCCACTCCTCACTCTCTGACCCCCTTCACAGGGGAATAAGCAGATCTATTTGGAACAACCTGTTCTCCTACCTCCAGCAGACACACACACACACACACACACACACACACACACACACACACACACCTAGCCCAACCTCATTCCTATGTGTCAGCTCCCAATACCTAGAAACACACTCGACTTGGAACTCCCAGTGTTCATACCTTGAAGGATTCCAGAAGAATTCCCCACCAGGAAGGACACAGCCACTATACCTTCCTAAGATTCAGAGAGAGCAACAGAAACCAAGGGACAAAACACCCACCCAACAAAGACAAAACTAGATATCAACACCTAGAATTAAAATAACCCAAACCCAAGGCTGCTTGGGTGACCAAGAACTTGAGATGAGACAGCTCAGGGACCTAGGGTAAAGCCAAATACTATTGTTTTACTGAAGAATTATAGCAATGAAATTACTCCTAATGACATTCTACTATACTCTTAGATCAGTGCCTTGCCCAGTCATAATCAGAGAAGCTTTTGCCTTCTGTAGCACCAGACAGAGACAAAGATAGAGACCCACAAACATACAATGTGCAGAGAGTGAAAGAACTTGGAACACTCAGCCCTAAATGGGATGTCTCCATCCAATACCTCCCCTCATAGCTCAGAGAATCCTACAGAAATTGAGCCAAAAAGCACAAGAACCAGAGGGGATGGAGGACATCAGGGAAAAGGGGTCTTATAAACACAACAGAACCAATGCACACAACAACTCACAGAAATTGAGGCAACTTGAGCAGGGTCAGCATCATGTCATATCCTAGAGCTGAAAGAAGTTGACACAAGCCCCAATCCCTAATGCAGAGGTATTGCCAGTTGATAGACATTTGAAAGTTACTCTTTTTAGTGTAGGCTGCATGCCCAGCATCTTTGGAGGTTCCTTGTCTCATAATATCAGAGCCTTTCTTTTATCTTTTCAAATTTTACCTTTAAATTTTTCTTTATATTTCTTTATTGACTTTTTACTCTAAGTTCCTTTGTGTGGGTGTGCATTTGTATGTGTACATTATATATATATATATATAGTGTGTGTGTGTGTGTGTGTGTATTATTGCCTTCAGTTTTGTATGGATAAGTTCAAATAATTTAAAAGTTCACACATATAAATATGCTCAGGCAATTATAACTAAGATAAAAGAGCTGGCTGTTTAATTTATACTAATTTATGTTGCTGACAATATGTGACTTTTAAGGAAGAACTTTAAAATCTGCTCTATCATGAATACAGTTGATAGAAATATCAAAAGGTTAATGGTGTTAAAAATAATTCTGTAAATATCAATGAGGCTTAAAGAAAATATAAACTATCTAAGGATCATATTGTAGAAATGTATTTGCCATAATGAATGATAATATGAAGCATTTTTATTTTATGGTCTTATAATAACTAGAAGGGAATAATTTTTACATATTTTATTATTAAATGATATACCCATATTACTTCTTTATAGATACTCTTTAAAGATTTGTTTTTTATTTATACTTTGTAAAGTTCACTTTAAAAAATAAGGTTGTATGCTCTTAAAAGAACAATCATTTATTAACAACCACAGTTAAGTTAGAAAACAGCTCCACATTCCACCATCTAAATTCCTTCTTATTGGAATTGTATATCTATTCTATCTACTATGGTCCTCTGTCAACCAGTTGTTCATTTGTTCTCTGTTCATGTCTCTATACCCATGTCTTTGATAATGGAATTAAATAGTGCATACTCTATTGGTTTTAACTTTATTTATTTACGTGCACACATACTTAAAACTCTTTAATGACATTATATACATGTGATATATAAATATATATACATATATATTATATATATAGAAAGAGTACTTCTTTCTTTTTTTTTGTTTTTTGTTTTTTTTGTTTCTTGAGACAGGGTTTCTCTGTGTAGCTTTGCGCCTTTCCTGGAACTCGCTTTGGAAACCAGGCTGGCCTCAAACTCACAGAGATCCGCCTGCCTCTGCCTCCTGAGTGCTGGAATTAAAGGCGTGAGCAGCCCCCACCACCACCACCACCCAGCTTATTTCTTTATATTAGTAAGGATTATTGAACTTTGGTTTATTCATTCACTAACTGAGGGAAAATGTCCATGATTATGAACAAATTTGCTATAAACATTGCTTTATTAAGTTTTCTTAATTCTCTTACAGAATACTTGGCAAAAACAACATAAGATTAGGAGGGTTTGCTTTGGCTCATGATTCAAAGACATATAGTCCATCCTGGAGATATAGCATGGCTGCAGGAGCTTGAGGTAGTTGGTGCCATTGCATACTATTGCACACGCAATTAGGAAGCAAAGAAGAATGCTCACTTTCCTTTTATTTGCTTGGTTTTGTTGATTTCAATTGAGACTGTACTTCTCAGACAGTGCTGCTCACAATTAGGGTGAGTCTTCCCTCCTTAGTTAGGCCTCTCTGGAAAAGCCTTTAGAGACATATCCAGATTGTGTATTAGGTGATTTTTAAATTAGACAAGTTGACAGTGAAAATTCACCATCACCAACTTGTTCATTTAGTTGTACATGTTCATTTTCATCCTGGTTGATGGATAGCAGGCAATAAGATAGCTGAGTCATAGGCCATGCTAAGCATAATACAAATGTGTAAAATTTAGTAATCTTCCACACTCTTCCAAAAGTTAATTTACCACTTTTGCATTGCCACCAGAAAAGTGTGAACGCTTGCCCACATGCTTTCTGCCACTTCACAGTGGTTTTGTTGTATCTTAAATTTTGATTCTCTGGTATATATGTGATGGCATATCATTGAGTGTTTAATTTGCATTTACTAATAACTAAGGATATTTTGCAACTTTCAAAATCCACCTTACAATCTACATAGGTCTTGATGAGAGGCCTACTGACATTTTGTCCTGTGTCTAGGATTGGGGACTTCTTTGATTTATTGTTGTTATTTAAATTCTTTGTTTATTCTGATACATGTGATTTGACATGCATAGGATTTCTATGTTTTTCCTCTCAATGTTTATTTTATCTCTGTCTTATTTCATAAAGAATTTTATGGAAAAGCAATTTTAATTATACCAAGATTTTTTTGTTTGTTTTTATGTTTGTCCTTTTGTGTTTGCATTTTAGGGACTTTGAATGTACTTGCTTATCCAAAAATCCCTTTTGCATAACACGTGTAATGAAAACATTTATAGTTTTGCTCTTTATATCAGGTCTGTCTATTTGTGTATAAGATGCAATGTATGGGCTTTTCCAGCTTATTACCTATAGCTATCCAGTTTTTCTGCACAATTTGTTATTGGAAAAATAAATCACTGACTGCTCTCCACAAATTTGCCTTCTTCCCTTTGTGGAGAAAAGCAGTTGACCATATTTATTTTGGTCAATGTCTGAACACCTTATTCTGCTTCATTAATCAACAAGTCTGATTTTCATCAATAGTACCATGTCCTGATTATTATACTATTATAAGTCTTTAAGTCAAAAGTGCCAGTCATTCAATTTTGTTCTTATTGTTCAAATCATTTGGCTTCCCTATTTGCTTTCCTTTCCCATATAGATTTTAGAATCATTCTGTCAATATTTATAATGAAATCACGGTGTGATTTTGATTAGAATTTCATCGACATCATAGCAATATTGAGACTCCAATCTTTGATAACATTAAATCTCTTTTTAGAGAAATTCTTTGTCCTCTTTCACGTGTTCTTCAGTTTCAAGCTTTTAGAATATGACAGCATTCTATTAAATTTGTGTCTAATTATTTCATTCCCTGTTAGTGATATGTCAAATGGTAGTTGTTTGGTTTAAATTCAGAAAGTTTTGGTAGTGGATTAAAATAGAGTTATTATATGAGTTGACCTTGTATAAAGCCTTGCTTTGTTTTGTGCACCAATAACAGAGTACTACATGTGGAAGACTCCATAATGAACCCCAATTTACTAGTTGAAGGTTCTAGACACTGGAAAATCCAGCACCTGGCAAGGTCCTTTTTTCCTCGTGCTTGGCAAAGGACAGAAAAGAGGCAAGAAAGCACAACAGAAGGCGGAACTCTTCTTTTTATAAAGAACACAATTCTAGACAGTAACACTAATCTAGGTGTTTATAAAAGTGATCTTCACATCCTAATCACTCCTTTCAATGCTACCTAGCAGTACTGTTAAAATGGCAAATATCAATGAGTTTGTGAGGAGGCATTTAAACCATATTTTCTGCCTCCAGTTTCTCTAACTCACGAGGCCCCATCACCCTCATCACCAAGTCTTTGCAGTATTAAAACTTTTATCTCATTCCAGGACCAACTCAAAACTTTGGTAAACTCAAATTCCACAGACTTATTTAAATCAAAAAATGAAATTCAATGCATGGTTTTTCCTGAGGCAAATTCCTTCCATCTGTTAGTCTATGAAATAATTATGTGTTTCCAAAGATGGTTAAAGAGGTACAGGATAGACATCTTCATTGCAAAAGAGAAAAAAAAAAATGGAGACAGATAATGATGTAGGTTACCTAAATGAGGCTAAAACTCAGCAGAGTGAAGAGTATTAAATCTCTTTTTACATCCTGGCCACAGTTTCCCTTCCCTCCTCTCCTGCCAGTCCCTTCCTTGAATCCCTCTGTGATCCCACCCCCAATCCACTCCTCCTTTTCTGTTTAAGAAAGGGCAGGTCTCCCATAAGTATCAACAAAACACGGCATATCAAGTTGCAGTAAGACTAAGCACCTCCATGGATTAAGACTGGGCAAGGCAACCCAATATGAGGAGTAGAGTCCCAAAAGCCAGTAAAAGAGTCAGAATCTTAAGCCTCCAGAAAGATATCTCTTGACTCCATGCTTAAGTCTTCTGCATATACGGGGGGGAGGGGGGGTGACATTGTGCTCCATAGACGCCTCTGTCAATTGCATCTTTATGAGTTTGCTGAGTTCATCCGATGCAGAAGCTCTAGTGAACATAGTTCTGAGAACTGGGAGCAACCCAGTCCCCACAGCCCAATTGGATACTATCCTAGAAAAAGTGTTGCTAAGGAAGCTTTAGCTTCATCTTTCCTGGGCATTTTTCTATTGCATGCACTCTATACTAGCTCTTTTCCCAGTCTTCTAGCATGAAGGACAACTATTATATACTTTATCAACTTTGTGAGCATTCACTGAGGTCTGTGGTTCAGAGATGCCTGAGCAAAAGAATTTTCAGTTCTCTTTACACCCTCCAAAGGGTCCACATTGTTTCACTCCTTTTTATACCTGCCTTTTGAAATTTGTTAACAATGTTATCTGAATTGTACTTCTAGTTACTTTATTCCAGGCATTCAAGCATTCTGCTTGAAGGAGCTTTTCATTCCTTAGAATACAGCAAAGTCAGTTGTCAAGAAATTTCAACTGTCTGACAGTTTAATCAAAGTTGTATTGCTGTGTTAAACATGGAGTTGAAACTACAGCTTTCTCCATCCTAAAATGAAGCCAGAAATCTCAATATTTACTCCACTCAATGTTAAAGTACACAGATAAACACAAAAAAATTTCATTAGCAATTACTACTATACCTTTTTAAGCAGTAGTATATTAATAAGACAAGTTTTCTATTATGCTTATGTCTGTGCTTGAATGACATCCCAAAAACAGTTGTCAAAGAAGAAAAATGAACTATCAACACATTTGGCTTTACCCATGCTTCTTCAGGGGAATTTATATTGTGTCCTCCAAATCCACATCCCAAAGTTTCTGCAGGAAGATTTAATCCTAGGCTTTCACAGGGAGGTAGGTAAGGTGATGGGTATTTAGGGCTCTTTGTAATCAGATGTTACAAACAGTTCAAAACAGAATATTTAAATCTGTGTCTATCGATTTCAGGGGACATGCAGTTCTCAGCTTTGACCATTTATGAAGCAGAGGATATGATATTGGATTGTGTATGACTGGCTTTGTCCACAGGTTCAAACACACAAACAATAGTGTGTGTTGGACTTCATCACAAGCAAACAGTCAGCCATCCAGAGATATTAAGGAAGTCAAGAGAAAGAAAGAGTGTTTTTATTGTCATTGAGAAAAGAATTGCCTACTGAGGCAAGGTGTTTCCTCAAATATCAAAAGATGATTGTTTTTGGAAAGTAAATACTAGTGCAAAATTTTGACTAATGGTATATTGCTAGTTAAGAAGTATAATCCATAACTCAACTAAATTTCAAGACTATCAAAACCATAAGGGTCACAGCAATGTTGTAAGATACACTATTTCCTTAATAATGAGTTTAAACCATTCTGTAATATCTCCATCAATGTACTCAATTTTTTCATTCCTACTGAAGGGAACCTCCTCACAGTCTGGGCATGAACTACACCCAAACATCTGTTTTCACAGAGAGGTCCTTTATTAAACAGTGAAGAAAATACTCTAGCAGAAAAAAAACAAACAAAAAAGAGAAAGAAAGAAAATGACCTTGCAGGTGTAATTTTTAAGAGGACAAGAAGGGTAGGGCTTTGTTAGAATGGGCTAGAATACAGTGGTAAAGGAGATAGGGAACAAGAGAAAGGTGGAAGGGTATTTGTTCCAGAGGAACAAAGGACTGCCTCTGGATAGAGAGGAGACAGATGTGCTCCATAGGCAAATGGCAGTTTATAAATGTGAAATGGGAACCCCCATGTTAGGATGAAGTGTTTAATTGTAATCAGGCATGTTAAATAGATGAGCCAATGGGGGCTTCAGATGGTTGGACTACAATACTTTGATAGTTGGAACTTGATTTTTAGCCTCAGAAGGAAGACGTGGCCAAAGAAGGGAATAGACCTTGATGGATAGCTTTAAGAATGTAATCTAGAGGCTGGCGGTGGTAGCACACGCCTTTAATCCCAGCACTCAGGAGGCAGAGGCAGGTGGATCTCTGTGAATTCGAGGCCAGCCTGGTCTCCAAAGCGAGTTCCAGGAAAGGCACAAAGCTACACAGAGAAACCCTGTCTCGAAAAACCAAATATATATATATATATATATATATATATATATATATATATATATATATATAATGGGTTCTAGTAAGGCAGCGGGAATGGGAGAGAAGGGCAGGGCATGCCAGAGCCATGTTTGTCATGCTTGAGTTGGCCAGAGCCCCTTCACCTACAATTCAGCTTCTCAATTCTAAGAATTATTGCCCCTTTAAACTGCTGGGCCTCACACATAGACTATTCTTCATTTTATTTTTATCTTATTTGTTAGTCATCTTTCACACTTCTCCACTAATAAAAGGAAGCAGACTTTAGGGGAAAACATACTTTCACTATTAGTCACACTTAAAATAGGCTCCCTAATAGCTAAACTGGAAGACAGCTAACAGAAAGAGGTAAATGAAATGATATTCAACGTCAGGAAAAATCACTGGGCTGAGGTCGGGTGAACTCTTTAGTTTGGAGAATGCAGTTCTAGCTATGTCAATATAAGCTAATTATTGTACCACAGACTTGAATTGGTTAATGTCAGTCTTAGGCAAATTCAATACAGATATGTATAGTTCTCTGGCAGTGAAGAACATGTGTATGAAATCAGTGTGAACATAAGTTCAAGTCATTCTTGCTTTTCATGCTCAAAGTTCGTTAAACTTACTGTAAGTATTTGGCTTTTTTGTTTTGTTTTGTTTTAACCAGTTTTATTATCTATCTATGCCCACAGGATGACTCATTTAGAGTATTAATTTATCTAAACCACCCTGAAAGTCTGTTGCTTAATTGATACACCTAGGTATGGTTTTTGATTAACATTTAGTTAGTAGTCTCTTCAACAGAGGATTCTCCTTCCCTTATATGGGTTGGCTGCTTCCTGTAAATTGAACGCCCTCAAACAAAAGGACTGAGTAACTCTGCTGAAGGAGATTTCTAACTCCAAGAAGATTTTACTGAGAAGCTGGTAATTCTCTATGTCTTCTCCCTGCAGCCCTGTTAGGGACATCTTCAACTTACCAGCTTCCACATCATTATGAAATTATTTCTTCCTATCCTACCCCACCACCACCACCACCCCGTCTGTCCATGGTCCATGATCACCATCTTCTCACCACATTATCCTGGTTCTTTTTGAATCAGTTGTCTGCTTCCTTCAGCAGTTACTATTCTTTTAGAAATATATAACTTGCTCTCTTTTTCCCCAGATCCCATGGCCCCATCCCCCAGTCTTGTCCCAAGCATTGCCATAGAATACCAGCAGCAGAGCAGCAGCTTTCCCTGACCCTTCCCCGCATCTACTGTGGATCCCACAGACTGTCCCCTCCTAATTTCCCTCTACTCACTCATCACCGCATCCCAGCCCCGGATTCCCACAGATACCCTCTACTAACCTAAGGGCAGCTGCTCCCGGGTAAATAAGTAGGCTGAGGGCAGACCCACACCTCTCCTAATGCTCTAGAGCGCCAATCCCCCCAGTCATATCCCCACCTCTGTAGTTGGAAACCTCTCATAGTCACCCTTTCCTCTCTGACCCCATCCCCAACAAGTCACAGAGACCTTCTCCTCTGACTTTACCCCTCTCAACTCATCTCAGTATCCCAGCCTCCAACATCAGCAGGCACTCCCTGGGAACACACCAGCTGAGCAGGCCAGGAAGACAGGCAACATACAGCCGTCACACACTATGAAAATCCAGGGAGGAAACAGAAACCAAGGAACAAAATACCCACCCAACAGAGACAAATCCAGAAATCAGCACCTAGGCCTTTAATTATACCAAACCCAGATGAAGAGTGAAAACGCAATGAACCACAGCCAGGGCAGTATGTCTCCGTTATAACCCAGCTATCTTACCACAGCAAGCCTTGAATATTCTAACATAACTGAAGTACAACTATATGAAGATGATAGAAGTCCGTAAACAGAAAATGAATGAATCCCTTAAGGAAATTCAGGAAAATACAAACACTTGAAGAAAAGGAACGAATCCCTTAAAGAAAGCCAAGAAAACACAAACAGTTGAAGGAAACAAACAAAACTGTTTAAGGCTTGAAAATGGAAATAGAAGCAATAAAAAGAAAACAAACTGAATAAATTATGGAAATGAAAAATTTAGAAATTCAAACAGAAACAGCAGAGACAAGCTTCACCCACAGAATACAAGAGATGGAAAAAAGAATCTCAGGCATTGAAGACACAACAGAAGAAATGGATACATCAGTCAAAAAATAATGTTAAATCTAAGAAACTCCTGACACAAAACATCCAGGAAATTAGGGACACTATGTAAGGACCAAACCTAAAAATAATAGTTATAGAGTAAGGAGAAGAATCCCAGCTCAAAAGTCTAGAAATAATTTCAACAGTCGTAGAAAAAAAAAAATTCCTAACCTAAAGAAGGACATGCCTGTAAAGATGAAAGAAGCAAACAGAACACCAAATATACTGGACCACATTGGAAAGTCCCCTTGCTATATAATAATTAAAGCACCAAATATACTGAACAAAGAAAGAATACTAAAAGCTGCAAGGGATAAAAGAAGTAACATATAAAGGCAGACCTATTATAAGTACACTTGACTTCTCAACAGAGACCCTAAAAGCCAGAAGGGCCTGAACAGACAACATGCTACAGATCCCAAGAGACCACAGATGCCAGCCCAGGCTATTATACCCAGCAAAATATTCAATCACTATAGATGGAGAAAATACAATATTCCTTGATAAATTCAAATTTAAACAATACCTATCAACAAATCCAGCCATACAGAAGCTTCTAGAAAGAAAAAATCCAAACAAGTAGGTTAACTACACCCATAAAAATACAAGAAATAAATAATCTTACATCAGCAAAATTAAAAGAAAGGATGAACACACACACATACTCACACACACCATCACCAAAACCACCACCAACAGCAATAACAAAATAACAGGAATCAACCATCATTGGTCATTGATATCTCTCAATATCAATAGTCTCAATTCTCCAAGAAAAAGACACAGACTATCAGAATGGATGTGAAGTTGAGATCCACCCTTCTGCTTCATCCATGAAATACATAACACCAAGGATAGTTATTACCTCAGGGTAAAGTATTGGAAAAAATGATATTCTAAGTCAATGGAACAAAAAAAAAAGTATAGCCATGTTAATATCTTACAAATAGACATCAAATCACAACTAATCAAAAAAGATAGGGAAGAACACATCATACTCATCAAAGGAAAAATCCATCAAGAGGACATTTCAATTCTTTTGGTTGTTGTTGTTTTGATTTTGTTATTATTGTTTGTTTTTACATCCCAACCAAAGTTCCCTCTCCTTCCCCCCACCAATTCTCCCTCACCTCCACTCTACCCCTTCTCCCATCCACTCCTCTTTTACTGTTTTTTTTTTTTTTTTTTTTTTTTTTTTTTTTTTTTTTTTTTTTTTTTTTTTTTTTTTTAGATACAGCTAGACCTACCATGGATATCAGCCAGCCAAGGTATATCAAGTTGCATTCTTGCCTCCTCCACTTCTATTAAGGCTGGATGAGGCAATCCAGTAGAATCCATGCCCTAAACACAAGGTCACAGAACTTTGTAAAAGAAACCTTACTACAACTTAAATCACATATTGATTCTCACATACTGAGAGTGGGAGACTTCATTACCCCATTTCACCAATGGATGGGTCATATGAACAAATATAAATGGAGAAATACTGAAGCTAACAGACATTATAAACCAAATGGTCCTAACAGATACTTGCAGAACACAAAACACAAACACAAAAGAGTATACCTTCTAATCTGCACCTCTTAGAACTTTCTCCAGATTTGGACACAAAGCAAGTCTCAACAGATACAGGAAAGTTGAAATAACACTCTGCATCCTGACCATCATGGATTAAAGCTGTATAAAAACAACAGAAATCTTACAAACTCCTGGAAGCTGGACAACTCTATACTAACTGAAAAATGAGTCAAGACAGAGATAAAGAAAGAAATTAAAGACTTTCTAAAATTAAATGAAAATAAATATAGGGTATATAAAAACTCATAGGACAAAATGAAAATAGTGCTAAGAAAAAAATTCATAGCACTAAGTGCTTACATAAAAAAAAATATTGGAGAGAGCCAGGCGGTGGTGGCACATGCCTTTAATCCCAGCACTTGGGAGGCAGAGCCCGGCAGATCTCTATGAGTTTAAGGCCAGCCTGTTTTACCATGGTGAGCTCCAAGACAGGCACCAAAACAACACAAAGAAACCCTGTCTTGAAAAAACCAATATATATATGGGATCTTATACTAGCAACTTAACAGCACACCTGGAAACTATAGAAGAAAAAGAAGAAAGTATGCACAAAAGGAGTAGACAGCAAGAAATAATCAAACTGAGAACCGAAAGCATTAAAACAGAAATGAAGAGAACAATACAAAGAATCAGTGAAACAGAGTTGGTACTTAGAAAAAAACAAGATAGACAAACACTTATCCAAACTAACTAAAAGGCAAGATACATTATCCAAATTAACAAACTCAAAAACAAAAGAGGAGACATAACAATAGACACTGAGGAAATACAGAGAATCATAAGGACATACTTTAAAAACCTGTGTTCCATAAATTGGAAATTCAAAAAGAAGTGGATAATTTTCTGGATAGATACCACTCACTAAAGTTAAATCAAGATCAGACAAACAATTTAAATACCCCTATATCCCCAAATAAAAAAGAAGCATCATTTAAAGTCTCCCCAAAGGATGGAAGAAAATGTAGTACATATACACAATGGAGTATTACTCAGCTGTAAAAACCAATGATATTATGAAATTTGCAGGCAAATGGATGAAACTAGAAAATATCATCCTGAATGAGGTAACCCAGACTCAGAAAGACAAAAATAGTATGTACTCACTTGTAAGTGGATACTAGATGTAAAGTAAAGCATAATCAGACTACAACCCACAGCTTTGGAAAAACTAAGAAACAGAGAGGATCCTGAGAGGGGTGCATAGATCACCTTGGGAAGGGGAAACAGATGAAGAAACTGGGGATGAGGGGAGGCAATAGAGGGGAGGGGATGGAGGATGAAAACATGAAGAACGGAATGGTCGAGCTGGAGGAGGGATGGAGTGGGAGAGCAATGAAAGAGATATCTTGATAGAGGGAGACATTATGGGCTAAGGGGTGCTAAAAAAATTTCCCAGGAATCCAGCTCATATTACTATCAGTAGTGGAGAGGGTGCCTGAACTGGCCTACCCTGGTAATCAGATTGGTGAATACCCTGACTGTCACCATAGAGCCCTCATCCAGTAAATAAATGATGGAAGCTGATGGAAGCTTAACTGTTCAACAGCTAAGCACCAGGCCAAGCTCCAGGAGTCTAGTTGAAGAGAGGGTCGAGGGATTGCATGAACAAGAGGGGTCAAGATCACAATGGGGAAATATACAGAGACAACTGAACCAAGTTCATTCTCTCCACATCTATTCAATAAAGTACTTGAAGTTTTAGCTGGAGCAACAAGAAAACCAAAGAAGATCAAGGGATACAAATTAGAAAGGAAGAAGTCAAAATACCATTTTCAGATGATATGGTAATATATATATATATATATATATATATATATATATATATGACACTAAAAATTCCACCAGGGAGCGCCTACAGCTGATAAACACTTTCAGTAAAGTGGTTGGATACAAGATTAACTAAAAAAAAAAAAAATCAGTAGCCTTCCTATTTACAAATGATAAATATGCAGATAAATAAATCAGAGAAACAACACCTTTCACAATAGCCTCAAATAATATAAAATATCTTGGGATAATGCTAACTAAGCAAGTGAAAGTTTGTATGATAAAAACTTCATCTTTGAAGAAAGAAATTGAAGAAGATAGATGGTAAGCTCTCCCATGCTCATGAATCAACACAGTGAAAATTTCTATACTACCAAAATCAATCTCCAGAGTCAATGTAATTTCCATCAAAATTCCAGAACTTTATAAAACTGGAAAAGTTAATTCTCGACTTCATATAGAAAAACAAAAATCCCAGGATAGCTGAAGCAACCCTGAACAATAAAAGAACAGCCAGATGTCCCACCATTCCAGATTTCAATATGTACTACAATGCTATAATAAAAACCTCATGACATTGTCATAAAAACAGACATGGTGATCAATAGAATTGAATTGATGACTCAATCCTAAGTCCACACCTATTTGAACACCTGATTTTTCTTTTTTATAAAGAGTATAAAAACACACTGGGAAAAAGACAGCCTTTTCAACAAATGGTGCTGGTCAAAATGAATGTCTGCGTGTAGAAGAATGCAAATAGATCCATATTTATCATCCTATACAAAACTCATGTCTAAGTGGTTCAAAAACAACTATAAAACCAGATACACTGAAACTGACACAAGAGAAAATGGGCAATATCTTTGAACTCATAGGAAACTACTTTCTGAACAGAACACTGATAGCACAGGCAACAAAATTATCAATTAATAAATTGGACCTCATGAAACCTAAAAACTTCTGGAAGGCAAAGGACACTGTAAATCAGAAAATGTGACAGCCTACCGAATGGGAAAAGAATTTTACATCCAGAATATATAAAGAATTTACAAAACTAGAAATCAAAAAGCCAAATAATCCAATTAAAAAATGGGGTACAGTTCTAACCAGAGAATTCTCAAAGAGGACTCTCAAAGGGCTGAGAAATATTAAAGAAATGATCAACATCTTTAACCATCAAGGAAATGCAAATCAAAATAAATGTAAAATTTCATCTTATACCTGTCAGAATGGTTAAGATCAATAACACAAGGCACAGCTTATGTGGCAAGAATGTGGAGCAAGGGGAACACTCCTCCATTGCTGATGGGAGTGCAAACTTGTACATCCACTATGGAAATCAATATGGTGGTTTCTCTGAAATTTGGAAATTGATCTACCTAAAGACCCAGCTATATCAATCTTTGGCATATACCCACAAGGAAAGTCACTCAATCATGTTCATTGCAGCATTATTCATAATAGCTAGAAACTGGAAAAAACCTAGATGTCCTTCAACATAAGAATGGATAAAAAAATGTGGCACTTTTACACAGTAAAGTATTACTCAACTGTCTTGAAATATCACATGAAATTTGCAAGCAAATTGATGGAACTGGAAAAAAACATCCTGAGTGAGGTAACCCAGATGCAGAAAGATAAATATAGTACATATTCACTTATAATGGATATTAGCTGTTAAGTGGATGATAACCAAGATACAATCCTTAGACCCAGATAGGTTGAGTAAAGAAGAGGGGTATGAGGTAGGGGTAGAGATCTCCCTAGGAAGGGGCATAGAACAGACTTTATGGACAGACTGGTGGGAAGAATCAGTTTGGGAGAGAGTGAAGGGAGAGATTTCTAGAACTGGGGAGGGCAGTATAGGGTATGTGGAAAGCTAGTGTAGTGGAAACTTCTTAGAATCTATGAAGGTGATCCTAGTGAGGACTTTTAGTAAAGAGGGAAACAGTATCTCAATGAGCCATCTCATATAGCCAGGTGAGGTTTCCAGTGGTGAGACTTGGGTGCATTCAATTGAGTTGTTGGCCAAGGGTATCCTATCGAAACCCCCAAAGAACGCAGACTATTGCTAAGTCAAAAGGCTGTTCTCTGCAAAATGACAATGGGGCCCATTGCCAGCAACAGCAGGCACACAACTCACTGAACATAGAAAAGTCAAACTGGTGCCTACATGGAGTCCTCACTCCTATGTCACACTCTCCTTGGTTCAGGGTGTTACTATCAAGGTTACCTAAAGAGAAACGTTGACACCAAACCAGCCACAAAACCTTTGACTTACAATCTGTCCTGCTTGCAAAATATTCTAGGGCATTCGTGGTAAAGAACATGTGGGAGTAGCTCACCAACGTCTGATTTGATCTAAGGCCTGTGCTATGAGAAGGAACTCAAATGATATACTGCTTGGGTAACCAAGAATCAGAGACAAGATAGCTCAGAGATCTAATGTAAAACCAAACACTATGGGTCTATAAATAAATAAAGAAGAAAAATTAAATCAATGAAATGATTTCTAAGGATATTCTACTACATCAGTGCCTTATCCAGTCATCACCAGAAAGACTTCCACCAGCAGCAGATGGGAACAGATGTAGAAAGTCAAAGCCAGACATTATGTGGCAAGAAAGTCTTAACTTGAGGTCCCCATCAAATCTCCCCTCTCAGAGCTCAGGGACTGCCACTGGAGAGTAGGTGGAAAAAGTGTAAGGGCCAAAGGGGATGGAGGACACCACAAGAACATAGCCCTCTGAATCAACTAAGCCAGATGCATATGAGCTCACAGAGACTGAAGCAATAATCACAGGGCCTACACAGGTCTGTATCACGTCCTTTGCATACACATTACAGCTATTAGCTTAGTATTTTTATGGGACAATTGACCATGAGAACAAGTGGGTCTTTGACTCTTGTGCCTGCTCTTGAGACTCTTTTCCTCCTGTTTGGGTTGCTGTGTTCAACTTAAATATGGTAGTTTTTGCTTCATCTTATTATATTTTATCTTGTCATAAAAAAGAAATATGTAAACTTACTTAATGATTACCTACCAAATTAATCAATGAATAAATCAGGGATCTTTAGAGAAAATTCCCAGAGATGCTACCTATACACCTGTGTTAGGAGTCAACATCATAGATTATCATGCATTCCTTTTCTTAGTTGCCAGTATTCTCCAGGTTGAAGTTTTGAATGATTCCAAATTTAAACTATTCTTGCATCAAGTTAAAATTATGCCTAATTGAAATTCTATATGTTTAATTTTATCTTGAAGGTTAGGAGACTGAAGTATGCATTTTAAGTAAGAAGTTTTGAAGAGTCTATTTTGGGTGCCAGTGATGTGAATCAGTGTGTAAATGTGTTCACCATGCAAGCCTGACAACATGAGTTGAGATCCCCAGAATGCATGTAAAGGCTAGACACAGTAGCACAAGTGTGTAGAATACCAACATACCTATGGTGAGATAGGAGACAGACAGGAGAACATTCAGAAGATCACAAGGCAGCTAGCCTGGCTTACTCAACAGTGAACAGACTGTTTCACACAAAGTATGTTACTATGTAATAGTGTTTTATCCTATAGACAGGAATTGATTGTGAGTGGAATTTTCCTATGTCCATCCAGCTCCTGCAGCCACTCAGACCCAAGTGAACACACAGAGACTTATATTACTTATGAAATGTATGGCCATGGTAGGCTTCTTGCTATTTAGTTCTTATATCTTAAACTAACCCATTTCTATTAATCTACAAGTTGCCACAGGGCTTGTGGCTTACCAGTACTTTTACATTTTGCTTCCACTGTGTCTGGCTGGCGACACCTGACTGCCTTCCTCTTCACAGAATCCTTCTCTCTATTGGTTCAGTATCCACAGCAATTGATTATAATGCATCAGAAAGCAAAATAAGGCTATATATCAAAAGGAGGAGGAAAAAACCTACTATTATATATCTCTTACATAGAATCCCCATTACCTGAAATATTGTTGGAACTAATTAGACTTGAGAAGGCAAAGAGTTACCAAATGAACCAAAATGCAAAGGGAAAAAGTCACTTACTATAATACCCAAAATTTAAAAAAGGAAGTTCTAAAAGCAATGAAGTAAAATATTTAAGAGCCAACACCACACAAGATGTGAAAGCCTTCATGAATATAAACAATCTTTTTGAAGAAGGTAAGTTCAATATATGAAAAGATTTCTTCACAGATGGAAATCTTTAAATCATACAGGCAACTAAATATCTCCTCAAAATGAATGTTTGCATTCAGTTAATGCATAGTACCAAAGAATGGCTGGGAAGCAGAGGTTGTAAATGTAGGCAATGCCTTCACCATCAAGGTAAAAGAAATCTCTGATATGAACATAAACACTCAAAATAGAACCTGGTAATAAATTCTGCCCATGTAAAATATGGTAATTCACACTCTTATATCTAGTCTTAGGACTGAATATGACTTAAACTATACACATATGCTTCACTCCTACTCCAAAATTAGTTAACTGTGAACAGAATAGGGAAAGTACAATCTAACCCTACTGAATATGTGAGAATAGCTTGAACCATGAATGACAGCAACCTATTGTACAACTAAGAAAACCTCAAAAAGGTTAAGAATGAGACAAACTGGAGTTTAAAATTGGCACACATATTATTCTAAAAAGGAAATTTTATTCTGGGACCTATGTATAAGTATGGCACACTTATTATTAGAAATGAAGGCTGTTAACTCAATGTACTTCAATTTGCATGTGAACATGACAGTTTTGACTCCAAGTTTAGCTAATTATTAAAGCATATAGTACTATTTTTAGTGACATTATCTGCAGGCAAACTCAAGGAACCTAATCTTAAACTCAAGGTAGCTCCTAGAAACTCTGTCATCTGTTCAATCTCAGACAATAGTATGAAATTAAGTCAGATGTTTGTAAAACGTTATAACTGGATTGTATCTTCTTAGATCTTCCCCACTTCCATTTTTTCCTACATTCACAGTTGTGGTAAATGTTAATAATGTTTTTGTGCAATGTGAATTGCCATCTCTACTGCATTATGGTCTAGACTGTAGGTAGAGACACTATGCACAGTCTTCTTCTCTTGTGGCTCCAAGGACAAGCATCTCTGGTCACAGAATTGGGAGCCACAATTTCATCTTTAGTTGAAGGAACCTCTGATTCCTAAATGTAACATTTCTATACTTTTCATTTGAAAATCTAGAGCTAAATTTCATATAAAAGCAGGGCTTCATTCCTTTTAATTCGTAAACTTTATAATAATATTTTTTACTATGTTATCTTTACCTTATTAGCCATATATGTCCTATAGCATTTTACTGGCACTTGTTTTTTCTTCTTACTTTTGAAATATGGTGAATTACATGAGATATTTTATAAAACAAAGGTGTTAAAAATAGAAACAGAGTAAACTCAAAGACACTGGCAACTATCTACTCAAAAATACAACTGTATTCTTTCCAGATATACTCTGTTGTGGAATATTAGCTTAAGATGTGTTCCATTCATTAATGCTGTGGAATATCTGTTTAATGATGCAAATATGTATTGAACTCTTTTATGGTTCATTTGTTTAGCTCTGTAAAGCTGTTTTACTTTGCCTATCTAAAACAGCAGATAGGCAAAACATCCAATAAACAGCTGAAGAGCCAATAGTAAGGCAGGAGAAAGGATAGGCAGCCCTGGCATGCAGAGAGAAGAGAGAGGAGCAAGAAAGCAAGAAGGAGAGGAGGCCATCAGAAGCCAGCCTCTCAGCTACACAGCCAGCCATGGAGTGAGAAGGAAAGAGAGGTATATAGAATAGAGTAAAGTAATAGGGTAAAGGCAGAGGCAAAAAGTAGATGGGGTAAGTTAAATTAAGAAAAGCTGACTAGAAACAAGCCAAGCTAATGCTGGGCATTCATAAGTAAGAATAAGTCTTCATGTATTTATTTGGGAGCTGGGTGGTGGGACTCCAAAATTAAACAAGCAAAAAAAAAAATCCAAAAACCAAAAATAAACAACTAAAATATATAGTGTTCTTTCATTGAAAGTTTACTTTGCCTGTGGTTGGAAGAGTCACAAAATGGAAACCAGGTAACTCTGATTGTGACTTACTCACTGACAGAGTCTTATGTACAGTCATATTTACATTTCAAAACAAAAATTGAGTGGACTAAAAAACTTCATTGATTTTACAGGTCACTGAATTAGCAATATGAGCACCATAATTCTATGGAGGTCCATATAATTTTCATTTTTACGGGAAGACTTGATGCTGAATAACACAGGACAGCAACAAAAAGCAGAACTGAATACTGTTATACTAAGGGAACATAGGAAACCCTTATCTCAAGTTCTCTAGGTCATTTCATCACCATGCACTGTGGAAAAACCTGAGCTGTCCTAAGATTCCTCACATCATCATGATTGTCGTCGTCACCATAGTAGTAGCAATAAATAATAAAGAAATAAGGCAAAAAAGGAAAAAAGGAGGCAGAGATTAGGAACTGTCCACACACCTTACATGTGTGCCATTGGCTGTTCTCAACACTGCTGGAGCCAGGGACTTCATGCAAGCCTATCCTGATAAACATCAGAACAAAGTGAATACAGAATGTCGTAAAGGCCTCCCAAATACGCCACTGATGTCATCACTCACTATAACACATGATGATCAGAGAGGCTACTATCAGCAGACAGAGCTGGATTAATCCAGAACAGCAATAAATAAAGGCATCCTGCTTCACTAGTAAACACATTGCTCTCCCATGGGACTCATCCCTGTGATCCAGGATCCAAATACATCACCAGCTCTCAGAGCTATTGATAGATACACATTCCAATCCATCTCAGACCCCAGAGTGCAGATAAAAATCAAAATCATGTTGGCACCTGAAATTCTGGAACCACAGGCCAAAGTGGTTCAATGAAATGAAATAATCCCAAATGAAAGAGAAAGTGGATATTACTCTTCACACTCATATTTATTTCTGCTCTCATTTTCCCATGTTCCCTTTGATATTGTATTATGATTTGTTGATTATCAGACTTTCCTGTCTCTACTTTTCATTTTGTTTTTAAATTGATTTCATTCGCATTTTGTCACAATAATTTCAATATATAAATAGAACCAGGTTAAAGGGATATTTTAATTGAATTGAGATTTAACTGCACAATTATTCCATCTTTCTAACATGTCCTTCAAATATGACCCAGTAAAAATTTCAGGGCAAAAAAAATTGAGATCACTTTTTTGTTCTTGTCATCATCATTATGATTGCTATTATTTTATGGTGTGGATATCAAACTCAGCTATTCGCACATTCTAGGCACTCTATCAGATTTCCAATCTGAGCTGTCGTCTGTCTCCTTTGTCAAGGTTCATTTTATTTTTTGAATAAATAAAGTAAACAAAAGTTTTCCTTCTTACAGTGGAAGCTAAAGTAGCATTACAATAGACATCTTGGGTACATTTTATCTATGCTAATGTCATCTATAAAGCGTTATAGGTACAATGTGAGGGGAAAGGGCAGATGCTTGATTACTCATGGGAGAAGAAAGCAGACTGAGGAACCAGAGTGTAGCCACAGCAACTGGTACTTTAGGGCCCTAGGTAAATATGTATCCTGTGTGTCAGCAGTTTAGAAGCAAAAATGCATAACTGATATTCATCAAGAAAAATTATTAAGGAATAGCAAAACTGAATCCAGGCAATGTGACTATAAATTGACATGAATGGTGCTTTACCAAATAAATCTGAAAGTCTCTTGTAAATTAATCCTGTGAATTGTTAAATCAGAAAAGAAATTCTTATCAAAACATGTAGACAAATCTCTAAAAGGTCTTAATAAATAAAAACACAGAGCCAAATATAGAGGTGAAAGCCTTAGAGAAAGATCAGAGGAACAGGACAAACCATGAGCTAACCTCACCTTATCAACTCTGCAGCTTCCAAAGAGAGCTTCTTTCTGTATGCTCATGTTTATATGCCTTTTCTGTTCTGTTTTCTCATTGGCCCTCTTAACCCAGCTACATTACTTCCTCTTTCTACACAGCTCTGTCACTTTCTGTCTGTCTGGACAGACCTCCAGACCTCTATGGTTGGTACTGGGATTACAGGCATGTGCCACCATGCTTGTTTCTGTTCCCTAGTGTGGCCTTGAACACACAGAGATCCTGCCTGCTAAGTGATAGGATTAAGGGTGTGTGCTACCACTGCCTGACTTCTTTGTTTACTTATAATGGCTGGCCTTTTTCCTCTAATCTCCAGGCAAGCTTTATTTATTAAAGCACCAATAAAATATCACCACATTTCAGCACAAATTAAATATCACTACAAAAATAGCCTTTTTCATGAGACTTTTGTAGTATATTGTTTTGGGTATCCTCCAACCAATCCTTTCACATTTTAGAGGAGATTGGCTTAAAACAACCAACCATTACTTACTTAACATCAGCTTAGGTAAATAAATCAGATCATTGACAGTGTTACACTACTCAAAATATGACCAAGAAAGTAATTTTGAAGAAAGTAATATAGACGTTAAAATAAAATGAAGTGGTTAATATGTATTGGTGCCAAGTGAGCTATGTCAAGAAGTCTATCTTTTTATCAATTTATTCTCTACTACATGTGTGTTGTTGGGCATGGGGGCATAGAAGGAGCTTAGAACATAATTATTTTAGGTTAACCAGAATCCAATGTAGAAGATGACAAAAATGTGTATTTTCTATATTAATATTACCTGCCTAACAAATTAAAATACAGATTATACATAATACATAAACCACTATGGAGATGGACAACATGAAATTTCCATTGGTGAAATAAATTCTAAATTATCATACTTTAATATTCAGATGCTCTTCCTGCTATGAAACTTTATAACATTTTTCTGCAACATCAAAGGTCTAATTTCTGACTTACCTGATACATTAAAAATAATGTATTTCTTCCTCCTTTAATCCAGCTTCCTGGAAAGAACAAACTGGAATACTGTAATATATTAACTTCCTATTTAAATACATGCAGATCTCTCCAATGTGAGTACCAATTTTACAGCCTTATACTCTTTATATCTATTGAAATGCCTGCTAGTTGACAAAACAGCTTCTATCAATGCATTTTTTTTTTTAACCATATGAGTGGTTTTCTCCGGAAAGCTGATTGGAACAAAGAGGAAATTTCCTGTGTGAATGAATTTACTAATTTATTAATTTCACAGTAAATAACAATCCCTGCAGGAGTTAAACTTTTATCTTTGGTCTACACCAACAATGTTATTACAATGATAATATGGCTTCTTCTTTATTCCATCTTTGAGATAGATACTTTAAACTAGTCCAAAAGCCACATTTCTAATTAAAACCCGTACTTCATCTTGGCACTCTTCACTCTAAGTCTGCTAAGATTATAATTATATGAAGATTGAGGTTACAGTTTATCTCACTCCACAGTTAAAGCCCCTGTACTCAAAGTTTTGAATGCATAGATGTCCACTCTCTACAGCAGAAGCTTTTCTCTCAAGAACATGTGAAAGTAGTATGGGCAGATTACAGCTCACCTTAAATGAGCCAGGATTAGACAGTGTGTGACCTCAACACCCTTATCTCTGGGGCAAAAGGAATGATAAAAAGATAAAAGGAAAACTTTGCTAACATAATGAGATATTTGAAGTAGAGTTCAGAAAAGGAGCTCTAAATTTAATTATGTTAAATATCTTTTTTCAATAAATTTGGATTGTAATGCATTACAAGGTAGGTTGAGTTCAGCCAAATGTCAGATCCATTTAACAAGGCTGGACTTGTGTAATTTGCTTGACCAGTGGGAAGTAGAAAAGTGTTGATGCTCAGGAAAATGATTTAATTTAGTGTTAAAACTCTTCGATGATGTCAAAACTTTCAAAGTCCTATGCTTAGTATTCAAACTCTTCTCATTATTTTCCAAACCAGAAACTATTATGTAAAAGTCCCTTGTAAAAAAAATTCCATTTTTGCAATATGTTGTAGACACAAAACAATTTATTGAATAAATATATTTCCTATTAAGGAGGGTTTTAAAGTTATTCACAGGAAATATTTAGTGGTTAACTCTGGTTTATCAATTACAATCAAATAAATGACTAAATATCACTTTATCTGTATAGGTGGGTGTACATATAATGAGGAAGAAATGTATGTAAATATTTTTCTGATAAGGAGGCAAAAAAATTCATAGCACCAAGAAATGCTCATACTGTTAAGTAACAAGGCATATCTCAGGTTTACTACATGTGTTCCAATGCTCTATGATCTTTTGTTCTAATTCAAATCCTCTACATTAATGGCCAAGCTTTGCATGTATAATGGCCTGTTTATGGTGAAGGATGTTGATGTTGACTGTGGTGCCATGCTAGGTCAATTGGTGTCAAGCTAAGCCATCAATAATGTTAAGAAAACATGATGAGTGAGTCAGAAGCTGAAAAATCCCTTTCCTTTTAGGGACTGTAAGATAATTGTCACTACATTCTTTGGATTCTTGCCTCGGAATCAAGCAATACATTCCTTCAAAGGTATTTTCCAATTTTTAAATAGTTAACGCAAGCAAAATAATATTTGAAAAATGTTTTCAAAACAGCTCCAAAAAATTTGGTATTTAACAAAGGAGTTTTAGAAAGTATTGAATGGAGTGACAGAATTTGAAAGTTTCAGTGTTGGACAAATCCACTAAGACCCTGGAGAAAGTTCTAGTAACAAACACAAGTTATAGATGGCAATGAAACATCAAGACAGTGAGGCTTTAAATGTTATTGCCCTGACCCCCTACTGAATTCTTCTGTCTTAAACACCCAGGTACTTCACTTAGAGGGGTATTTTTTTTTTAACTACAGAGCTCTGTTCAGAGGTTGCTACAGAGGGGCCATGAGTTTATTACAAACTTTTCTTTTACTTTCCTTTGGGTATACTTCCCAATAGAGCAACATGGCCAAAGGCAGAAATTACCCACCAACGGTCATTATAACCTGAGATGTGAGCTCAGCAACAGGAAGGCTAGAAATGCCAGAAGCCGAGGGAGCAATAGAACTCACAGTCATCTGTGCCCTATCTGTTGTTGCAAGCACTTCAAACTACTCCAAATTGCATGAAGGTAACTTTCCATCATAGTTACAGAAAAATAGTGTTGGAGAATAAAGTAGCCCCCTTTCGTGCAATATATATATATAGTATATGATACAGACATATGAAACTTATTACGTTTATCAACTATCTTCTAGGTTTAAAATCAGAATGGATTTCAATAGTGCCTACAGAGATGATGTAGGCCAATACCAACCAATAGGGTGAATGATATAATTTTTTTACAAGCAAATAAACACAAAGAAAAGAATAGAATTAAATACTGTGAACTATATTTTAAAACATGGTATTCCTAATGTCATCTCTAGACAGGCCAGTAAAACAGAGAGAGCAAGAAAATGGTTTACAACTAGATAAAGAACAGACAGATTGGGTGGCTGTAGGGGACAGAGTGGTATGTTTGTATTCTTATCACTTCCATCCTCCTGAAGTCATGATGTTTCTCTGTCTTCATGGGTTGATATGTGTGAGTATCTACTGATGTGCTTGAAGCAAAAGAGAAAAGAGACATCACTCCTGCGGATGCTCAGTGAAGAGCCCTTTCCTATAGCCTACATCATGGTTAAGTATTCCATGTGAACAAGATGGAGGCAGGAAGCCATCTTTCAGCAGAATCCTTGGTCCTTGGAATTGGTGTGCCAGCATTCCAGTTGTTGATTTCTCAGGGAAAGGAGACAAAAGAGTTTACATTCCTTACAAACTAGGTCATCTACTTACAGTAATATTATTGAGCTTATCCAAAGCAATATAGCTTACATATGATAATATCCAGAATTTATTTATAAGAAGGCAAGGGAAAATTTAGAAACTCATAGGGTATATAAGCAAGACTAACAGTCACCCATAAATCAGAAGGCTGTGGAAGGTTTTGAAAGAGTATCATAAATTCAAATTTTTAAACATGACTGATTTCTTTGTTTGGCAATATTGTAACTCCATACATTGTCCATGTATGTAAGAATGGTTTTTTTGACTGGGCATTGGTAACACATGCCTTTAATCCCAGCACTCAGGAGGCAGAACCAGGCAGATCTCTTTAAGTTTGAGGCCAGCCTGGTCTACAGAGCGAGATCCAGGACAAGCACCAAAACTACACAGAAAAACCCTGTCTCGAAAAACATAACAAAACAAACAAACAAACAAAAAACACAACAACAGAAAAAAAAAAAAGAATGATATTTTTGGTAAAAATTAAACCAATGTAGAATGGTCTAAGAAATGTAAATTAACATTGGAAATATGCAGTCAACACCTATGTGTGGAACACAGAAAAAAAAGAACTAGATAGGCTGGTTAGCAATATGAGGAATCAGAAAGGTGTTCAGTTGTATTGTATTGAATTCAGGTACTGTGCTTCTGAAATCACCAAGACATTGAGTGCTGTTGGTGGTGTTTGGTGTCTGAATGTGTGAAATGAGTACTTGTACAAAATTGACTAGAAGATAATGAAATCACTGCTGAAAAACAGTAAGAAGCTGGCTTGGTACTTAAACTGTGGAAGTGAATGATGACACAGAGAGGAAGAAACTTGAAAATGCCAAGTGATGGCAGAGATTTGACTAAAGAATGAGAGGATTAACAGGGATTCAGGCATCCTGAACATCATTTTTCCCCACTAATAAAGTTTTATATAGCTGACTTGGATGGTCTATGATTTAGGTTTTTTACCTGGTACTTTGATAAAATACCCCGACAAAAGCAACTTAGAGGAGAAGGGATCATTCCGACCCATGGTTTAAAAGTATAGTTTATGGGAATGCTGCAGTTACAGCAACCTGGAAGAGATGGTTATGCTGCCTAGTCAAGCAGAGTGCAAGGGATGCATGCATGCTGGTGCTTATCTGGATTTCTTTATTGCTTATCTCGATTTCTTTATTTCATGCAGGCTAGGATCCACTGCTCAAAAAATGTTTCTCCTTACAGTTAAGATAGATCTCACATCAGTTTACTTAGCCAATACGACCCTTCACAGACTATCTCAGAGGCGAATCATCATCAAGCGTCAAGACTGTTCCTCACGGGTGTAAAGCTGACAGCGAGTACTGTCTTAATCACTGTTCTATTGCTGTGAAGAGACGCCGTGACCAAGGCAACACTTAGGAAAGAAAGCATGTAATTGGTGGCGGTGAAGGGCGTGCTTATAGTTCAAAGGTTTAGTACACTGTCATCATGTCAGGAAGCATGGAGGTGGCACACATTAAGCTGGAGCAATAATTAAGACCCAGGGCAACATCCTGATCTGCAAGTTAGAAAGACACTGGACTTGGCATGGACTTTGAAAATTCAAAGCCCACCCCCAAGTAACACAGTTCCTCCAAGAAGGTCACACCCCCTAATCATTCTAATCTTTTCAAATATTGCCTCTCTGTAGTGACTAAGCATTCTGATATATGAGCCTATGGGGGTGGGCAGGGGCATTCTTAATTAAACCACCAAAAGTACTAAACAGCATACTACATTTTTCTTGAAGACACCAAGAGAAATAAATGCATTTAGAGAAAACCAAGAAATTGTTGATAAATTGAAAATAGGAAATTTTATGATTTCCAAAGCTCCCAAATGTATAATATGAACATTCAACCTGTGTAATCTAAGATAAGGAATTTTCAGTCATGTGTTTAAAAAGCATAGAACAGGAAGTAGTGAAGGGGAAACAGTGAGTCCCTCTATCCAGAGACCAAAATGGCATAGTGCTCCTTTGCCTGTGGTTTTGCTTACCCTACCTAAATACATCCAGATAACCTTTTTCAGGTTATTATAAATATTCACTTATTGTTACTGAATTATTAATCTCCCAGTATGCCTAACTAATAATAATTGCATCATAGATATGTTTGCATACCAAAAAGCACAGTATATATAAAGTTCAGTTATATCTAAGGCTTCAAGAACCTGCTGCTAGTGTCTGGGAATGTTTCCCCTGCTGATTCAGGAATACTGTAAATTGCTACCATCAGGGTTTTGCCTGAACAACTCAAGGAAGGTCAGGCCTGGATTCTGGTTATTCTCATTAGAGACTTGTAAAATACCAATCGCTAATTTCAAAACAGAGTTTTTAAAAATCATGCTGCAAAACATTAAAGGAAAAGACAAGAAGACATCTCACTCACAGAGAGGTTTGGGATTTTATTTTATTTTTTTAATTAATTTTATTAGTTTTGTAGCTAAACAAAAATGCTCTGTAAACAAATCTCTCTTTCAAGATGACATTGCTCTTCTGACAAAGATTAGATCTAAGGACAATGCTCAAAACAAAATGAGCTGTAATGGCAGGGGCTGTTTCTTTCAACTTCAAGCAGATTTTAGAAGCAAACATTATGACCTGGTAAAGTGATCTGCAGAGAATTGGACTTTGGAACATTTACAGGATAGAACAGCAGCATGGTGGGGCACCTAAATCCTGAGAGGAAGGTTTAAAATTCTTATTGAAAGCCTTAAATGCTTTTTTTAATTTAAAACATACAATTTCACTGCATCCCATTTATTTATTCAATTGGTATTCTTTTTGTTATTTGTTTCTTTGCAATGCAGGGCCCTGAATATGTTGATCAGTTACTCTGTCACTGAGATATACCTCTTGCCAATACTTGAATTATTTTAAAATCTAAATAACCAAGCTACATCTTGTCCAGAAAATATGGGATAAGTCTTATTTAATTAGAACTTTTACTCCTTTAATTTTATCTGTCTTGGCTTTTTATATGTCAGAATTTAATATTTGAGGTCATAAGAAAGAGATATTTAAATTAGTTGTCAGAGGCTGTGGAATGACCTTAAAAAATAGGCATGGTTTGATTACTAATTTAACAAAAGATGATTATGTGGCTGTGACATTTGATAAAGCTGAACTTTCTTAACAGAACACATAATGAATAAAATTATTTTTGCATGTTTTACAAATGTCCATTTACCTACTTATCTCATCTTTAAGAAAAATAACACTGTAAAGTTGTATATTACCTGACTAGAACCAAGTACATTATGTCATATTCAACTAAGGTAAAGTTTGCATAAGGCATATTGGTATGCGTACCTCAAAATAAATTAAGACGAACAAGAGGAAAAGGGAAGGAAATAAAGGATGGGACTGAAGAAAGAATAGACAAGGAGGAAATATTGTTTGGAAATCATACTCAAGAATACTGATATGTAAAATGCCTAATGCAAATACTGATATTTCAAAATATCTCATTATATGACATGGAAATTTAAGCTGGAACATGTGCTTTGCTTATTGGTTTATTTCAATACATGAATACATAGTATTATATTGCAAATTTTATGAAATGTTTTGGCTGATACTTTATGGAGCATATACATGAGAAATACATATCTTGAACTTCATAGGATTTCCAGAGTAGTAATCCCAACAGTCAGGACTCTGAGGAAGGAGGACCATGAGTTTGAGACCATCTTAGGCTCCATAGTGAATTTGAACCTAGCAGACCTGGGCTGAATAGCAAGATCCTGACTCCCCAAAAAAATGTTTTAATAATTAAATGTATACCATACATAGTATTTGTATACTATCATACACAATGCATCTATTATGGTATGTTTTTTTTTAATTTTTATTTATTTATTTATTTTTAGCTCTGGAGAGTAAACCTAAATCCTTATTCCTGTCACTGAAATGTACTCCCAACCCTCACAGTTTTATTTGTTGTAAAACCTTCATAGAAACAAAATACTAAATGTTTTCCTCTAAACATGTTACTGGTGATCTTGCTGTGCTCTTTTGATATTCATGTCTTATTACATGACAAATTCTCAGGTCAGGCAGTAGGTTGTTTGTCTGTTTTTGCAGTTGTAAAATTCAGAGAAATAGTTTTTACTTAACAATTAACTATGCTCATGAAATAAAAGATACAAGTTTTGCAAAGTGTCTCATTACAATTTATATTGATGAAAAATTAGCAAAAGATACAGCAAATGATTATGTAAGAGTGGCTGTAGATGGCCAAGCAACAAAATAGAAGGACCAGCTCCTAAGGCAGGGTGACATGGAAGAGAAAATGATATTATTTCTTATAAAGGAAACAAGCATAAAACAGTTACAACAATAAAGGCAGAAAGTGCTAATTTAACTGAAAACAATTTTAATTAATATTTCTCTATTTCTTGAAATTGAAACATTATTACATCACTTCTCCCTTCACTTTCCTCTCTTATATACCCCTCCTCTCTTCTCCCTAAAATTCATGCCCTCTTTTCCTTTAAATCGTTTCTCTCTCTCCCCCCAACCCTTGTGTGCATATGCATGTGCAAACACACACACACATACACACACACACACACCACACACACACACACACACACACACACACACACACACACACACACACACGCTCTTACTCTGCCCATAAATGTTACTAGTACATATATGTTGTCAGAGCTGTCCACCAGTTTATAGATCATCTTTCGTGGGGCTTTTACGTGGAGAAGACCATGGCTCCTGCTCTCAGCATTCCATAATTTCCTGTGGTTCTTTGTCTAGGGTTAAGGCCTTGGTAAGTTTTACCCCATTCTCTGTTAGCATGTCTATTGGTGTCTTCCTTATTCAAATCGTGTTAAAGGCCACTCAACAAGAAAGAAATCATTTCTGGTACTGGAAACCTTACTAACTCCCCAGACCCATGATTTCAGATAATAGGTTTTTCTATGACTACTCTGCTGTGGATATCACTCTGTATAAATGCTGATTGGCCAGTAGCCAGGCAGGAAGTATAGGTCAGAGAAGTAGAGAAGAGAATTCTGGGAAGTGGAAGGCTGAGGCAGACAGATGCTGCTAGCTGCCGCCATAAAAAGCAAGATGTAAGGTACCAGTAAGCCACAAGCCATGTGGCAACTTATAGACTAATAGATATGGGTTAATTTAAGATATAAGAACTAGATAACAAGAAGCCTGCTATGGCCATACAGTATGTACACAATATAAGTCTCTGTGTGTTTACTTGGTTGGGTCTAAGTGGCTGCGGGACTGGAGGGTGAGAGAGACTTGTCCTGACCATGGGCCAGGCAGGACTGGAGAAAACTCCAGCTACACTACTCAATGACATTTATCACAGGAGATGAGTATGAAGACACTGATTGTCCTCTTATTGTTTGAGCCTTAGAGGATATATAGCCAGAGAGGGAGACAGAAAGACAGAAAGAGAGAACATGAATGCAGGAACAGAATATTTTAATTCACTAACTAATTTCTATTGCTATGATTAAAAGTGAATGACAAAAGAAATTTAGTAGAGAAAGGGTTTATTCCAGCTCTCAGTACAAGGATAAAGTCCATTGTGGTAGTGAATGAAGGCAGCCAGAGCCTGAAGATAGTTGCATCACAATTAGCATGCAAGAAGTGAATACACACTGATGTCTCTTTTCCAGGATCCCAAGATCTTAGTTAAGGGCTGGTGACATCCATAATACAGGGGTCTTTCCATATCAAGGAGCAGTCTATAACATCCTTGAGAGCCATGTCAAGAATCCTGTTTTCCAAGGACACTTCTCTTCTAGGTGACTATCAAGCTGACCATTAACTCTGTCACCTCTAAAACTGGCTCTTTGGTTTCCTGATCCTAATCTTTCCATCCAGTTTTGTCACAGATATATGTGAGTATTATTAAATAGAGTGTGCAACTTCTTGCTTTTCCATGTTCTAAAATATTTCTTATAAGGCTCAAAGTATCTATTGCTTCAAATTTTGCTTGAAATTTCCTATAAAGTGTCATGGACCATATGACCTTCTTAAAGGCCTGTCTTTTACAGACACTTTTATTGGTTTTTTAGAAGATTATTGTTTTAGTCAGATTTCTTCCTTTTTCCAGGGTCAATGCTGGCATTTTAGAGTTCCCTCCCAAATTGTCTAGGTTGAAACTTTTTCCGTATAAAGTTGTGTATACTGTTCTCTGAAAATGGTATTTTAATCTCCTTTCCACCTGCAGTCATGACCTCCTTTTTTCATTTTGACAGCTTTTTTCCTCCTTTGTGCCTTCTCTCTTTATTTAGCTCTTGAACATATTTGCCAAAGGCTTGTGTGTCTTATTGATCTTTTCAAAGAACTGACTTTTCCTTTTATTGGTCAATTTGGCAGCTTTTATTTGATTGTTTCCTGTTTCATTAATTTCTGGGTTGAGGTACATATCCTTTCTGCAGTTTAGAGGTTTATATCTCTGTTGCTTTGCTAGGTTATGGAATGCATATTTCTTTGAATTTATTCACTTTGTTTTCAAATAATTATTAGAAGAGTTGAGTTTTTCTCTGTCACTTTGATCAAAAGTCAGGTTATTTTTTTATGTATTATCTTGGTTGAAGTGGAAGAAGTAAAGATTTCACATCACAATTGTCTGAATTCAAATCCCAAGTATGTTAATGGATAGCTATTAAAAATGTAGCAAATTATTTAAGAACCTTGTATCTTTAATGAAATCAATAAGATTGTTAGTTACATGGGATTTATTACAATTTAAATATGTCAGTGTAAGATAACATTTTAACATTAATTACAAGCCACAAATATAAAAAAAAAATGGATATTAGTCTTTATAGGTCCAGATAATGGTCTCTGTTCTATATTAAAAAAAAAAAAAAAAACTTATTTGGAAGAGCAAATAGGTTGCTCCATTTAAGCTTCATGGTTGAATATTTTGTGAATTCTTTCATCAGCCTTTAAAGTCATTGTTTATGATCCTTAACACTTAGCATTAACAATTTTTTAACGTGTTTGAGTTTCCACTTAAACATACCAAATTTTGGCTTATATATAATGTGTCCAAGAAAACTGCATTTTGTTTTTCTTTGTTTAAAGACTCTGCTGAGGCAGAAATCTCATAGTTATTACCTAGCATACACATATATTTGTTATGAGTGTATATAATAGATGGAGCCTATTCACTGCAGCGTTTCTTCTCTCCTTGACTATCTAGACCTCGGTACCATTAATAGTGGCATTTTTCTCTATGTATTGCAGGATGAGGTTTATCTCTAATTGTGTTTGTTTTCTGACTTTTAATACATCATTACAGTTTCTGATTGATTCAGCGACAGCCTGCTTTATTGAGTTTATTTAGTCATGGCTTAAATATCATGTAGCTTCTATATATTTGATATAAGAAGATAAGAATTAAGTTTGTGTTCAAGTCAATATTTTTTATAATTGTGTGTTTATGAGTTAAATCCCTTAGAGCTGGAGTTATATGGTCATGAGACACATGATGTGGATGCTAGGATCTGAACTTGAGCCTGAACTTGAGCAGCAAGCTGAACTGTATTTATTTCCTCGGGTCACTGTATTGAAACTTGAGTGTGATCACTTAATACAGAGTCACATAAGAGATAAACCTCTGAGTATGTGTATCAGGGGAATTTTAGACTGAGTACACTGAGAGTGAGAGACCCACTCTAAATGTGGTTGCACCATGACATGGGCTGGGATCCCTGACTGGATAAAAAGGAAAGACTTGGGTTTCAACATTTATCTGCTAGTGGGTAGTGCTGTTCCAGTAGTACTCCCAGTAAGGCTTCCAGTAACTGCTATGCCTACATATGGCCTGCCCCTAGGGCGGGGCCAAGACAGGAGCCCTTAAGACCTAAGATCCAGATGTGCCAGCACTCTTGGTTCCTGGTGATCCTGGATGCTGGATGGTAGACCAAGCAGAGTTCTTCAGAGAACACTTCTGTGCTCCACCTCTTCCTGATCCTATAACCTATCCCTTTACTCATTGTAAGATTACCCCCAAAATAAACCTCCCGTTTAACTATGTGGAGTTGCCTTAATAAATCCCCCATTTTTTATTTCTCTACTTTCTGCATACACACTATGACCAGATGCCTCACATTCTTGCCACCCTGTGCTGTGGGATGATCTGTATGTCCTGTGGGAGCCCTTCTTGGGTTCTTTGTGGCGTTACCCAGCAGGTCCGTATAAAGGATGATTAGGACCATGGGCCTGAGTGCAGGTGTTTGAGATGGTCTGCACTTGGCTGTGCTGGGGGATGGTCTGTATGTCAAGTTGTTCTGATTGATCAATAAATAAAACCTGATCGGCTGTGGCTAGGCAGGAAGGATAGGCGGGACTAACAGAGAGGAGAAATAAAAGGACAGGAAGGCAGAAGGACTGGCCGCCAGATGCCGCCAGCACAAGAAGCATGTGAAGATGCTGGTAAGCCACGAGCCACGTGGCAAGGTATAGATTTGTAGAAATTGGTTACTTTAAGATATAGGAACAGTTGACAAGAAGCCTGCCACAACCATACAGTTTGTAAGCAATGTAGGTCTCTGTGTTTACTTGGTTGGGTCTGAGCGGCTGTGGGACTGGTGGGTGACAGAGGTTTGTCCTGACTGTGGGCAAGGCAGGAAAACTCTAGCTACAACCCTGCCTTCCCTGCCATGGTGGATCACTCCCTCAAACTGTGAGCCAAAAGAAATCTTCTCTTCTTCAAGTTGTTTGTGTCATATATGCTGCCACGGCCACAATATAAGTAACTAATGAAACAAGCTGTAATATGTATTAATTACATTGTTTAAGTGTCATAAACTGTATTGAGCAAGTTTAAAAGTCCTATAATATATATAGAGGAAAGGTAGGGCATATGAGCCGAACATGTGCTTTTACAGAAATGTTTATATTGATAGACTCCTCAATGTCTGAAATAAAATTAGTGAAATGATAAAATATTAGAAGTGGTGGCATAAATATATTTACCCATATTGTTTTATATTTAAAATGATAATATAACTCACTAAACCAACATTAAATAATCATAATTTTTTGTTTCCATAAAATTGTGATCCTTCAATTAAGGTAAATAGGACTTTTACAACAGGAAATACTAAACTATATTGAAAAGCAAAACTCTTTAATAATATATATTTAATAATATATTTTCAGGTATTGAAGAAATTTTTATTGATATATATACCAACTGGTATACATTTTTAAGATATAGAACAAAACAATTCTATGGTATTATTACAGTATTTTACATGGTTAGTATGATCTGGTTTCTTGAGAAGAAAACTTAGGGAAGAAGGGTAAATTTTGCCCTACCATTAAAGATTTTAGTCCTATTACTACAAGGAATCCAGGGCAGCTTAAGCTGGATGTAGCTAGTCACAATGCATCTACTGTAGAGAATGCTGAATACTTGTGTTCAGCTCTCATTTTCTTTTTTATATAACCCAAGATCCCAGCTCAGGGAACTGTATCACTCACAGTGGGTGGGTTATCCTACCTCAGCTAACACTGTCCTCATTGGCATGTCTGGAGGTCCAACTCTGGTGATTTTAGAGCTCATCAAGTTGACCATCAATATCAGCCACTACAATTATTTACTTAATGATTTATGTGCAATTTTAAAAAAATCAAGCCAGCAATAAATAGTTCCTGTTTTCCTTTTCTTTATTTATAATTGTGTGTCAAATGAAGCAATTAGAATTAGAGTATGATGTTATGTGTGGTGTGTTGACGTATTTGTGCTCCTGAATACCAGAGCTCCACACAGGTGCCATATTTATCCATTCTGCCTTATTGACCTTTGTCCATTACTGACTTACTGATTCCATTTCTCAGATCCTCTCTGTAGCGAGATTGGCCATCACTTGTGAATGTCATGAGTCTTATATGCTATTTTGAAGAATATTCTTACACATGGATATCCATACATTTTATCAGGAAACTTGGAGGAAGTGTCTGGTGTCTCCCCAGCAGACAGTTTTTGACCACTGAAGAGGCTCCTCAGCATGACAGCAGAGAAATTCACAGACGATGGAGCCTTTTGTAAGTTTGTAACTGAATATTTGGGGAAGTTAACCACAAATTATAAAATGTCAAATTTCAAATAAATTTTTAATTCAACATCCTATATAATTTTAATATAAACCCTACAAGTTAATTCATCCAGCATGCCTTTACTGGAGGGAGAAAAAAAAAACTTATTAGAAATTGGAGAGGCCAAGAAATAGAAGACTAGAAGAAACGACTTGAATACTGCGGTGCACCCCTCTAATCCCAGTATGCAGGAGGCTGAAGAAGTGTGATTTCTTGGAGTTTGAGCCTAACCTGGCCTGAGATGTGTGATTCTGTTTCAAAAGAAAAAAGTATTAAAATAATAGAAATTGGATAGGAAGAGTGCACCTGGTGTACTAGTTTTCTACTTAGTTGAAAGCTAGAGAAATTTATTCTATATGCCTAGAAGCTGGACATACAAAAGCACAGGTCAGTAGGGATCTGCTCTGCAGTGTAGTTCTATAAAGATTCGTTGCATCTTCTAGCACTGTAAGCGTCTATCCTGTGGTCAAATCAATCCAATTCTTGCTTCTTTCTTCTTCATGTGACTTTCCCTACATGCCTCCTCTTAGTCATTCCTTATAGACGCATCAGTTAAATTTAATTAAAGTCAACTATACTGTATGTTGACCTCATTTTAAATTTCATTACTTCTCAAAGACCTTTTTTCCCAGTAGATTCCAGTCATAGAAACTAGGAATGAAAGCTTTAACACAAGTCTTTGGGGGATAAAATTCACCCCACAGCATCTGGCATCTGCCCAATGCCAAGCAGATAAGAAAATAAAACAACAACATGCTGGGAACATTATCTCACCTTTGGCTCATTGAATCCTAAGAGAGTTTCAAAGCTCTGAATTTAAGGATGTGATTAATTCTCCACTTCTTTCACCTGGGTTTGATGCAAAGATGCTTTTCAGTCTGTGCTAACTCAGTTTGTATGTACTTTCTTTGCTGATCTCCTTCTGTTCCTTTGCAGTGGTACATACATAGATGTAAGTTTGGTTAGAACTGAAAATACACAGAAACATAACTTTTCGTTTTAATTGCCTTGGGAATTGCTTCTTTTACGAGCAAAATCTGAACAAATTTCCCTGGAAATTCTTAGTAGTGATTGTGCCTGGTGATTTTACTTAAGAACTCTCAAAGAAGGTCTCATAATTCTACTGGTGTCAACACTGGGAAACCCAACACTCCACTTTCTGTTTCTCATGACATTGATGAACACAAAAATTTCACCTGTACATGGATTTTCATGTACCATTAGAACAGAGTGGCTTTAAGGTTTCATCTACCTGTCTAGGCACTTAATGCCCTTATGCACATTTACTTTCTTATCGACTATTTTGCGGTTTAAAATGAGCTAAAATATGCTATACCTAACTCTTTTGTTATTTTCAGTAGAGAGTGATTTCTGTAAATGATCTAATCTTCCATTTCTCTAGGAAGTACTATTTTTTAAACAGTAAGATGAATAATTTTGATGTTAATCAGATCCATTAATTGATATGATAGTGAATATTATTTGTATAAAGAAAAGTACAGGATCAACAATTCACTAAAAGAAGTAAAGAATATGAATGATAAATTCAAGTGCAAGTATTATAAGGACCTAATAAATAGTAAAAAATGACAGTATGGACCAGAAAATGACCCACAAGGAATTTTATGAAGGGACCTTACCTGGAGGCCACAATAGGAACACACATAAAACTTAGAGGCAAAAAACAAAAAAACAAAAACCTTCTGCTCAATTTCTGCATAACACATTTAAGTTGTATTTCATCATTTTTATCCCAAAATACCAAATTCAGTTCATAAATTAATGATATAAGTGCCACATGTTTAAAACATTGTATATCTTATTTTGCTGTTCTTCCATGCCTCTTTGCCTGTAAGAATTTTGTTCATAGCACACACAGAACTTTTCCTTCAGGCCATTTCATTACCACCTCATTTTGTATCTACCGCTCCAGAAGTAAGACATTCACCCACTCCCTATACATACCAGTGATTTCTAATGACCATCAATAACATCTCTCTAGAAAATAATCTATTTGACCTAACAGCGTTTTTGTCCAGTAATGGAAAAGTTATAAAATAGCCAGAGGAAGACTTTAATTTCTCTCCCTGGAAAATATAGAAGTGGATTAAACTGATTTATGGACTAAATTAATATATTTGGGTGCAGTTCAAGGCCAATTGTTATGCTGACTTTCATATTAAATGATTCCAATATGTTAGAGAACCACTTTAAGGCTAGCAAACATTAATAAAAAACATTTTACCAGTATATTTTTGGTATGAAAATATAAAGATAGGGAATTTTAGTAATATTATCCTTATATACCCCCATCACTGCAGTATAGGAAAATAACTCTAAAATGGAGGGCCTAGGAAAAAGAAGATATCTCTACTTGCAAACTGTAACATCAGGAGAAAAAAATGACTCATAATGGAGATGAGAATGACACAAATCTCCACCCAGCAGCAAACACAGGAAAAGTAAGACTTGGAGTCTGGAAATGTCAGGCAGGAGCTCAGGGAGGGAAGGAATAGTGTGCATCTCAGGGTAATTCCACTCCCCATTAGAAGTCTTGACTCTATAAAACTGCTAGTCTACTTTATCCCTGACTTATATATAGGAGAGAAAGGATGTGATGCTGGAGATGTGGCACCCAATAGGACCTTGCTGAACTCCCTCAAAGACAAATAGAGAAGAGAATTCAATCATATAATAGTAATAACCAATGAAATATGGGACACAGAAAGTATGGCAATGCCAGAATTGTCACTGAATATCACACAACATGCAAGACTGCTGGGGAGTGATTATCTTAGTTAGGCTTTCTATTGATGCTATGAAACACCATGACCAAAAAGCAAGTTGGAGAGGAAAGGGTTTATTTGGCCTATGCTCCATTGCTGTCCATCACTGAAGGAAGTCAGGACAGGAACTCAAACCGTGCAGGATCCTGGAGGCAAGAGCTGATGCAGAGGCCATGGAGGGGAGCTGCTTATTGTTTTGCTCCTCCTGACTTGTTCAGCCTGCTTTCTTATAGAAGCAAGGACCACCAGCCCAGGGATGGCACCACCCACCATATGCTGGGCCCTCCACCTTCCATCATTAACTGAGAAAATGCCTTACTACTGGATCTCATGGAAGCATTTCCTCAACTGAGGCTCCTTCCTCTCTGATGACTCTAGCTTGTGTCAAGTTGGCACACAAAGCCAGCCACTACAGTTATCAAAACTCATCCAAAGACTTTTTGCTGAGATAAATATTGTACATGGTTGTGTCCTTCCATCAGCCTTGGCATCTTTTCCACCCTCTTCTTCTGATGCTCAGTCGATACAACTTAGGTATTGGCTGAAATGACATCATCAAAGGAGACATAAATCTCCTTTCTACCACAGCATTCTGTCAAAGTACCCTTTTCTTTCCCTTCATAGCACTTTTAAATTGCATCCTTATTCAATGACCTTTTAGCATTTGCTTTCTCAGCCAGGTTCTGTTTTCTTTGAGAGCCAAAACTAGGTTCAATTGATTAACCACTGTAGAAGAGTTAGTGCACATACAAGATAGTACAGAGCAGGCATTAGCTAAACGGGTACTGAAAGCAGAAGTAAATATTTTCAAATGTACTTATGTGCGTGTATAGGCAAATATGAATAAACCAGATGCATTAAAAACTCCCATACAAGGAATTTGAATTTATTAAGTGTACATATTATGTAAACAGGTAAAGATGGACAACTTACATGATTTTGAAGTTATTAATTTTAAATTCAGAGGGGCAGATTTGTAAAAAAAAAACCACAGTTTCAAGCTTTGGTATTTAAAAATTAAGTATAAAAATAAATAAGAGTCTTTATATAAGAGAAGAAATCAGTGGAATTCTTGGGTTATAGAGTATTAGACTGATGTATTTGATTACAAAAAACTTTAAGTTTTATATACATAAAAAACATAACAGAATTTTTGTCTACAATTATGTCATTATTATTTTAGATTTTGTAAATACTTTTTATCAGGAATTGTACAAGATTCCTATTTCCAAGTAAATTAGTCATCAAAAATATTCATAGAAGACATCAGTTATTGTATAAAAAATGTAAAATAGCTTCTCGTATAACAGACAGCAGTAGCCAGACACTAGCATCCTGCTCTGTATCCTGTTCCCCTTTTCCTTAAGGTGACATGAGAGAAGCATGACCCTGAACACATAGTAAGTAGGCTTCAGTCCATGGGGAACGCTAAACATATGGAATGCAAATGTTTAAAAGAGCAGTAAACATGTCAGTCATTTGCTGCGGAGAGGAGTGTTGTGTTTCTTCTGGATTACATTATTATTAATAAGCTTGTCCTCTGTTATGGAGATTCTGCCTTTCTCTAAAAAGGCTGTTGAATACACAACCATTCTTGATATGTTGCCTAGATCACAAAGCAAAACCTACAGAAATGACAGATCATCTTGGAGAATGATATCTTAGTTTTATTTATTGTGTATTATATCCTAATTTTATTCATTTATTTTTAACCCTCTGCCTTAGATAAACACAAATCCAATCACTTCAGGATTATGTCCCTTTCTCTCTAACATCAGTAACTTTCACTGGACCATTTCTCTGTTTACCTTGGGGCAAAGCTTTCTGTCGTTTTATTTGTTTCTTTGCTTGCTTGTTTAACTGTTTAGTCACCTCTTATGTATGTGAGGCTGTGGGAGAGACAAGAGAGACAGAAAAAGGGAATTCTTCATGGAAGACCCTGCCTGACACTGGTAACAAATAGTGATAAGGCTATCAGAGAGAAGGACAGTGTGTAACCTAGAGCAGGAAAAGCGAAGACATGTGACTAGTATCATGACACAGGTTGTGACAATAATTGAGACCAGGATTTATTTTTCTTTTTTTGATTTTTTTGTCCTCATTCTGTCTACGTGCTTCTGTTCTCTTCGTGCTCACTAGGAGGCTAAGAAGTCAGATCAACTTCAATAAAGCTCTTGTAAGTGTTCAGAGCCCATTTCAAGTTCAACAGAATTTTAAAACTTGAGATATTTTCAGTATGGAAACAATTCTTTCTTCCAGCATTCCACAGAGACTTTGACCCAAGTTTTTCCACAGCTGAAACTTGAGTCTCTGTGCTTGTTATCCTTTAACACAGCTTGGCTAGTCAAAAAGACGCCCACTCCTTGCACAAAATTATGCAACTGTGGGGACTTCCTTTTTAAAAAGAAATGTTGCCATAGGGGAAGGCAGCCAACTCCCCCAGGCTCAACTGGTCCAACAGTGTTAAGAAGCTGTGAAGAACATGCAACAGGAGATGACTGGGGCCTAGGGCATTTAGAAAAATTAATTTGAGAAACTTTTAGTTTCTTCATGGACATCTCCAGTAGAAAAGCACTTTTCATAGCATGGAGAGCCTGCCTATACCGTAATTCACTATGGCAGGGGTTCAGTATATCCAATATAGTTACAACAAAACACACATGCTGTATGTTCAGAAGAAAAATGGCATTACTATCTGCTTGCTGGAACAGGGGAAATGCATTCTGAGTTATAAGGTTAAAACATTCTCTGCAGGCAACAAGGAAAATTTCTCCATCCCTGAATCTGTGGGTACCCTACAATGAAAACACCCTAAGGCTTTCATTTCATTCTGATTCATGGTCTTTGAATCATTTTAATACATAGACAAAGAGTATTACACATCAAGATTTGATTACTCAAAAACAAATCATTCTAAGATAAAGAAATAGTATAAAGCTTCTTAAAGAATTCTCATTAAATATATTTTAATGTATTTAATATGTGATGTTTCTTACTTATTATTTTATAATAAATAAAACTTATCTAATAATTACAGTTCCTTGGAAAAATTATTAGTATTTAACTCACTTTACTGTAAAACTTGAATTTAGGAGTTATGTATACAATAACTGTAAAAGGGTCATAATTTAAAGAGTCAACATTTTGAATGCTGAAGCAGAACAATAGGATCTACAGCTATTCTGTATTTAATTTTGTTACTCTGGTTTTCATGTATGTGTATACATGTATGTACATGAACATATACTTGTGCTTACATTATCTCATTATTGGATAATTACATGGATTTACATTTATTAATATAGACACATTTGTATCTAAAAACATCTAAATACATGCATATAAATGAAAACACTAATTTAACTCCATGAAATTAATTCAATGATCTAAATCTTTTTAAAATTTCTCTTATCTTATTTTTAAGTTAATGTTGGGAGATGTTAATGAAAGATCTTGAAGTTTAGCTCCTATTAGGGTCTACTTACTAAACTATTTTCAATATATGTAGCACTAATCTTCACTTTCTCTGGTAGCTCCCCACCTAGTCATTCTGTCAACCCATTCATTCTGTCTGTGTCCATAGATTGTCAAACATAATACCTTGCTTCTCAACTGAGGCGTGAATGTCGTTCTTTTTATTGGTTGGTTAAAATGGTGGTATTTGAACATTTTTGTTTTGCTTTAGACCCGTGCTGTTACTATTAGCATTGCTTACTTTGTCTTAGTATTAGTATTTTAATTTTATCTACGTCTTGTACTTTTCATGCAAGGCTTTGTGTATTTTTATGATACTAAAATGAACACTTGAAGATGAGAACTGGTCCCCTAGCGTTAAACTCTAGAGCAGAAAAAACAAAAGCCTAGTTGTATAAGTTGTTGTGTCTTGCCTCATTGCTTATAATCTTTTTTTATCATAAGTTTTAGAGTGGTCTCAAGTTTTGTTTCTTTTAGTTTTCAGTCATGAATTCTCCTATGATATAATTTTACAGTTATCTTTGTCCACACATTTCACATATCTTCATATCTTAGTTTCTAAGAGAAAAAAATGCAGAACAGCAGGGTGAGGTCATTTTTGCCTTCACTGCAGAGTGCTGAATTGTTCTCTAATGTTAATTTTTTTTTAATACCAACTTATACTTTCACTATACATAGACATGACTTTTTCCTTAATGTTCTTGGCCACATTCACAAGTGACAGATTTAAATTTCTGTGAATGTTATTCTACGCAGTTTCAATGTTTCTTTCTGAACTCATCACTACTCTGATACACACGTTTTTCTGATACACAGTTACCATTTTAGTTTCACTTTATCATGTTCTAGTTTCCAACAGCTTGTGGATAATTTTAAAGTCTTGTTTAGTCCCACACCTCCATTAATTTTTTAATGTTCCAAAGACTGGCATTTTAGGATTCGAGGTGACATGACAGTGATGGAGATGATTCTAATAAAAGCCAAGGAAGCCGGGGAGAAGGAAGTGGATCTGAACAGATTATATGCAAAGATTCAAAGTCATCAGTAAGAGACGAACAGAGCTCTGGCTACACTCACAGAAATACAGAGTGGATCTTCACCACAGTAGTAAGAGACGTCTCCAGATCAGAGTATCAGCATCGCTAATTACATGTATCTGAAGTGGCCAAATGCAGCCATTTGTGTGGCATATGAAGACTTATTTTAAAGGCAAATGTTAAGATTTTAAGAAAGTAAAATGAAAAGACAGCATGAGCCTTCACTATCAGTGGAAATCTGTAATTCTATTCCATTTTTCCAATATTAATCTTGCTCTACGAGATAGGTACATTCATCTAAAATATCAGAAACACCCTAAGACTTAGGTAAACAATGGAAATGGGACGTTTTAAAGGTGGTAAATTCTCACAAACTAGACAATACAGTAGCTCGTGGTTTACTTACACAGCAGCCTCAGAATTTTTGAAATACTAGGAAATGAATAAATATTCATTCTTTCAGTTACAGAATGAACTTATTGATCTCCAAGTCCCTGATGATCCATAACAATCTTATAAACAAGTCTAGAGTAATAATTTTCAATTCACAAGCAAACTGCCAGTGTGTTAAGGAAAAAACAATATTGCATGTATTTCCACAGCATTGTTTGAAGGTATCTATGTGTACCCTAGGATAAGAGACAAGTTTCTCTCACATTTCCTGGGCAGGGGGCTATGACCATCTTGTCGGGGACAGCTTTTCACATGACTAAATGCAGCTTTTTAAACCCTAGACAGTTTCAACAAACAGGAGCCAGAGATTACGAATAGCTGTAGGGGAGTACGTTTCTAGCCCCCTCCCAATCAAATGAGAAGGGCTTGAAATGATCACTAGAACCTGAGAAAACCTAGTAAGATTCATGAGTACCATATTTGAGATGGAGGGAAAAAGAGGAAGGATAGGAAGAAAGTGGAGAGGGTGTGAGAGGGAAGGTAGTAGAGGCCAAAAGGGGTTGTGGAAGTTCTTTAAGGTAGCCTACATCTCTACAGCTGCACAGGTTAGAAGTTGAATAGAAATCATATATATATATATATATATATATATATATATATATATATCATACAAGAGTGAAAAGAAACTGGGGAAATCAATGGAAATAAATGTCACTCTTGTGCTTCACCTCTCGCCAGGAGAATGTTTCCTGAGGGGCATACACATGCTTGGGACCAGTGCATGTCTTTGCACATCCATGAACTTATATAACATTTATAATAATTTAAAAGATGAGGATACCAGAGAGGAAATTAGGAAAGCTACCCAAGGCTGAGTAGTTTCAATGCTGCATTAAAATTGTGTTAATTATTTCCCTTTCATTCAGCTTATAGCTTTTATTCTTACTCTGGTCAGATCATATTTATCAATAAACTGAGATAATTTCAGAAATCAAAATGGCTAGCAAAAAATACATATATATTTGTACTGGAGTTAACTAATACCTTATTTGGACTATCTGCCTAAATTTTATATGAGTGGAAAATAATGGTCCTTTGGATTAGTTTGGTAATTATAAGGGGGAAAGATGTCATTGTGATTGTACCTCTTTGTGGAGTTTGGTCAATGTAACAATTAAAACGGGATGAAGGGAACTCAGAATTTAGGGTCAGGTATGAATAAATCCCAATCCTACATTGGGAAATTATTATCAATGTTAACTTGGGCTCCTCAGTTAACCTGTCTCAATATTCTTATCTTCAAAATGCCAAACTATAAAAATTAAATGCAATTATGTGCATAAAGTACCTAACAGATTGCATGCCACATGGAGAATACTCAATACACATAAATGTCTTTCCCATAGCAAATAACAGCCTTCTGAGCACATTTATACACTCTCTAAAACCATTTGAATTCAACTCATTTCGACAAACCCTTTTTTTTTTTTCAACATAATTATAATTAAAATGGTATTGAGAGGGGGCTGCAAAGGATAGCCCTTGGGCTAAATCCAAGCCACCACCTGTTCCCATAAAGGACTGTAGTAGAAGACAACACTACTTATCTTGCCATACACTATGCAATTCTTACATGCAATAGACTGGCATTTTGTGTATTGTGATAACAAAATCAAGTCGTGGCAGAGAAAGCCAGATGTCAAAGTTCAATCTATTTTTTTTCTGACTATGGAAAAAATTTTGCCAAATAATGCATTAGAAAGGATGTTTTCACAGAATGAAAGAGAGCAAGATGCTGCCTTCATGGCTGTTACCTTGTCTGATTCTAACAAACATTTCTGTATGCTAATCTTTAACTCCCAGGGGTTTGATAGAAAGTGAGTCAAACTTAGTAGAAAATCAATCTGAAAAGACTGTTGCTCCTCCAGGATGTTGCAGGGGGTCTTTTAGGCTCACTTTGTTTCCATGTGCTTTAATTTTTGAGGCAATGTTTCATATGTAGTCTGTACTTGAACTCAATGTCCTCATGCCTTACCACTTTCACAAAGAATTTTGAAATTCCGCCCTCTGTAACGGTTCTCTAGAATGTGTTTCTTCCTTTGATGTCTTTAAGGTTATAAAGGTTATTTGATGGCATTGATTGATTGATTGATTGATTGATGGAGATAAGATCTATCATTTCCCTCATCAACCATTGTAGAGAGCAATTTACATGATCTCACCCACCTACCTACAAGGGGTTGAGGCAGGCATATCTGTGTATTTGCCAATCAATAATTTTGTTCCTGATGTAGAACATCTTGTCTACCTGCCATTATCTAGCTGATCTTGGAGGTTTAGACATTTTTACACAGTTTTGTGTTCATATGTCTTTATTCAGCAAGTCTTTGAGTACTTATTTTGAGTTTAGGACAGTGTTCTCCACCTGTATATTGCAACCCCTTTGGGGATCCACATAATCAGATATCCTGCATTTCAGATATTTACATCACAATTCATAAGAGTAGCAAAATTTCAGTTATGAAGTAGCAATGAAATCATTTTATGGTTGGGGTCACCACAACATGAGGAACTGTATTAAAAGGTCACAGCATTAGAAAAGTTGAGAAACACTGGTTTACAGGATAATTAAAGAGTATAACATGCATTTCCCCACAGATTGTCCTTCAAGTTATCTGGATGACTCCAATAGAATTAACATGTGTTTCTACATGTAAGGGGACTTCTTGAATACCTTATGCATAGAATTTAAGTCCTTTATGTTCTTTTTTTTTCCACGTTTCTCTAACTTTCTCAGGATATGTATAACATATGTAATAAACTACACAAATGTGACTAGGCAATTCAAACAGCACACATTATAAAAGTCAATAAAACCACTTACTACTTACTTCAACCTAGAGCTTTCCCTCACACTTAATGGCCAAAACAGATTCATAAAGACTTTTAGACAAAACAAAAAATTTAAATGAAAAAAAAAAGAGTAAAGCTTTTTTTCAAAGTACAATAAGCAATGCCTGTGCTATTTTACTTTAATTTTCTAAACACCAGTGAAAGCAAAGATGTGAATTCTTACAGGTGTCATTTGATATCCCTCTATCTTGTTTTCAGTGTTTAATACTATACAAAATTAATTTCTAAAATGCAAGGTCCATTTGAAATCAAACAGAGAATTAACAGTTGCATTTTGTGATTTTTAACTCTCTACCGCCCCCCCTTTTTTTATGAAACTGTACAAGAAAAAAAAAAATCTCAGAAAGCATTACAAAAAAGTGGCAAAGTCCTGCTGAGAAGATCCTCAGGCATATTATTCAAAATTAGATCCAGTTTTTTCTCCCATGCCATTATTCTTGTCCAGAGCTTGAAGTAGACAGCTTTCAGACCTGCTGCTTTCCCTAAAATTGTAATAAATGAATGGCATCCTTATTCATGAGAATCTGTTCTCATGTGGAAGCCCACCTCAGCATGCACCTTCACCAAGAAGGCCTCAGGGGAGAGGATTATATTTACTAGCCCCATGAGTTCTAAACAAAGAGACACAGCACACACAATGCTCATCAAATTCAGGTGCTTATGGAAGCCAGAACATTCAGAAATTGAAAACTGGTCATGTATTTATGCGTGGTGCAGTGGGGTGCTCTATTCTGAACACAGAAGTTATTTGATTTTCATTAGGAGGATATTTCTACACATTTCTGTATTTTATCAAATAGTTATTTGCTATTGAAAAAGTTTTATCTCGGCCCTGCACAAAGATGCTGCTGATATTAATATGTATTTTTCATGATTCATCTATCTTAACTCAAAAGCTATTTCACTCTTTGTTTCAAATAGGGACTGCCCAAGATGTGTAAAGTAGGAGACAAGTCTTGGTCATAAAACAGATTCAGGTGAATATTTCACGAGTTTTACAAATGCTCCAAAGACAGTTTTAAGTTTTTAATTTTTCCAATAAATATGAAGTGAAAATACAGCTTTCAGAAGAGAAAAATACTATACTATTTAGATGTAAAAGAACATAAGACAATCTCAACCACATGAAACTGAAGTGAAGCTATGGTGAAATTATATTTTTTCACTCTCCAGATCAACTCAAATCAAAAATATTAATACACTATTTGGAGCTAATTTAAAAATATACACTCCCTTCCATATTGCTAATGAAAATATAATTGCTAAAGCCTCTCTGGGCAGCAATTTGCAGTTATTTGTGAAAATTTTTCATCTATCAATCATTTGACCGGAAGTCAAACTTGTAGAGGAAGATTTCAGAGCTTTGAAGATGCACTGGTGGTTACAATCAATTCAGTGTTGTTTTAATGGGAAAAGCAGAAGGAAAAAGATCAGATACCAACTGGACCTGGTGTGGGAGCTCAAAGAGTAATCAATGAACTGCAAATAAGTAACAAATAAAGGTCTTTCTTCCTAAATATAACACCAGTAGCACAGACACTGAGAGAAACAATCAATCAATGGGACCTCTTGAAACTGAGAAGCTTTTGTTGAGTAAAGGATAAGGTCAACAAGGCAAAGAGACAGCCTACAAAAAGGGAAAAGGTCTTCACCAACCCCACATCTGACAGAGGACTGATATCCAGAATATACAAGGAATTCAAGAAATTAGACATCAAAATGCCCAACAGTCCAATTAAGAAATGGGCTATAGAACTAAGAGAAATCTCAACAGAGGAAACTCAAATGGCTGAAAGACATTTAAGGAATTGCTCAACATCCCTAATCATCAGGGAAATGAAAATCAAAACAACTCTGAGATACCACCTTATGCCTGTCAGAATGGTTAAGATAAAAAACACTAGAGACACCTTATGCTGGAGAGGATGTGGAGCTAGGGGAACTCTCCTTCACTGCTGGTGGGAATGCAAGCTTGTACAACCACTTTGGAAATCAATATGGTGCTTTCTTAGAAAATTGGGAATCAATCTACCCCAAGATCCAGCTATACCACTCTTGGGCATATACCCAAGGAATGCTCAATCATACCACATGAGCACTTACTCAGCTATGTTCATATCAGCATTGTTTGTAATAGCCAAAACCTGGAAACAACCTAGATGCCCTTCAACTGAAGAATGGATAAATAAATTGTGGCACATATACACAATGGAATTCTACTCAGCAGAGAAAAACAATGACATCATGAGGTTTGCAGGCAAATGGATGGATCTAGAAAAAATCATCCTGAGTGAGGTAACCCAGACTCAGAAAGACAAACATGGTATGTACTCATTCATAGGAGGATACTAGATGTAGAACAAGGATGACTGGACTGCTACTCACATCACCAGGGAGGGTACCTGGAAAACAGGACCCCAAGAAAGACACGGGGATCGCCCAATGACAGAGAAATGGATGAGATCTATATGAACAGCCTGGACATGAGTGGGGATAATGAAGGGCGAGGTGCCAAGGGAAAGAGAGCTTGGGGGAGCAGGAGATCCCAGCTGGATCAAGAACAGAGAGGGAGAACAGGAATTGGAGACCATGGTAAATGAAGACCACATGAGAAAAGGAAGAAACAAAGTGCTAAAGAGGCCCACAGAAATCCACAATGATACCCCCACAACAGACTGCTGGCAATGGTCGAGAGACAGCCCGAACTGACCTACTCTGGTGATGGGTTGGCCAAACACCCTAATTGTCATGCTAGAAACCCCATCCAACGAGTGAGGGAACTGGATGCAGAGATCCTCGGCTAGGCCCCGGGTGAAGCTCCAGGAGTCTAATTAACGAGATAGAGGAGGGTTTATATGAGCAAGAATTGTTGAAACCAAGGTTGGATAAAGCACAGGGACAAATAGCCAAACGAATGGAAACACATGAACTATGAATCAAAGGCTGAGGGGCCCCCAACTGGATCAGGCCCTCTGGATGGGTGAGACAGTTGATTGGCTTGATCTGTTTGGGAGGCATCCAGGCAGTGGGACTGGGTCCTGTGCTCATTGCATGAGTTGGCTGTCTGAAACTTGGGGCTTATGCAGGGTCGCTAGGCTTGGCCTGGTAGGAGGGGACTGGACCTGCCTGGACTGAGTTTACCAGGTTGATCTTAGTCCTTGGGGGAGGCTTTGCCCTGGAAGAGGTGGGAATGGGGTTTGGCTGGGGGGAAAGAAGGAGGGCAGGAGGGGTGAGAACAAGGGAATCCGTGGTTGATATGTAGAACTGAATTGTATTGTAAAATAAAATTTAAAAAAAAAAGAGTGAAAAAAAAGAAATGTTCAATGAACATTTGTTAAAAGAAAAAATCAAATAAAGGAGAAGAATAGTGTGCTGGAAAGTCCTTGTGTGTAAAATATTCAGACAAAGATGTGTGAATATATGAAGCACAATTCAGAAACCAGTTGCTCCAGGAAACTCGTATTTTTATAATTCACATGCATTACCCATTCAGAAATTATTTAGAAGGTAGTGATTTAAGAAACTATTGTCCAAATGATATGTAAAAGTTGGAGATGCAATTTAATTACTTTAATTACTGCCCTTTATAATAAATCAATATTAAAACAGAATTTTTAAAAAGGATCAAATAGCTGTGCATGGTAAGTCTTTGAAGTGCTCTGCAGGATGAATGAATTTTATATTTATTCAAGAAAATCTGTTATTTTAATGTGGAAAAGTAAATGGGGAATGTTACTCTGGCTCTTCTCCATCTCCATACTGCCTTGCATTTTATAAGAATTCTAATATTTGGTTAGATAATGATGCTTCTCCTGAAATTAATCTTATCTTTTTAATTATTCAAGTTCCCAGCTTTTCTCATTCTAATTACCCCCAAAGCTCAACAGTATTAGTAAAAATTACATTCAAATTCAAAATAATTCAAATAGAGTCCTTAATATTTCCACAAGCATTTAGCTATTTTTATATTTTGACCTCTTGAGATTTTTTTAAAAAGAGAAGAAAAGATGAATGCAGTCAATTTCATTGTTTTAATGTAAGCTACTTTGTGTTTTCACCTCTAATGCAAAAACTATATAAGGTGGATTGGAATTTGGTTTCTCCCTCTTCTGATTTGTAAATCCTATCTCTCATATTAAGTCCTCATTTACACTTTTAAAATTTTTATGATACTCATATTCTTTTATTAGCTGTTAGGTTAATCAGCAGACAAAATTTTATGTACATTTTCTAGTGCATTGCCTTTGAGAAATGAAGCTTATTACTCATTCGGAATAAATAAATATGTAAGGTTGTAATGGTAGATTTCAAACAACATTGGCTGCCACCTAACATAATCTGGTTTGCTAAGATAGTGTAATCAACTTCCTAAAAGATTATGTGCCTGTATATGCAAAAGAGCAGTAGGCATTATTGAAAATAACATGGGGTATTTGTAAAACTAAAAAATCTATTATGCCATCTATTAAATTATGTAACAGATAATTTTCAGATGGTAATCCTCGTATTTAACATTGATTTGAGTCAGAGGCAAGAGCTCAAGCTTGTAAAAAAAAAAAAAGGAGGAATGGAAGCAATATGCAACTTCCTCTCATGAGTGAGTGTTACGATTTTGATTTAAGTCAGATAAATTAAATTACTTTGGCTGGTGCTGCCTCTCTCCCACCATAGCAATATGATTCCCCAGAGTCTGTTTTCCACCTCTGTATGTATGATTTGCAGGGATGGCATTCAAGGACTCTGTGTGCTCTTTCTCCCTTCCCAAGCACATACAGTAGCATAAGCAGGCCCCACAAGGAAGGCAATGACCAGTTGAAAATGAATCTCCATTGTGTTTTCTGTTTCTGACTCCTCCAGAAGTCTATTCCATAAATCCCCTTATTTAAGCAAATTTGAAAAATCCTTATTCAACTGTTTTTAAGTAAGAAAACACGTTTGGTTCTCTGCCCCTTGGAAAATAAGTGGGATGTTTTATTGTTTCATGTCAGTGAAGCAAGATGGCAATGGATGGGAACCCCTAGCCTCTGCTCACACTTCAGAGGAGGGTGCACATGTTTCACTTTCTCCTCCAAAAGCCTTTATAGCAAGGATATTGGTCCAGAGATACAATGTTCTTACAAATTTTATTGTCTTGACTGTTGATTCTGGGACTGCATTATGGAAATTGTTAATGAAATATTAAGTGTTACATACACTTCAAAACTCATTGTAATTTCCAAGTGAGAGAGGAGTCAGTAATTACTTTTTAAGGTCTCATTCTCAACCCCAGTTCTTGTTTGAACATAGTTATATCAGTGTCAAGAGGAAACCTTTCCATCCAAATGGATGAAAACATTATTTTGCAATGATCTCCAGGAGGTTCAGCCATCAGAACTGATACTTGAGAAAGAGTTGATGTTCCTTTTGTCCATTCCAGATCAGGAGAAACTCAACCACTTGTGCCATTTTTATTAATGATTCTGAAAACAAGCTTTATGAACATACAGTATTTGGACAGTTGTTGCCATGATAATAATCTCATGTCTTGTGAATTCTGTGGGCACTGAACAACACTGAGTGAAAATAATCTTTAAGTATCTGGGAGACAGTGCTACTAATGAGATTGACTCTCCAGTTCCCTCCTAAATCTACTAAGTAGCAGTTTTCATATGTTTACATCATTGAGTTTTGAAAGAACAACAACAAACAAAAAAGCATGATTCATTTCCTTTCCAGATAAAGATGATAAATAGCTCAAGAACTGCTTTGTACCAGAGAGACCTGGAAATGGGCTGACTGAATACTGGCTGAAGTTTCTTACATGGCAAAGTAGGGATATTTATGCCAATTATCATCCCATTCAAGACTGAAAGAAAGTGTGGGCGTATCTTTAAATATATGTCCACTCAACTAGCCTTTTGATGGCTCTATCGGAAGTAGATTAAGAACCCTTGCTAAAAGTCGCATGCTTAGCCGAGCACCCAGTCCATTGGATTCCTGGCTACAGACAGACCATACAACACCCCAGAGGCTGGCAGCACGTCTCCTGAGCCCTTTCTTCTTAGAAATATTTGTTCTCTGGAAAGGCTTTACGTGTCTATTTTAAAATTTTGTTCAAAGTATAATTCCAAAGTGTTCAAAGCAGGTCAAAATTTAGTTGAGTTTCAATTTAATAAAGGACCTCTAAACATCACATTTTTTTAAAAATATTTTTAAGGTTTGTTTATTTATTATACATACAGAAGAGGGTGCCAGATCTCATTACAGATGGTTACAGATCTCATTACAGATGGTTGTGAGCCACCATGTGGGTGCTTGGAATTGAACTCAGGACTTCTGGAAGAGCAGTCGGTGCTCTTAACCTCTGAGCCATTTCTCTAGCCCCTAAACCTAACATTTTATCAAGGAATGTTTGCCATTGACAGATGAGCAGAGGCCAATGAATAAATACATAAATAAACAACAAGCAAATAAACGGTATCATAATCCTTGGTGGTATTAAGCTTGTTTAACACTAATTCCATAATTTGGATAGAATGCTTTAGTAATTCAAAATACATCATTTAATTCAAATTTTCATTGTAAAAAAAGTCCATTTCTTGAAAAAAAAAACTCACTTATTTTGAGAAAGCACAAGGAAAATTGTGTTTCTCATAGCTCCTTTGACATGGAGTGTGGTTGCTAGGCCTCACTTGTTTCTTTGACAATGCTGGGATCAAATCCTGATGCCAGGCAAGGACACTATGACTAAGCTATACCTCAGGCCAGGCTTATGCTTCTTTTTAATGTTAGGTCTGCTTCCTTTAATGAACATCGATAAAACTGGGTTTTCATCTCTGGAGTTTTCTTGGGGCCAGGTCTTTCTAAGAAGCCTTGTGGGAGTGAGAAAACAGCACTGACCAGAGGGCAGTCTGTGATGTAGTTGCTGCTGAGTTCAATAGAGGATGACTCTCAGTGTCCCACCTACAAGCAAGCTATTCCCAAGTCTGTAGTCTCCCAGGTATAAGTCACTGGATCTGGTGTCCAGGGAAGGGACAGGACCTGGGTCAAGGCACTTCACTTAAACCAGGGCAGTCTTGGAGAAGATATCAGCTCTTCTAATCATTGGCAGGTGCCACTCTCAGCAGGCAAACAAAAGGCTGTCTCAGTCTAAAGGGAGACCTGCATTATTTTCCATATGAATCTAAAGTCATTCGGCTTTGTATTATGAGAAGTCCCCAGGTGTGAGAGTTCCTAATATCTCCACACATCCATGCATATTTCAGTTTCATATATTCAGAATTTGATTAGCTCCATACACAAACACACCTGGAATATTCGCCAATGTTTCTGTGTGGCTTTATAGACAGGAAGGTCTGTTTGGCATCATTGATTTCTTATTAGAGATGTTTAAAAGGTGGATTTTGACGCGGCACACAGTTGCAAATAGACAAAATTTATGTTGGTACAACTGCCACAGATGAAAAGAAAGGGCTTTCTTTTTGTAGTTCCACTTTTCAATCAATATCTGTTTAGGACTCAGATGAAAGGGACTCTGTGAGCAGGTCACAGGCTTTTGTGCTGACATAAATTCTGTCGATTTGCAACTGTGTGCTATAGCAAGTCCACACGGACTCTCAGCTGGGCTCTTACAATAGCCTGTCAGCGGGTTGGCTTGGCATCCTGTCTCCATTTTCTGAAATCCATTCTTCACATAGGAGCCAGGGAAAACCCTTTTAAAGTTTGAAAGGGATCACCACATTCCTGTACTGAAACTCTTTCCATGGCTCCCTAGGGCAGCCTGATTATATTGCAAAGTCTTGTGGGCTACAAAGAGCTAGGTGATTGGGTCCTACTTCTATCTCTGGAATCACCTTCTAGCATCATCACTGAGTTCATGGAACTCTCAAAACATTGGCCTTATTTCCCTTTATGTAAATATTCAAAGGTGACTGGGGCCCTCCTGTTCTTCATATCTATACTAGAAAATCCTCTTTTTGAATCTTTGTAATTGAGTCTGACCATTATCTAATCAGTTACCCCAAATGTCTTTGAAAGGCCTCCCTCCCTTCCTGAGCAACTATTGCCTCTTAAGTACTCATCTGTATCTTTCATAGCCTGACTAATGTCTCTCCATGGTATCCTCCTTATTACCCCTTATTAATTTTCCTTATGAATGGTAACATATATGCTTTCTATTATGTTTATGAAAAGCCCACTCTATTTTATAATCTATAACATCCATTCCAAATATGTAGCAAATATAGAAAGCATGTGGTGTAATATATGTGAATGAGGGTGCCAAGTTCTAAACCAGGAAAGCCATGTTAGGCCACATTAAGAGGCAGGCACAATAATAAACAAACATTGTTAGTATTTCAGGACTATGTTCTTTTCAAAATAATGTTTTATTGATTCTTTGAGACTTTCATACAATATATTTTGATCACATTCAACCACTTCCCCCAACACTTCCCAGATTTATCCTCCATGTTACCAGAGACCCAAAATGTGTGTACTGTATGTGTGTGCTCATGTGTGTGTGTTGTATTTCACAAATATGCAGGAGTGTATTTGATCTACCAAGAACTACACACTTAAAAAAAAGTTGACTCTCTTTCTCCAAGTAATTATTAAATGCCAATAGCATCACAGCTAGGCATGAGACTTCTTGTGACCTACTCTCCTCCTTGCTGGGATTCAGTCTGACTTGAGCTTGCTCAGGTTTTGTGCATGCTATTGCCATCACTAGGTGTTCAAATGTGCAACTAACTGCTTTCATCCAAAAACCACTTTCTCTGTAGTCATAACTCTGCCTCTTGCAATCTCTCCAGCCTTCTTCCATGATGATTCCCAAACCTTAGGAGAAGGGTGCAATATAGATGTCTCAATTAGCACGGAACGCATCAGTCTTTTATTCTTTGAGCCATGACCAGTTGTGGATGTCTGAATTATTAATGGTCATCTATTGCATGAAAAGCTTCTCTGATGAGGGTCAGAGATGCACTTAATCTATAAGTATAGCAATAAGTCATTAGAAATTGTTTTAATCCTGTTCATTTAGCAGATTAATACTGATATGTTCTCTGGGGTATATGGCATATCGTGCCAGTTTCTTGGCCCTGATATGAGTGACAAATGTAGTTTCCATACTGTGGATCAGGCTTTAAATCCAATCAGAATGTACTTCATCACTCCCTCCAACATTTGTGGCACCAGTGGACACATTTTACCAGGAAACTTGTATTATAGCTCAGGGAGAGCATAACATGGTAAGATTCTTGGTTCCTTTCCTCCTCTGACAGAGTGAATAGAACCTTACAGCACTGTGAAAGCTTGAAGATAAGAATGAAGCTTCCAGGTCAGCATTCACTTGATTTCTCCATGTTTTATGGTTTAAGTATGTGGTATCTTCAGAAACAGGGTCTTACCATCAAATTGTGGAGGGTAACCAAGAGCAATTGCAATAATCTGTCAGGTTTATGGGCTCTATAGGACCCCACCGGCCAAAAATTCCAAAAGTGACACCCCATTCTTGGTACTCTGGTTTTTATTTGCTAGCACATGGTGTCTATTTGGGGTCATTATAACCATCACCACCCATGTTCTAGGGTATCTGTATTTAAACTCTTATGTAGATATATGAGTTATATATTTATATATAACATGAGTTTATATATATATAACATGAGTATATATATATATATATATATATATATATATAACACATGAGTTTATATTTTCATATATTTCAGGGAGTTTATATTCATATAAACATATATATTTTAGGAAGTTCATATACATATATATGCATATATTTTAGAAAGATTCTACTGTAGTAGGTTTCCATATTACTTTTACCAAAGACCTTCAGTGTTGTTTATCCCTCACCACTGTATTCCCTCCTCTACCCTGTCTTCTAATTCAACCACGTTTAAGTCTTCCTCTACAATTGCTCCCTTATATGCCTGAATACTATCTCTCCTCCCTTGAAAGATTTTCCCTCTCCCCTGTGACCCCTTAGTAGTTTTCTGACCTCATGGTTATGAATGACCAACTGAAACACCCATATGATCTAAAGATTTAAAGCTAGCATTCACATGAAAGAGACATCATAAGACATTTTTCATTTTAGGTGTAAGTCACCTCCCTCAGGATGACTGTTTCCTGCACCACCACCCCATTTACTGTAAACTTCATAATTTAATTTTTCTTAACAGCTGAATCATATACCACATTTTGATATTCCATTCATGAACGATCTAAGATGTTTCCATTTCCTGGCTATTGTGAACAGGGCAGCAATGAACACAGATGAGCAGGTATCTCCAGAGTAGGTGAAGGAGTTCTTTGGATATATTCCCAAGAGTGGTATAGCTGGTTCATCTAGTAAACCAATTTCTAGCTCTTTGAGAAATATCCACAATGGTTTCCAGAGCAGCGGCATCAGTTTGTACTTCTGCCAGCAATGTGTAAGTGTACCCTTAATGAGTAAGCGTACCCTTTCCTTGCACACTCACTGGCACTTGTTATCATTTACTTTTTCATCAAAGGCATTCTGATTGGGGTGACAAGGAATTTTAAAAGTCTTACTTTTCATTTCCCTGATAGTTAATGATATTGATCATCGTAAAAAACAAAAACAAAATCAAACAAAAAAACCACCGTTTTCACCCAATTGTGTTTCATCTTTTAAGAATTCTTTTTAGTTATACAACCCAATTGTGCTGTTTTGTGGATATTTAGTTTTTTGAGCTCTCTTTAAAATTAATTTATTTTTTATTCATTTTTTTCCTTTTATTTTATTTTACAATACCATTCAGTTCTACATATCAACCACGGATTCCCTTGTTCTCCCCACTCCTGTCCCCTTCCCCTTCCCCCCAGCCCACCCCCCATTCCCACCTCCTCCAGGGCAAAGCCTCCCCCGAGGATTGAGATCAACCTGGTAGACTCAGTCCAGGCAGGTCCAGTCCCTTCCTCCCAGACTGAGCCAAGCGGCCCTGCATAAGGCCCAGGTTTCAAACAGCCAACTCATGCAATGAGCACAGGACCGGGAACCACTGCCTAGATGCCTCCCAAACAGATCAAGCCAATCAACTGTCTCACCTATTCAGAGGGCCTGATCCAGTTGGGGGCCCCTCAGTCTTTGGTTCATAGTTCATGTGTTTCCATTCGTTTGGCTATTTGTCCCTGTGCTTTATCCAACCTTGGTTTCAACAATTCTCGCTCATATAAACCCTCCTCTTTCTCACTAATTAGACTCCCGGCGCTCCGGGGCCTAGCCATGGATGTCTGCATCCAGATTCCTCAGTCCTTGGATGGTGTTTCTGGCACGACTATTAGGTTGTTTGGCCATACCATCACCAGAGTAGGTCAGTTCGGGCTGTCTCTCGACCATTGCCAACAGTCTATTGTGGGGGTAAACTGACATGTGGACCAATGGAATCAAATTGAAGATTCTGACATTAATCCGCATACCTATGAACATATAATTTTTGACAAAGAAGCCAAAAGTGTACAATGGAAAAAAGAAAGCATCTTCAACAAATGGTGCTGGCACAACTGGATATCAATGTGTACAAGGCTGCAAATAGATCCATATCTGTCACCGTGCACAAAACTTAAGTCCAAGTGGATCAAGGACCTCAACATAAATCCAGCTACTCTGAACCTGCTAGAAGAGAAAGTAGGAAGTAGTCTTGAATGCATTGGCATAGGAGATCACTTCCTAAATATAATACCAGTAGCACAGACACTGAGAGAAACAATCAAACAACAGGACCTCTTGAAACTGAGAAGCTTTTGTGAAGCAAAGGATACGGTCAGCAAGGCAAAGCGACAGCCTACAGAATAGTAAAAGGTCTTCATCAACCCCACATCTGACAGAGGACTGATATCCAGAATATATAAGGAACTCAAGAAATTAGACATCAAAATGCCCAACAGTCCAATTAAGAAATGGCTATAGAACTAAACAGAGAATTCTCAACAGAAGAAATTCAAATGGCTGAAAGACATTTAAGGAATTGCTCAACATCCCTAATCATCAGGGAAATGCAAATCAAAACACCTCTGAGATACCACCTTATGCCTGTTAGAATGGCTAAGATCAAAAACACTGAAGACACTTTATGCTGGAGAGGATGTGGAACTAGGGGAACACTCCTCCACTGCTGGTGGGAATGCAAGCTTGTACAACCACTTTGGAAATCAATATGGTGCTTTCTTAGAAAATTGGGAATCAATCTCCCCCAAGATCCAGCTATACCACTCTTGGGCATATACCCAAGAAATGCTCAATCATACCACAAAAGCACTTGCTCAGTTATTTTTTTATTCATTTTACATACCAAGCACAGTTCCCCTCCCTCCCCTCCTCCCACTACCCCCACCTCTCTCAACCCACTCACATCCACTCTTAAGAAAGGGTAAGATCTCCCATGGGGAGTCAACAAGGCCTGGTACAGTTCAGTTGAGGGAGGACCAAGCACCTCTCCCCACCCCCCTGCTTCAGGGCTGAGCAAGGCATTGTCACGCCATAGGTAATGGACTTCAAAAAGCCAGCTCATACACCAGGGATAGATTCTGGTCCCACTGCCAGGGGTCCCACAAACAGAACAGGCTACAAAACTGTTGCCCACATGCAGAGGTCCTAGGTAGGTCTCATGCAGTCTCCCCAGTGGTCGATCTCATATCCCTGAACTCCTGCACGTTTTGGCCATCTGTCTCTGTGGATTTCCCTGTCATGATCTTGATCCCCCTTGCTCATATCATCCCTCTTCCCTCTCTTCAGCTGAACTCCCACAGCTTTGCCCAGGGCTTGGTCTCTGCTTCTGCTTCCTTCAGTTATTAGATGAAGGTTTACTTCATGCAATTGATACAGGTGGTCTAGTTTTTGGAGTTTGTTGTCTGTTCTAAATACTAACTCCCTATAGGATGTGTAACTGGTAAAGATTTTTTCCCATAAATTATGTTTTTTCCTTTATTAATTTATATGATCATTATCTTCTTGTGATTTTTGATCAAAAATAGTATTACCTAGAATTTTGAAACATTGACATTAAGTCAATTCTTTGGAAACATTTTCTATGGGTTTGTATTTATAAGATGTGTCTTGATTCCGAAAAGAATTATCACACATCCAGACTAATTGTTATGACTCCCCTCTTCTAGATCCACCTTAAACTCGAGTTAATTATCTGCATGGTGCTCGTTCTGAGCAAGTCTATGTGTGTATTAACCTGTTATATAACCTGATTATACAGGATAAACTGTTTATTTCCTTTTATCTCTTTCCTGAGAATAAGACATAACAAAGAGAAAGAAGTACACAGATGTTTGTCAAATGAATGAATGAATCTGATAATCTATGAAATTATAAACAGAGTGTTCAGGTGGCACAGCTGAGTAAATGTGGTCTCTTAGTCACTACAGGCAATTCACTCTGAAAAGGTCATAAAAATTAATCTTTTCTTTAATGCTTGGTATTTACATATGCAAAATGACTGTCTAGTGCAAGGGCTCATAACTTACTAGCAAGCAGTGAAATCCGTTCACAGCCTATTTTTTTTTTTTGGTTGCATAAATAGCAACCATGTAATTGTGACTTGGTAATTGTTGAATTGATATTTATTATTTGTTACAACTTCCTGGTAGTTATCTTGTTATCACACTAAGCAAGTTACTCTTAATACCCAGATTCCATGTGTTTTTTAAAGAAATTGTTCCTATCTAAACTAATATACAAAAATTTGACAATCAAATTGGGTTGAGGTAGGGTTCTGTTTTTGTCTTTCCAGGATAATGGAAATACCCATCTTCCAGAAATCATACGGCCTTGGATATCCAGATGTTTACAGCAGAAAGAAAGAATCTATTGGTACCAATCTACACATGGTAAAATCTCACTGTCTAACATTTATCTCATATCAATCTAGAAAAGTTGTGGTTCCAATTCAATTATAAGCCAAGCTGGCTTTGGAGATGGAATTGGCTCACTCCTTCTCTAAACCCAAGCATATTTATTGCTAAAAGAAAAGGTTGAGAGATTCTTCAGTCCCATATCAGAAGAGCCCTCTGGTGTGGGACAGAAGGAAACCGATAAAAAGGGACCACTGTCTTCAAGATTCTAATTCTCTCCATGCTTACTCTTGATTTCTCAGGATCCTTTCTTACATGTTATGTCCTCTTTAAATCCAAACTTTCCATTTTGATAACAAATAGGTTTTTCCAATAGCAATCTCTGAAGTCTCCAGAAGGAAGATGGGGCCCCAACAACAACAACTCTACCCAATCCAGAATGATGCCATGGTAATCATCATCATACTACACTTCTTGCCAGAATTTCAGACAATCATACCCATTACTCTAAGACTTGTTGTGGAACAGTTAGTCTGAGATTTCTCACAGTACCCAACAGAGATACCATCATCCCCTAAACAACAGGAAGCAATTCTAAGAAAATGATGCCCCTTCTCCCTAAGGTTTCATATTTCTCAGGGTTATGGATGATGGTTATAGGTTTGGGGATGGAAGAAAATGTTAGACTCAGTATTCTCTAACAAAATGGGTGGGGGGAGAAGAAATGGAATGGATAGTTATAAGATATTATGGTAAATTATTATATATTCTAGTAAGCAAATTTAGTAAAATAGCAGCCTTAGATAATTTACACTGTAATTTGCACTGTTATGGATTTTTATATGTTGATACAAATGTAAACTATTTTTATATTCATGTTTAAGATAATTTGTATATTGATACAAATACAAGACTATATTTGTTATAATGTACATATATTTCTACTCTTATTTGAAATATTTGTATATTGATGCAAATGTAAATTTATATCTGTCATACTTTATGTATGTTCTACTTCTGTTTAGGATATTCTGTATATTGATATATATTTAAGATTATTGTCATATTGTATATTGCACTATATATTCCTACCTCTGTAGGAATATAAATATCTTGTGTATTGTCACAATTTTGAAGTCATCATTCTTTACCATACATTTGCTTATAGTCTGTTTACCTTGTTTACATGAAGCCTTAGTCCTTAGGTTATTTCAGTAGATAAGACTTATAGATTTATAGTCACCTATGCTTGTCATCTCTATAGTTACGTTAGTTAGGTTATCCAGATTTACAGATACATAGGTCAGATGGACAGGTAATCTTCAAACACTTCATAGACCTAGAGAATATGGCATTTAAATAACTTAGAATTCCATTGATGTGAGACACAATTGCTCCTGGCAGCACCAATTTGATCCCAAGAGAATGTTGGGCTTCTAAGACATTTCCATTTGGAAGTTTGTTTTCTTGGCACAAAATGGCCTACTGGGCAAAGAACTGCCCTTGCCTCTACTGCTGACAGTACAAATGCTGTCATTTCTGGACAAACGGGACACAAAGCGACAGCTATACTCTGCCAAGACAGGGTAAGATGGTCTTTCAGAATTCCTGCTTCTGAAAATGGTCTGTCAGATACTCAAAGCTTGTAGCCAATTTGAATGCACCAACAATGCTGAGAAACATTAGGTGACTGTCCAGGCTGCCAGCTGTCTTGGTCTACTCTTGCAAGATTCCCGAAAGTTGCTTGCATCCATCTACCATTTCTCAGGTACCATTATATTCCTTCTCAGGTCTTTGATGGGATTGAAGACTAGCAGTTATAGTTACAACTTTATATATATATACTTTTATATATATAATATCTTAGATAGAACATATTAAGTATTAGATTAAGGTTCTTTAGGATAGGATAACTTTTGGAATGATCTTTGTAACATACCATTTACCTATGCTCTAGACTTCTCTGGATTTTAGTTGGTGTTTCTTGCTTGATATTGTTGGCATTGATTGTAGTTCCATCTTATCTAGGTCATGGTCCCTCATTACTCCTGGACAATATTTGATAATCATTCCTTTGTATATAATCTTGTATTAAGTTAGAACCTTCTTATTTAGAAAAAAAGGGGGAGATGTTGTGGGTAGCCATTTCAGCTTTGGTGTACTATCACGCCTCTATTGGCCCCATTGAGGCTTTGGTAACTATCACGCTTACAAGGCAGGGCCAAGAGAGGGCCCTGAAGACCAGAGATCAGAGAGGGCCCTGAAGACCAGAGATCAGAATGCTTCACGCTCTCTTCCTTCTTGGACCGTGGACGCTAGAGGTAGACTGAGGAGAGTTCTCCAGAGAACACCACCGGACTGCGCTGCGTCTTTCACAGAACCCGCCACCTACCTATCCCTTCATTTGTAAGTTATGCCATTAAATAAATCTCCCTTTTAACTATGTGGAGTGGCCTTAATAATTTAACCAATACCTATGTGTCAGTTGGGAAAAGAAACAAGGAGAAATTAGGGAAAAAGAAAGAAAGGGATAAATGGAGGGAGAGAAATAAAAATAGAGAAGCTATCCTTTTTATTTGGTACTTCATTATCAGTGCCTATAATAAACATAGAACATATAGCACCCATTTAATAAATATTGAGAGTTTAAAAATTAATATAGTTCACATTTAGCCCAAATGAGTGAAGTTTCTTCCCTTGAAATAGACATATACTTACCTCTCTATTCTTCAAACTTTATTTTTGCCATAGATTTTTATCAGGTAAAATTGGGAGTAAAGATCCCTATAGAAAAACTCTGTGATAGTGGCTTCCCAAATTATCAGTGAACAGAAGCATCGTCCTTGACATTTGGGTTGTGAACCTAACTTTTACTGGCTAAGCTACCTCTCCAGTCAGATGGTTTTAGAAACTATTTGAAGGTTAGTCCTCATTTTTGTTTTCAAACATAGACTCTGAAAATTTCTTGTTTATTGGAAGAATTTGTCCTTGAACCTATCAGTTCTCTGTGTCAAGTTAGGATGGCATGATGTCGTCCCTAATTCCATCACCAGGAAATATTCACTATATCAGAGTTGTGACTCCTAGAAGTTACAATCCTGAGAGTGAAATGGATGTTTGACTTACTTCTCAGTTATCTAATGCACGTGGGTACTGCTAGCTAACCCCAAGATTAAAATACAACCACCCAAGCGTATCCTGTACTATTCAGGAAAACTCACTTCCTACTTCATAAAAGCCCACTGTTACATGGATATTGTGTTAAAAAGTAGCTTTTAATTTTTTTTGGAACTTCAAAGCAATTAATTTCCTCCACTAACCAGTTACATGACTTACATTATCTTAGTAGCAATTTATTCAATATAGAATCGTTCCCATCACCCTTCCAAGTGATATGTTGTCCTTTGAACATTATAGTATTCAAACTATTAAAGAATACATTAAAGATGAGTTGTTAATAGAAAATTATATTTCTTATTATGGTTTTCCTAAGAAAAAAAATCTGATGAAAGTATATAAATTAAGCATCCTTTTTCTTTCATATCTCAAGTAAAAAATAATTAAGATTTCAATCTCATTTTATCCCTCTGATTTGATCTACAAGGTTGAGTTAAGAGGCATTTTAGCCACATGCTGTATTTGTTAAAAATCAAATAGCTGTGTGATCTCACTTGTGGAATATTCAAGATTGCTCAAAAAAAATTAGGAAACGGGAAATTATTTCCTTTTATCTCAGATACATTATTGTGCTTTATCACCCTAAAATGACTGTGTACCATTCCTTTCTCTCACTTACTTGGACCTCTCTTAGCTGTTTTCTTACAGAACCATAATTGTTTATGGTACCCATTCGAGCATCCACACCAGTGAGAACATGAAAGCATCTTCAACTCTGAGGTCCTTCATCCACAACAGTCATAGCATGTGACTCTCTCCCTCCCAATATGAGTAAGCAAGGTGGCATACTTGGTCACTGCATACTTTGACACATCTGGTCAGCCATCCTCTTGGAATATCTGCAATATGCCAGCATTTTGAGTCCTTGGGGACCCTGGAGGAAATAAAAGCACTGTATTTCATAGAATTTATATTTTTGAGGATAAGTGGAAGTTAAAAAAAAAAACATAGATAATTAAAGTCTCAGGGAGTAAAAAGTGCTATGTGGTTAAATAAAGTCAAGTAAAGTGAAAAATGTGGGGAAGAGCGCTCTGGATCCAACACATGACTTTATTCAAAGGCTCTTTGTCACATGACACAGAAACTGTGACTTAAAGATGGTATGAAGAAAACCAGAGCCGGGCGTTGGTGGCGCACGCCTTTAATCCCAGCACTCGGGAGGCAGAGCCAGGCGGATCTCTGTGAGTTCGAGGCCAGCCTGGGCTACCAAGTGAGCTCCAGGAAAGGCGCAAAGCTACACAGAGAAACCCTGTCTCGAAAAACCAAAAAAAAAAAAAAAAAAAAAAGAAAACCAGAACAGTCAAAAATTACTTTAACAACTGTAATTACTATGTGTCCTAAGAAACAAGAATAAAAGAATGATTTGGGATCTATCCTGCCTGCTCATCTTAATGCTGGGAACACAAGGATCTGCATGTCTTAAGTGACAAAGAGCAAGAAACTTGATTCAAATGATGTATCCATTTAACTGGAGATTCTAGGCTAATCTCACCTGTACATCAGTGATTATTGTACTTAAAAATAATGAATGCTTGGACACGACTCCACTTTATTCTATTTTCTCAGCTTTGGATGGTATACAGGCTACATTACGTTTCACTCACTCACTTCAGTTTTACAATATGAGAGAATAACCTCCAAACTTATTTTGAAAGCTGTCCCTGAATATAGTATAATAAAATGCAACAGTGTTTATATTGATGTTTTCCTTATACCCTTAATAGATTTATAATTAACTTTAGATAATATGTAACACAAAATATTGAAACCAATTTTATTTACATTTTGTATTTAAAAATCTATGTATATGTGTTAACACAGGGTACAGCTGACAAATAATGTTAATAATTCATTCTACCCAAGTGATTCACCCAGTCTCTGATGTGTTCAATATGTAAAATCTAGTATGAGGATTATTTGTTTAAGTATGTCAGGAAAGTCTGTTACATGAAGGAAGCAAACTATTTCAGATGCAAATTTGAGGACATCAAAATTTAAAATATAGTCTAAATATTTGGTAAAATTTAGCTAAGATTTAAAAAGGAAATAAATATTCAGTTTCTCTAAAAGCAATCACTAAAATCATTAGTCTGTAAATTAGGGTGATACAACAAATGTTAGGTCTATTAAAAATGTGATTTAAGCAAATAATAGCTTCAATAAATTTAATTTTTAGTATAGAAGTAAAAATCTCTGCCTCCAAATAATCTTTCTGTGCAAAAATTATGCCAGGAGAATATTTGAAAAACTGGGAGACCAGGGGATCACTCATGAAGGAAAAAGGTGAAGAAAGAGCAAAATCCTGTTGCAAGAATGGGTCTGAGGTCTTTGGCCAATCATGACTCCTAGAATCCTATGGCCCATTGCTCCTTGGCCATAGGCTAAGCCAAGGAGAGAAGAAGCCAGAGTCTAAGGCTGATAAAGTTTAGAAGTGCAATTCTGGCATTTCCTGCTTGTATTCTTACTTCCTATTATGTAGGTTAATAAGTGCACCCATTTTTTTTTTAAAGGCATTTTGAGTTCATGGTTGCTTGTTGCTTGCAGGAAACAGATACCAGGCAATGTGAGTCCCTCTTTATATTCTTTTAATCTTCTTCAAATTTACAAACAGTGAGCAGGCAATCTTGCAGGTGCTGTGCCAGGGGACTTTATTTTTCAAGTAGATTTGCTTCCTCGACTTCTCATATAATGACTTAAAAATATTTGCCACTTCCCATGAAACTCATCTCCTACTCAGAGCTTCAGCCGTTAGTCCCATGGGAAAAATCCTTATTCCCGGGTTACTGAGAAGGAGAACAACCCCCAAATGCTGGACATCAGGTGCTCCAGGGACAAACGCACTGCTACTTTCCTTACAAAGCTCTGCTATTACTGGTCTGGGGCATAAAGCTGCAGGCTGGATGGGATTCTAAATTAATACATTTAAGAACATGACCCTCTAGGAAGACGATTTGGGGCAAGCCAGTTGGAAATGATTTGGTGAGACAGATTTCTACATGGAGCCCTTCTGAAAAAAAAGTCCCATTATAACGTCTCATTTATTCAAAAGTTTAGCCTCATTTTGGAAGATCTAAGTGTATGTGTGGAGTTGAGAGAAGGGTATTCATTTAATAGCTGAGTATTGGGATTTTGTTTACCATGCTTAAATATTTGGGGAGTAAAGTGCATATGTAACTATAAGAACAATACCTTCTGAATAATATCCTGGTGAATGATAGATATGAGTTGCTCTTGACAAGAATCATAAACCATCTATAACTTCACTATGCACTCAGGCAAATTCTGATATCATTACATCTAAGCTAATACAAAGAAAATACAACCATGTATTATACAAACATATCAGAAATGAAGGTGCAGCAGGTCAATGTGCTAAACTAGAAAGGTAGGGGAAAGAGCTGGTAAAATGGCTTAATCTGTGAAATGTTGCCCTGCAGACATGAGCCTAAGTGTGATTCCCAGAACTCACCTGGGAAAGCCAGACATAATGGCACCACATGCTATCCCAGTGCTAGGCAGGTAGATATGGCTCACTGGCAAGCCTGCTTACCCTCTTTGGTGAGTTCTAAGTCAGCGTGAGACCCTGTATCAAAACCAGAAGGATAAAGGTAGATTGAGCCTGAAGAACAATACTGGAAGCTTAGGCTGGCTTTCATGTCCATGGGTACTCTCCTGTATAAGAACATGTGCTCATACACAGAGGAATAAATAGGGCAGGGAATCAAAGAGAATGATAACACAAAGAATCTCTCAAAGAAGAAATAGCAAGACATTAAAGGATTAAGGCAATTTTAAAAAATTAACCTCATAGAAACATAAGAATGAATCTAATTATGGTAATATGGAGAAAGTCTAAATGAAGTAAAGAATTCTATTACATCACACTATTGTATCTTAAAACAAAACAAAACAGACAACACTATTTGAATCATTCAACCTCTATATAGCATAGTGAAAGACATGTTGTTAAACATATATTGAAATGAACTGTTCATTTCAAGGTACAAGAATGCATTCTTTTTCGGCTTTGTAGGAAAATGTACTCCCTCTCTTACAAGATTTCTCTGCTGCTGTCATTTACCTTCATTAAATTGTGTCCTCATGAAAGAGAGAACTCTCTGTGAGATGGTGCCCTGAAAGGTTGCTTCTCAGATGACAAGAGAAGACTCAACATGGGAAAGAAAAAAAAATGTGTTAATTAGGTTGCAAATTAGTCAGTAATAGAAGGTCCACAGCCTGAGGTGGGACACGCACCAATGTCACTAGTGCTGGTCCTTCCTATTGCTTGAAGAGAGTGGCTAACAATTAATGGCACAGACTGTTTCTGCACCTAAGCTTTTCCTTTGGACATTGGTTTCATCTGAGCAAATAGCTATTGGGAATTCAGTGTTTGGGATAGATGCATTGGAGATGTGGTAGCATGCAAACCATGAAAATCGTCATGGAACTTTTTGTCCTATAGGAGATACAAAAGATAAAATGGTATGCAAGCAAACTGCAATCCATGTTTGCTACAGTTAAACATATATAGAGTGTATTAAAGCTTTGGGTGGGGCTCAATCAGAAAATTTGAGAAAGTTGTCTTGTGATCAAGACTTGAAAGAACATAATACAGCCCTTGGGGGGTTGCAGGGGAAATCTCAGAGAAGACGTTCCTGGCAGAGAGAAGAGCAGGTACAGGCTGGGGAATTGCAGCACAGTTGTGGAGTACTTGCTTTGCATTCATGAGGCAGACAGTCAATCCCCAGCACTACTAGAGAAAGAAGAAAGAGGCTGGAGATGAATCTTGCTCTGGCTTGGTAGGGGAGTACTTGCCTACCATGTACCAGCCTGCACTGCATCAACCTGTGGGGGTTGGCATACATCCTACCACTCACTAAGAAAGAGGATCAGAAGTTCAGGGTCATGCTTAGCTGTAGAGCAAGTTCAGGACAGACTTGGAAATGCGACACCTTGTCAAAACAACAAGGCGAACAAAACAGGTACAAAGTTTGAGATGTGGGAAAGACTGTGGTGATCCAAGAACCAGCTGAAGGTTAGGAGTACCTGGACGGATGATTGTGCAGCAGGGGTTGGGGGTTGGGGTAGGGGTGGGGTGGGGAGGTGGGAGGGTGTTGTGGCAGGTGAGATTGAAGAGCAGCAAGTGTCCTTACTTCTTAGGTTTTTCTCTCTTTCTGCCAAGTGGTTCTGAGAAGACTCCTGCCCGGAAGTATTTCAGGAAATAATTTCTTAACAAAGCACTTAGCACAACCCCAACCATGGAGCAAGTGCTCATAAATGCTGTCTTCTAATTGGTATTTCATTGAAATGGTGATCATTTAGCTGGATTGACACTGAATCTATGACAACAAGGAAACTGGATGATGTTAAATTCCTGTCTGCTTTATAGTTTTGCCTCCAGGGAGAATATGCCCGTGTGGGTGCTCCAGCTGGAGACACGCAGAGTTCACTGCCTCAATGCGCAGGACCTAAACGATGTTGAGTTCTCCTAAGAGAAACAGTTGTCTTTCGTTCACTTTCCTCGAGAATTGATTGCGCTGGCAAGATTTTTGCCAGAGAAGATTCCCTAGGGACGGAGGTTTCACTCTGGGAAGCAGCCTGAGGACAGCCGGCAGCCGCGTCTTCCTCTGTCATCCAAGGAGCATGCACCATTCTCGGGACCAACATCTGTGTGTTCATTATAAATAAATAGGCTAAGCCTCTCCATCCACTTTCACCGTGCAGCCGGCAGGTCTGAGGTGTAGAGGGACGAAGGAACAAACCCAGTTTTCAACCAAAAATATGCGGGATCCAGAAACAGGTTGCCTACTATCACATCTATCATCTTGAAATTGCCGGAATCTTTGGGTCTTGTTTTCTTCAAGGAGCTGTACTCGAATGACTTAAACATTCTTCTGAATACAAGGATCTTGGAATTCCGAATCACTAAAATGGAATGGGAGAATTAATATAACATTTGAGGGAGAAATTTAACGGGTCTACAAATTAAAAGTGTGTGTGCCCTGTGGGAATAGCTCACCACTGCCACGTACAGATTATGTACAGGAAATTGAGGAGCTAGAAGGAACAAAGAAAGACAAGCAGGCTTTGGATACTCCCACAGGTAGAAAAACCCGAGCACGTGGACATTTAATTAATATATGTTTTTAAAGTTTTCTCTTTGAAGTCATTTTATAAAAAGAAAATATAATAAGCAATAATGAGACTGATGATTTCCAAATGAGGGGAAAAACTAAAAAAAAAAAAAAAAAAAAAAAGTCTAGATGCACATTCTAAAAATAACTATTAAGGTCTTTTCCTAATCTTCCTTTTTAAGTGCATTGCTGAGGCACATAGCCAGGCAAGTTTCTGAATTAGTACAGTGCCCACCCCTGCAAGATGCTACCATGGTTGTTTATGCTGGAGACTCTGTCTTTTATCCCTTGGATCAGTTCTCTCTCTCTCTCTCTCTCTCTCTCTCTCTCTCTCTCTCTCTCTCTCTCTGTGTGTGTGTGTGTGTGTGTGTGTGTGTGTGTTTTCTTTGACATGTTAAAGGACTCAAGGAATTTGCAGTCCAAGTCCCTTAGCGACATTCCACACTGTCATCTTAAGAGTAGATGTGCTGCATCATAGAAAAGCCCCCTCATGAGTGCAGCGAGGTGGCAGAGGAAAGGGAGATGGAGCCTTTCAAAAAAACAAACAAACAGAAAAAAAAAACAAGTCATCTGTTCCCTTTTCCTAAGAGCATTTTAATATGATGTTTGAAGGCAGGCATGTTTGCCATGAAAAATGATACTTTGATGCCTACTAGACTAATATGTTTTCTTGTTCTGGCTTAAAGCAGGTACAATTAATTTGTGATCATTTCATTTATCCTGCTCTAATTGACGCATTTGACTAAGGTATCAGAGCAGCGTGGAAGAGCAGGACAGATGTACCTTAGGGGAAGCTCTCTGTTATATTCAAGTTGCGGGTGTGGGTTCATCGGGAAAGTTATGAAAGCCCCACGAGCAGTTCTCTGGAACACACCCTGCCTCTTTTGATGTGAGCTGACTGTCTCCCTATCCTCTGCAAAGGGAGAATATATGATGTCACTTCCTTTCCTCTTGAATGATGAGAATGTTAAGTGGGGAGTCCATTAGAAATATCACTGTAGAAGAGGAATCAAATCATAGGATTCCGGTGTCAAGAAACTGAGGCTTAAAGCCTCGTCAAGTTGAGAAACATGTGGAGACATCTGCTTAAAGTAAGAAAGACACAACTGAACATATTTCATTAGATTTCAATATTTAATTCCATCTATTTTGGCTAGGAGAGGAACAATTATTTGTGTTTTTAAATCAAATCTTCCTAAATGTTGGGAATGGAACTCTATTACTGTTTGTTTATTAGATTATCTCATTTCTGAAAATAGTCTCTTATAAAGTCCATTAAAAATAATCAGAGAATTAAATATATTTGTTTTGAATATTTGCAGTTTCTTCAAGGTAGCTCAGAACTCATAAAACAAACATCAGTATTCATTATCTTATTACTTTGAGCATTTAAAAATAATTATGGCAAGTATTTGAAAAGTCTTAATTCTTTCCTCTTGCATCACTATCTCAAAAGTCTCTTGTTTTCCAGGGCAAACAGGAGTATAATCCAGCAGGCATTTAATTTAAACTATAGGCTGTTCTAGGAAGGTTATTTTTTAAAACAGTGAAATAAAATGATCCTTGATTTCCTTGTCATTAAAGACTTTGTTCACAAACCACAAGCCTAGCGGAAGCCAAATCAACTGAAGAGAAATAAGTGCTACAAAAGGAGCTGTAGCTCATGTTCTAGCCATTTAGACAAGATTTAATGCCACCATTGATTTACATCATGTACTGTAGTTAAGAGAGTAATTGCTACATCACACTTTATAGTATCTCTGGTACTCCTGAAAGATGTTCTTTCTAAAACACTGCTGTACACTAATAAGGTATTGGGCCTTTACTGGTTTGGGTGTATTTTACTTTTTACATGGTGCCTTTTATTTCTACAAAATGAAAACATTCTTCCCCCAAGTTCCAGCAATCCATATCAAACAGGATCATTTCACAGGCTCTAAAATGTTACATTTTAAATATTGTTTAACCCTTGGATTATCATGTCACTGGAGGAGGTGTCAGGATTGAATAACATCAAGACTCTACCCTTAAAGAGATGACAGTGTCTTTGACTATAAGAACAGACAAGTTACCACACAGCTTTCCTGGAATGGGATAATAGCACGTAAGTACAATGTACTATGGAAAAAAGAATGGCAGAAAGATCACAGAGGCTTCAGAGTGTGATCCCTGATCAAAGTGAATGAAAGGAAGAGGGGGAAAGAATACCCTTGAAAGACAGAAGGGCATTTTCAGAGGGAAAAGAAATGTGGTGGTTATTTGAAGAATCATAAGAAGTAAGTTTTTCTGGAGTATACAGTATATGCAGTATGGTATAGAAGCATCATTAGATGAGCATATTTAGGCAAGAGAGATGTAGGTATTAGAGGGTGCTTTAAACTGAAGATAAAAAAGAACCTTCAATGGATACCACTGACAGTTCTGCATCACACACCTCTTATGCTCCATAACAAATCTACTTGGATTGCCTTGTCTCAGAGATCTAAGCATTTGTTTTACATCCCAGTTACTGTTACAGTGATCAACTATGCAAACATAATATTTTATATGGGAAAACACTGACACACCATCTTCAGTCTTTACTGAGTGATTTCAGCTCTGGATATTCAACTCCCTTATTACAATGGAAAATTTCCAGAGCTTTCTTGGTGATGCTGCACAAGTATCCAGAATGATGGAAATATTTTGGCCCACCTTGAAATATAAGGTCAAAATTAGAAGCTATAGTCTATATATCTAAGTACGAAACTATTACTATTAGAAGATAAGTTTAGTAACTTCTTAGTCAGATATGTTTCATTAATCTAAAAGCCTTTTCAAAATACAATTTTTAAACATTTTTAAACATTTTAAACATTTCATAGTTTCATATATGTCTTATTTTTTCTTTTAACAAATTTCCCAATATATCTTCTACAAATGACAAATTTAAATGCATCTGAGTCTAAGAGTCTCTCATGGGGTTGCAGTCAAAATGCTTAGAATTCTGAAAGTTTTTTTTTTTTTTTTTCTGGAGCTCAAGTATTCTTTTTAAAAACAATTCACTGTCACATCAATTATTTGCAGATTTTTAGCAAATGGACTCACTTTTTGACATAAAGATGCCTCAATGGAATACATATGTATCCTTGTAACATGGCAGCTGGCTTCACCAAGAGCAAACCATTCAAGGAAAAGGCACGGAGGATACTGAAGCACTCCTCTCTACTCTCCATGTCAGAAGTCACACAATCACCACCACCTTGCCTACATCCTACCAGTTGGAAGCAAGTCCCAAAATTAGGACCATACTTAAATGGAGAGAAACTGGGCTATGCATATTAAGTGGGGAACTACCCAAAATTTGTGGTTTTCAAAAATTTTGAACCACCCAGTTATCAATGACCATTCTACTACCCACAATAATATCCCCCTCCTAACTATGTTTACTATTTCCTAATCTTCCAATATGCCAAGCTTCTCTCTCTGTCTCTGTCTGTCTCTGTCTGTCTCTGTCTCTCTCTGTCTCTCTCTCTCTCTCCCATCACTTCTTCCCTCCCTCTCATCTTCTTTCAACAGGCTAGCCCAACTTTCTTTTACTTTTGTTTGTGTGTCTGTGTGTGTGTCAGTGTGCTCACATGCAGAAGCCAGTTGAGTGTTCAATCCTCTGGAACTGGAGTTAAAAATGGTAATAAAATGGCAATCAAGGTGAGTGCTCAACAAAGAGAACTAGACTCGTCTTCCCCAGAAACAGCAAGTGATATAACCTGTCTCTCCTGTCCCTCCAATTAGTTTTCATCTGTAGAGTATCAACAGAAAAGCCTAGAAAAAGAATAGAGGTCCCATAATAGCATCATAGGTATCTTCCTGTATGGGCCAAGGTAACTGAGTTTTATTCAAAGGAGTGAGGGAAGAGGTGCAGTGTAGGGTTTGCATTTTAGTAAGTGTATTGCAGCTGCACTATGATGAGATAGAAGATGACCAAGTAGCTGAGACTCTATAACCATGGGCCATGGGAGAGATGATAATAATTTTGTTGAAGGTTTGAAAAATTAAAGTGCCTTTAATCTCAGCACTTGGGAGGGAGAGACAGGTGGATCTCTGTGAGTTCAAGTCCAGCCTTGTCTAGAGAGCGAATTCCATGACAGGATCCAAAGCTACACTGAGAAGCCCTGTCTCCAAAAAACAACAGCAACAACACAAAGTAAGGTAAGAAAAATTACCAAACCTAGAGGGATAAACCTCAAATGTAAAAACAAAGAACTAGAAACAATTAGTGGCCAGACCTGTGTTGTATTTTGGGAATCTGGATAGGTGTTGACTAAATGAATGAAGTCACCAGGTGAAATACTTGTTGACGAAGTCCAACAGCCATTAATGAGGTCGGGGACAGAAAAGAGGGAATATGTTTTTGGAGAAATGCTGAAATGAGTTGTTACTATTTCTACTACACTGTGAAGATAGAAGACTCTTTGGCAACTGATTTAAGATGGAAAACTATGGAAGGATTTTAGTGCGGCTGACTAATTTTTCTAAGTTTTAGCAGCTGAACATAAAACAGAGTACAGAACACTAAGATATGAATTCTGGCTTATTTATGGATTTAGTAATATAAACAGAGACTCAGAAAACAGAGTACTCAAGGAAATCAGCTATGGCCTTAAACAAACAAACAAACAAAATCAAAGAAGCTCAGGGATTTTTATCCGTTTTCACTCCCTGGCCATTCTCAGTGCCTGCCATGAGGATATACCTTAGAATGAAGAACAACATCTATACAGAGATGGTTACTATACCAGGGACAAAAATAATAGTTCCTATTGCTGATACCACCAAAAGAAATCTGTGCATGCACACACACACACACACACACACACACACACACACACACATTTTTGTAATTATATCTTTACAACGATCCTTATTGTGATGATATCAATAGTAATTGAAGAGGAAAGGTGGACTGAAACAACTCAAATGCAATCTAGAGGACAATGAAATACAAATTAGAGTGTGAAGCCTGGTTTTTAGACATGGGTACCGTTCATCAAAAAGAAAAACAATTGTTACAATCAATCCACGTGATTCTATTTAAATGGTAACAGAATTTATTAAGATATAAATTGAGGAAATACACTCAACATTACAGAATGGAGTAGACAGCAGAAGTCATCCTCTGATCTGACCAGGAGTGATTCCACCTCAAAAGCAGGAGCAGGGAGCAGAGCATGTGACCCTTCTTCAACCCTTTAAAGAGGTCACTTACAACGGCAGGAAGCACCTCCTCCTTTGGGCTGTATAGCCCAAGGTCATGGACAGAGCAAATACCACTACAAATAATGTAAGAGATGTTGATATTGAAGGACAGAAGTCAGTCAGTTCTGACTGAGGCAGCATGCATAGGGGGGAGTTTGGTAGTCTAGGACTCAATTTGGTTTGGATTATGCACCCTGCCTTTCTTATAATAATGTGCTTGGTGGCCTAGCTCTTTTATCTGAACCATAGTAAGTACAGATGACCCTTTTCAACACACCAAGCTACAAAATACAAATAGACTAGATAGTAGAACTGTAATTCTTGCTTGATAACTGTTTTATTATATGTAATTTTACTATGTTAAAGTTAAAACCTTCCATTTTGATTAGAAAGAAAAGTGGAAGTGCTGTGAGATGTTCTGTATGCTGTGAATGTGTGTTGCTCTGGTTGGTTGATAAATAAAGTTTCATTGGCCCATGGCAGGGCAGGATGGAGCCAGGTGAGAAAATCCAAGAGAGATAGGAGAGAAGAAAGGAGAGTGGGGCAGATGCTGTTAGCCACTGTCAGGAAAAGCAAGATGTAAAGTACCAGTAATCCACAAGCCATGTGGTGTAGCTGAAAGATTTCCTGTGTCCCTGCCCTGTCCATAGCCACTCAGACCCAAGTAAACACACAGAGGCTTATATTAATTAAAACTGCTCAGCCATTAGCTCAGGCTTACTACTGACTAGCATCTACACTTAAACTCAGTCCATTTCTGTTAATCTATATGTCACCATACTTCCCATGACTTTGCCTGTGTGCCATTACATGCTGCTTCCTGGACAACATATAAAATTACATATAATAAAACAGTTCCTGGTGTCTCCTGACTCAGTTTTTCCTCTTTCCAGAATTCTCCTTTTCTGCTTATCCTGCCTATACTTCCTGCCTGGCTATTGGCCAATCAGTGCTTTATTAAACCAGTGTACAAAAGCATTATTCCACATCAACATGGCAAGGTATAGATTTATAGAAATGGATTAATTTAAGATATAAAAGCTAGCTAGCCAGAAGCTTGCCATGGCCATAGTTTAAAAATACTATAATTTATAAATACTTAGGACACACAGGGCTGTGGGACCAGGCAGGACACAGGAAAACTTCTAACTACATCAAGCAACTTTACAGCTTCCTTGTGCTGCCACTTGTATCCATCCACACAATCTATCTCTGTGCATAAAGCTTTCTGTCTCTAACAACAACCCAATATAAGCAGTTTCTATTCAATGTATCATCAGTGTGTCTGGAGAAGAATAGAAATATATTTCCTCCCCACATTAGTGCTCTCTAAAATCCAGACTTTGGGCCAAAATCTTTGAAAAACAAAATGCTACATTTTGAAGGTGTTAAACTGAACTACAAAGACATGCCTTGTATATTACATCACTTGTTTTCCTCGTATTTACAATAGTATTGATAATAAAATTATAAACCCTTTCTATTTCAGCAATAGAGGCCAGAGTGTTTGCAAATTTGTTTATATGTGAATGTATTACATGGGGATAATGAATCAGTAGAAGGAGATTATTGGAGACTTGGGAATGGATGTGACTATATGGGGAACATTACAGAATAAGACAAGAACCTAAAGTAGAACCATATAGAAACGAATATGCAAGAAAGAAGAGTATGAAAGAAATCAGCAATGGGAACTCAACAATGTAGGCAGATACCATCAAAATATATCATATGCATTTAAAAATCCTATAGTAGAGCCAATTATTTCTTAAGATAGATTATACTTATAATATTTGTAAAGAAATAAATGAGAGTTTTGGGTTAAAGCCTTAGAGAAGAGCATTGGCCTAGCACATGCAAGGCTATATGCTCATTCTTCAGCATTAAAAAAAGAAAGAAGAAGATGAGTATGTAGTAGCAGCAGAATGTGGTACTGAACATAAATAAAAACAGTGAAAATGGTTTCGCAGAGTTCCATGGTACTGCAGGCTAAAGACTGAAAATGCAGATTCATCATTTAGTGTCAACAATTGGTAGTTCTTTGGTGGCCTTAGAAAGAGACCTTTCAGCTGGGCAGTGGTGGCGCACGCCTTTAATCCCAGCACTCGAGAGGCAGAGCCAGGTGGATCTCTGTGAGTTCGAGGGCAGCCTGGGCTACCAAGTGAGCTCCAGGAAAGACGCAAAGCTACACAGAGAAACCCTGTCTCAAAAAATTAAAAAAAAAAAAAAAAGAGACCTTTCAGTGAAATTTAGGCGCTGGATGACAATTTACTCTAAGGCAAAGAATAGGTAGAAGGTGAAGAAATTGAGAAAACAAATTTAGATATCTTTTCCCCATGATTATCTCTGAAGAGGAGAAAGAAGCCACTAGGCAACAGGGGATGCTGAGGATTAAACCCTTTGTTTGTGGGTGGTAAAGTTCTTTACTGGGTATCAGGAAGGACCTTAGGCAAGCAGAGGCGCCATGGAGACTGCAGCCTACAAAAGGCCAACCTCAGGTGCTGTTTGCTCTTAGAAGCCACAGAAAGCTGAAGAAGACTTGCTTCTCTGCTGTGTAGGAGGTAAGAACATGCAAGAAGACTCACAGGACATCTGGTGTTAAATGTAATACAAGACACTCAACTGTGAGTGAAGGTCTTGAAGAAAAGGGATTCACATTCCACATATTTTGAAAGGTTCAAAAAGTAATTCCTAAGTTATATAAGTTTTTCTTCACTGACATTCATTTCAAATTGTCTTGTGATATGCACTGATTCCAATAAATATTAATAATCAATTTCTGGCATTATAAACTCTTAAAAGCTCTTACTTGGTACGATCTATCTGGAAAAAAAAAAGCCACCTGGTTATTTCTGACTTGGATATTTTACTATCTTAGGAGACAGTCCCAGAGAACTTTTTCCAGTCTTGCTTTCTTACAGTACTTCCTCCTAATTACTGATAAGCATAGTCAAATAGAAAAGCACTTCTAGCCCAGCTAGGCTGCCACCCCTCCTGTCACACAAGTTTGCCCGGGGAGTAATTGCTATTCTGACAACTGCTGTAGCTTCCCGTAGCCCCCTACAGTGACCTCTCCAGCATCTAACTTTTCCAGTATTACTAAAATGTATTATCTTTCAATGAGAAAAATCATTGATTTGTGAACTTACCGCCAACCGAAGCTAGCTCTAAAGCCAGGCAGCAGGAAAACTTTCATTTTCAGTTCTAACATGCCCAGCATTTTGTCAAAGCAACCACATCAAGACCTACAAATTATGTGTCAAGGAGAGAGAGAACCACATGATGTGCCTATCTGAGATTTTCTTTCCATTTTTTTTTCTGATTCCATTGCTTTGAAAAATCCTAGATTTTAAAGTAAACAATATGTTTCTACCCTATATGAAAAACTTATTATATATTTTTTTCATAAAGAAGCTAAATGGCCCAGTACTAATGTTTCTTTAGTTATACTTTGACAAACAAGTCAGCAAATATTTGCCATCTTAACCTGCTTGCTGTGTTTTAATTTGCTTTCTGGAAATAGATCGTGATTCACCATTTTACTAAATGCAAAGACTTGAAATTATAGATATGTTTTGATATTAGCTTGTATCCTAATTAGCTCTAATCCTCAGATGTGTACTATGTAGAACATGGCTACATTGTATTAACAGAGATTTATCCACATATCTTTTTAACATTTCAAACAAATATTTACTTGCACATACAGTTTCATCCAGATTTAAATATTGTTAAGGAAGCAAATTTAAAGCAGCTTAATTGTACGTGTGATTTACTTAGAAGATGTCATTCTTTTATTAGATGTATACTGTTACCCTTCCATTGTTTCCCATTCCTTTATTAGATGTCTAATGTTATCCTTCCATTGTTTCCCATTTCTTTATTAGATGTGTGCTGTTACCCTTACATCATTTCCCACTGGTGCCGTCTTTACTTGTTTGCTATCACAGATGTACATCAAATATGCTTACTTGCTTTCCTGAGTCTAAATGAATTAAAGAAAAATATTCTACATAGTAACCTTCATTTAGAAAAAAATCCAAGGTTTTTTTAGTAACTAGACCTAATAAAAGAGGCCATGGCATCTCCACATCCCTTTCTATGTTGTATTGGAGAGCATTGCTGGTCACTGATTTTTCACTCTTCATATTTGAGAAAGCATTTTGCAGTTTCTAACGACCACATTAAACGTCAGTCAGTCTTTTGCTTAGAGGCAAGGAAGGATACTGTCTGTTCCTTTTGCAAACAGTATTCACAATGTCATATGGACTTGAACTAGTGGGTTACTTGAAAATGTTTCTGACAACAAGAAAAGTAAATTTTTCTGTAGAAATTGAAAATAATATTGTTTTAATCATCATTTAGTGAAAATTTAAAATAAAAGCTCTACAAATTTAAGTTCTTTATCTACCCAACCTGGAGGAACATGCCCTCTCCTACACCTCTCTTTAATAAGGCAGGTAGATTCAGCGCAATTGCATTCTCTGCACACATTTTAAGAGTGAGTGCAGTGGAAGAGGGATTTGAGAACTTCCAATCAATAGCATCGCAAATTCCACAATTATTTTATCTCAAGTGACTACAAGAAGGTTAAAGGGCTTTAAGGTTACCAATGCATCGGCACAGCACTAATTAACAACATGTACATCTGTTGCAATTTAAATTGAACTTCTTTTTTTTTTAAATCAATTATCTATTTTAAGATCCCAAAAAAGAGCACTATGCAAACAAGATAACACCAACAAATTAGCCATCTTTGCCTCAACATTTCCACAGGAATCGTGAGATAACCTCTTAGTGTTTGTCTTTAATCTTACATAAGTGTAGGACACTTTGCAAGTGAAAAATATGAATTGAAACTGTCACCATAGTGGATCCAGAAACACTTTAAAATCATGTGTTATGTCAATGTTTTGATGTATCTCTAAGAGAAGCTCATACCACAAGAACATGCTCTCACTTCTAAAAGAAAAAGAAATGGCATGCACTCAATTTTGACATTTGGCAGAAAAATTATATTTTCCCTTCTCTCATTGAATATCAAGGAAACCCAAAATCATTTTTTTCTCATATCAAAAGTTAAAGACCTTTATATGTCTTAGTTCTGTAATATAAAAGATTGCAAGATCAGACATCAGCTTCTTTGAGTGACTAAATTATTAAACCATCTTCACAAATATTATGTTTAAAAGTATTAATTAGTGCAATACACTTTGCTGACTTTTTTTGTTAATTGAGGAATACACAGTTTTGATAGTTTTCATCGAGAAATGGGCTTCATACAGAACATGTCATCAACAATGTTCCAATACCCTGTCACAAAGCTAGATGGTACATAGTTTATTCCCTATGTGAAGCTTTAGCTAATCATAATTATTGGTTTAGGCTACTAAGGCTTTGTGTTACTATTAAATGAGTTTGCTGAACATATTAATTCTCTAACAGCTGTCTCCTGTTGTAACTGGAGATTTTCTCTGTCCCATCCTGTCCCATGGCTGCTTGTAAATTATTAGTCAGAGGCTTAATATTATTTGTAAATGCTTGGCCAATGGCTCAGGCCTATTATTAGTTAGCACTTATATTTAAATTAACCCATTTCTATTATTCTAAGTATTGTCACGTGGCCATGGTATTACCAGTCTGCTGGCATCTTGTTCCTTGGGTGGCTGTATGTTGTCTCAAAGACTCTACCTTTTCTCCACTGTATCTCTGCTTAGATTTCCCACCTGGCTCTCTCCTGCCTTGCCATAGGCCAAAGCAGCTTTATTTATCAACCAATGAGAGCAACACATATTCACAGCATACAGAAGGACATCTCACAGCATTTTCCTTTCTTGTCTCATCAAAAAAGAAGGTTTTAACTTTAACATAGTAAAATTACATATAACAAAACAGTTATCAAGCAAGAATTACAGTTATAATCTAGTCTATTTGTCTTTAGCAAAATTAAAGAAAACACTCTATCATCTATCCTATCATTGTGAGTCTAAAGTTTCATATCTAATTTATCTTTTATTATAACTAAGGAAAACCATATAACTATCTAGTCTTCAAAGTCCCAAGAAAGATATAATATTACCTGAGTAAACAGGAAGTACATTGCAAGCAACTTCCAAAACTCTAGAAATGACAGACATCTGGTTGCCTGGACAGTCACTCAAATCTCCTCTGTAACATTGGAGCATCCACCTTCAGCCTAGAGGCCTAAAGTATCTGGCAGACTTTTCAATGAAGCAGGAAATTTGAAAGACTGTCCTGTCTTGTATTGGTAAAGTTTGTCAGTTGCTTTCCTCTGGGTCCAGCAGAATATCTAGCAGACTCTTCTCTGAAGCAAGAATTTTGAATGAATGTTCTGCCTTGTTTTGGCAAAGTTCAACAGTTTTTTTTCTGTGTGTCCTGCATATCCAGTATACTTAAAGCATGATCAGCGGTCAAAGGCAAGAACAGTTTCTTTGCCCAGCAGCTAACCTTGCTACAATGAAAGCAAACTCAATAAGGAGTTTCTTCAATGCCCATCATCTCTGAAGTAAATTGGTACTGCCAGAAGCAGATGTGTCTCATTGTCATGAAAAACCTTAGGTCAACAAAATATTTTAAATGCCATATTCCATAGGTTTTTGAAGTGTTTGAAAACCATTCATCTATCAAAATATATCACTGTATGATCTTAAAAACAGTCCTAATATATCTATAAATTTGATTGTTATAGATAACTATTGACCTATGTTTTCGTTTGTTTGTTTGTTTTTCCAAGACAGGGTTTCTCTGTGTAGTTTTGGTGCCTGACCTGGATCTCACTCTGTAGATCAGAGCCAGATCCACCTGGCTCTGTCTCCCAAAGGCTGGAATTAAAGGCATGCACCACCGCTACCCAGCTGACCTGTGTTTCTTAATTATCCTAAATAGTTCATAATAACAGCTTTCAAAAGCTAGAATTTTGCCTTACATTTTTAAATGAACTGCATAAGCACAATACCTAAACAAAAGTAGAATATATATATATATATATATATATATATATATATATATATATGATAGATATATATGGTATAACAAAATTAATTTTAAATTTGTATCAATATACCAAAATCCATGCCAATCCAAAATATATGAGATTAACAGTTGTCTTTTTATTCTTTATTCCTATAGTCCCTAAATATAACAAATATCCATAGCCCACCAAATAACCAAAGACCATCCATACTCCCCACAACTCTTGGGAATGTGGATGTCATTTTTTTCAAACTGCTTGCTGCTGTCTGTAGATGAAGCATCTTTAGGGTCCATGAGAAAATATGAGATAATGACTAACTTCTGGAAAGACTAGCTATAACCTTTATTGATAGATATCACCTGCCAAGGTTCAGGAGGTCTCCCTTAACCAAATCTGGTTCATCTTAACCTGGAACAAATGCATAGCCTCTAGTTTCCCGTGGAAACAAAAGCAAAACCACTTCTCCAAAGCAATGCATCTTTTAAATTCCATTTTACAAATATAACTTTTTATTTCTGTTTTAAAGTTAAGGTATTTTTAAAATATTTATGTTGGTATATTTTATCAGTCTCTCTTTCAATTCCATGTCTTCCAGCAGCTGTGTCTTACCCATCAGCCATCAAAAAATTCAAAATCAAAACAATAACATACAGGATACAGATTCCCTGTTTATTTTCCATCTCTATGTGGCTTATTATAATTTATTATTTTATTACCTTTTAAAGGACCTCATTGTATTATCTTTAAATTATTCTTTTAATCAATGACTGTCATTATCCTTTCCCTCTCTCTCCTAAGCCTATACATATTTTTAACCACACTGTGACCCATTTAGAAGGTTTTTTTTGTTTTGTTTTGCTTTTGTTTAAAGCTGTCCTTATTGTGTATCTGTATTGTTTTTTGATTACTAGAGTCTTGAAATTGCTAAGCAGGTGTGGCTAGGGCCAAAGCAGTGGCTTTGGCTACTGGATTTGCCCTGCTTGGCTTTCCAACACTGCACAGATACCTCCTTAACTCTGGGATCCATGCTGCCACCAACTAGCATGCAGCCTGCAGGCCCACAAATCCTAATCAAGTACTCAGTAGCAGGATCTCCCAAAAAAGCCACCTGTGTTTCCAGTACTGAGACAGGACACCCTTTCTTAAAGGTGCCTTGCATCTGCTAGCTGCCAGCAAACTGGGCCTATCTGAAAAAAAAACATGGCTACCAAGAAGCCATGTCTGACTCTGTTTTTATGTGTCTAGAATCCTTTTTTTTTTTTTAAAGCTTTCTCAGCTCTATGGAAATGTGAGAGAAAATCCAAGTAGAGATGCAGGAGAAGAAGGGTGGAGTCTGGGAGACACCATCTAGCTGCCCAAGCAACAACTTGCCAGCAGACTGGTAATGCCATGGCCATGTAGCAATACTTAGATTATTAGAAATGTGTTAATTTAAATATAAGAGTTAACTAGTAATACGCCTGAGTCATTGGTAAGCCTCTGAGTGATTATTTGCAAGCAGCCATGGGAAAGGGCAGGACAGAGAAAAGCCTCCAGTTACATTCTGTTAACATTGCTGCATAGTTTCCCTTAAAAAACTAGCATTTTGTCCCAATTTTACCATATGAAGTGTTACTCTTTTCTCTACTCATCTCCACATTCCACAGCCATGTAATTGAAATACCAACTGACTCAATAACCCCCTTCCTTACCCAAAGCACTTTAAAACATCACTGAGGTCCCTGTAGGAACATTATAAAGAACTTAAAAACATGGAGCTGCTCAATATTTGATCATGATTAACAGGTTCACTATGCCAAAGAAATTAGTGAAGCTATGAGTCAGAGTTTACTTTACATGTCTATGTCTAAAGTCTAACACTCTGAGTACATAACTCATGTGTCATTACAGAGGTCAGGTTTGGAAGTGACCCAACAATAGTGTCTTATGTAAAAGGCATGGCTGTAAAATTCTAGAGCTCCTATAGATACTACAGAATTGGTCATAATGTTATTTTGAGGTTTGCCATGACAATCATCAAATTTGCATATTTGATTGAAAATAACAGTGTATAACCAATAAATCATGAATTGGATTATCATTTCTCTAACTTAGATGCTTTTTATGATTTGAACTTTATGGGTGATGTTTTATTGTTCCAAAATTTGTATGATTGCTACTTTTCTTTAACATACATAGTCAGACAGTTACTTTCTTTTTTACTCATCACCAATCACATTTTTGGCAAACATGCCCTTCCAATGAGGCTATGAATATAAAAATATCAAATGATACAGATTTTTTAATCTTATCAGATACAAATAAATTAATCCTTCTTACTGTACCTTTAAAAACAACAACAAAATAGTATTATTAGAAATACCTACAGAAATGACATCACCACGTACTACAAAATTTGCCTCTTGCCCTGTAGGTATGCATGAACCATGGCAATTCAAAGGGAAAAAGCTGACATGTATACATATTTAAATTATAAAGCTTTCAAATGTCTTCTTTACATTTCATTGTCCAAGTATTCATTTATAACTACAGAAGAGCCAGAGATTGGTAGGAAATATCTATATTCATTGATCTAAGAAAAAAAATGTTCATGATATCTATTATGACTCTAGAGACATAAGAAGTTTACTTTATGTTTTTCTGGAAAATTGTTCAGCCACTAATCCATACTGCCTGGAATCTATGGGTTTCTCCATTAACTGTCAAAGGGATGATACGAGTTCAACCACAAAGTGAAATACTGGGGAAAAATGGCACATGATTTCCTTAGAATCAGCAGGAAGAGAGAATCATCCCCAAGACTTACCCTCCTCAGAAAGAACAGAGACACCCAGGATCAAAACCACACAAGGTTAAAACAAAGCTGTAGTCTTCCAAGAATGTTGACACAGTTTAAAGTATGGAGAAAGTGAGTACTAAATTACATGATTTCTTTTTCTTTTACAATAAAATAAAACTTTTCAAAGAGGGCATTCAAATGAACCTCTTACAAATAAGTGAAACTGCATTTTGATAAGACTTAGAAGACTTGAAGCTTAAGTTTAATTGCAGGGACAAAACTAAATGGTTCATTTTGAAGTGTTCAAGATAAATAGCTGACAACTCTACTATCCATAAGAAAACATAATAAATTTGAATTACATTCATTGCCAAGGGAGTGCTATCTAGAAGTTTCATATGTTAAATATGAGTTTAATTTGAGAATTTCTCGTTATGTTGGCATGAATACTCTTATGGCAGCTTATGTTAATGAAACTAAACCCAAAAGATTCCCCTCAGTGAACTAAGGAATTGTAAAAATCTCCACAAGAGACATAGATGATGTCATAAATGGCATTGATTATTGTTGCTTTCTCTAATGTCTGGAATTTTCTTAGTAATTTGTCTAAGTGCACAATAATTTTTAGAATTCCTGAATTATTTATGATATAGGTGTTGACTTCCATAGGTACCTATTATGAGCTATCACACAGAATTTCACGGCAGTACTCTGAAATCACATAAGAAATTGATACATAAATGCTGATTTACATGGCTTATAATATATTATCTCTTATTGCCTCTGAGCATTCCATTTCTGTAAGTCATATAAAACTCCCAGAAGCCATAAAAGAAATGACAGCCACACAGTAGAACCTCAGCTCCTTAGTATTTCATAGGTTATGTATGTGCAAAGTAGAGCAGAGATTCTATGTCACAAAGTTGAAGGTTCTCTTGGTGACTACTATGCTTAACATCTACCAAAAATATTTTAATTGTCATATCATAAACATTGTACATGATAATGGCTATACAAGATCATTTTCATATTCATTTATATGGCCCATTGAGTATTAGCAACTTGGCAATAAAAGTGAACCACATGATTTACCAAGTGATAACATAATTTGACAGTAAGGAAAGTTGCCTCCTAGGAGAAAATATTTTAATATCTTTAAAATGACTTTAGGGCAGAGAAAAGCAGATTAGAAATTTTAGACAAGTATTGAAAGGGCAGGCAAACCTATCTGTGGACATTCCTATAATTTTATTTTGCATCTGTATTTCCTCTCCACCACACCTTGTAGGTATTAAAATTTTCTTGAGAACCAAATCTAAAAAGCTTATTTTGGGTCACAACACCGACCAATAATTTAAGAGGAAAAGAATTGGATTACGAGCGGACAATAATTTTCACCAAGTTTCACTTAGCATCTTACCATATGTATATATTGAAGGGCTACAAAGAAAATCAGAGAAAGCTTTCTTTTGTGGTATGCCTTTACCCCGTGAGAAAGCTAACTTCAACCTTCCACAGATGTGTGAGTTAGAATAAAGAACATGCCACCCTCCCCAACTAAAAAGCCAGCAGCTGATTCTAGTTGCTCCTTGGCAGCCATTCCGACCTCCCGTTTCACAGAAGCTCCATGAATCCTGACAGCAGCCCTGGTCCCTTGGGTCTCTGAGAGCTCTCCTCTCTGCCTTGATTTCTCTCAGAACTACTCTCTCATGCGCTGTCCCTGTCTGTGCTGAGAAGCTGAGCTTAGGGAGCGAGGCCTCCCTGCTTGTTAGGGCAGAACTAACAAAACCAAGACCAAATGGTAGCTTTTGACGATTTTCAGACATCTAGCTGTGTACACTTGAGCGGTTAAACGGAGCCTGCTTTGCACTGAAAATAAAACCTGCTCCTCCAAATTGCCATTAAAACAGCAGCATTTTCCACTGCACTGTATTCTTCCTGAAATACGGCTAGTTTATCTTTTGAGAGTTGATGGCTGCTTTTATTTAGCAAAAATCATTTCCTTTGTTCCATTTCTTTCTGTCACATTATTCAAGGTAATAAATACTCTATGGCAGAAACTGTTCCTAAGGGAAGTCTTTAAACCCAATTGGGGAAATGCTGAACTTTATATATTCAAAAGCTCTCTATCATCCAACAGTGTAGTGTCTCAGCTTATTCCTGTGAATTATATGTTTTCTTATGCCTAGAAAAGGTGCAAGGCAAAAGCTGACTGCGGAGGATGTCACATCTCATGTATTGGGGAATAAGAACATTTTGCTATACTTTCATATGTTTTTAAATATCAGCCCTAACAAGTTATAAATTTCTTCCAGGCATGATCAGATGATGAAAATACTCAATTTCACACTTTCTAAATTCCCTGAGTTTGCACGTTTTCTGGTCATTAACCATTCCATATTGACCTTTATGCTTTTGCCCTGAGTGGTAGTGGACAGTGAACTGAGAAATACAGGCTTTTTACAAATGAAATGAAGGAATTAACTGCACACATCGGAGCAGAGACGTCGTGGTCATTACAGGAGTTTCTTCCATGTCCCATCAGAATAAGTGTTTTTGATTTAAATGATGTGAGCTTCACAATGATGTGAGCTTTCCACAAATTAACAGAAATGTAAAACATAAAGTTGGCTATGGAAGCCAGATTTTTTTAAAAACCAGTTAAGAGGATAAGCATTCATGTTTTAGAGCTGTATAATAATTTGAACTCACAGCGGGGGAAAGGAACCATGGAAAGGGACCTTTTACTCCTGAGTTAACTCTCTATGAGAATGGTGTTGGGTATGAAAGACAATGCAGAGCTCATGAAAAGCTCAGGACTGGGATCTTCCAACCACTCACAAATGTGAAAATGATCTTATTCCTATTCTCTGAGATTAATGTGAAATGGTTGTTCACAGCATGGAAATGAAGCAAATAGCAACTGAGGCTTTTATAATTGTAAAACAGCGGCTAAAGTTCACATAATGTGATTCTGTGCTAATTCTTCAATCCTGCTAATTCCACCTAGCACCACAAAAATGGGCCGAATATTGTACCTTCTGGTCCAGCAGAATACGTTGTATTATTCCGAGATTCATTAGCCATAAATGATTTTGAAGCTTAACCAATTATTCAAATACTTTATAAAAGTAAGTAAAATTATCTGTGATATGAAAAACAGAATAGATAGATTGGATAAATAGGTTAGATAAATAGATAGTTTGAATAAAGTTTCATACTCACTTAAAAGATTATACAAATGTAATTACCCATGAATTAAAATAGAAAAAAGTAAAAATGATTATAAGGTCCTTTGAAGTTAAAACATATAATAAATTTTTTTCATTGTGTGGATTCAAGATATAGAATGATATTTTTATACCAGAATATATTGTACACTGAGAATAACATGGTTTTACAACATGATACGTAGAGAGAGAGTGAGAGTGAAATGAGTAATGGAAATGAAGAAAATATAGAAATAGATTTTACAAAATGCAACATTGTTATAGGGTCAGACATTTTAAAAATCAAAATTCATTAGATAATATAGGGAAAGTATTTTCAATAATTGGCAACAGCCCAATACTTTCACTATGACAAAATGACTACTTCAGATATAACATTATATTAGAATGGGTTAATTTAATTAAATTCAAACTACTACAGCAGTTTCTTTTCCCAATAGAAAACCATCCCTCTATTTGGAGACATGAAAGTCCCCAGTATTTCAGACCTCACTGGAAAGCTGGATAGCTAGAAATGACTGGAGATATTACGACTATATAATCTAACTTTCTTCATAGCATGATGACTGCACGATTTTAACTATTCAGAGAAGATTGGGATCAGAGAATAACTCTTGAGTGCTATATGTAGAACTGCCCAGTGATGCCAGTCAAAACTCCTTATATGTAGAACTCTAAGTTATTAGACAGCCCTTGTATTAGATCACCTTGCAAGTAGAGGGCTGTCACATAGCAGAGGTCTACCATTGATGCACAAATCAAAAACCTGGTGCTGACACATCCTCCATACATCCACTCTGCAGCTTTTGATACCCACGGTTACCCATGGTCCATTAATATTCATAGAAAAATCTCCAGAAATAAATAACTTATGTTTGAAATAAATTTTTTCTCTGCATATTGTTATAATTGTCTTATTTTATTATTCATTGTTGTTCTAAACCACCTGTCATGCTGGATTTATAAAGTAAACTTCATCACAACGACTGTAGAAGAAATAAAAACAGAGTCTATATGGACTGAGCGTCCATGGTTTCAAGTACTCACTGGGGGTCTTGAAGTATATCTGCTGAAAATAGTGAGTAACTCCTGTATATAGCTATTGACATTTTTATAATATGGAGGGAAAGGGGGCAGTTTGCTTTCACTGGTAGGAAGAGAAAAATCTAATTTCTGGTATAAGTAAACTCTTATTGTCTCTGTCATAATACAATCTTCAGGAAATAGGTCACTTGGTTCTTCTACAGAATGTCATTGGAGTCCATCACATCAATCATGCTCACTCATTGGTTGTGGTGAGCAGAAAACAGCAACATGTTACCTTCTTTCCTAAGATACGTGTGAGCTAAATTACAGAAGGTTGATTTCAAAGTTTATATAAATTCCAAATTCAGCACCTTGCCACACATTGCTAAGCTCCTAAACATTCAGTAATTGAGTGTATTTAAAGAGATATTTAGAAATTTCCAACACTAAAAACAAACTACAAGGCTTATAAGTTTGTCTGAATTTTGGAGACAGATTTCACAGAACCAATTCTGCTGTTGCAGTGCACTTTCTGAAGATGAGGTTCATGACAGAGTGATCCCACATGGCCAGAACCTTCCAACCCAGATGTTCACTACTACTTGAAAAAAAGTCTTTTCTCACCTGATAGTATGCTGTGGAATGTTGTCCTGTAAGCTGTGAATATATGTTGCTTTGATTGGTTGATAAATAAAGCTGGCCAATGGTGAGGCAGAACAAGATTAGGTGGGACATTCCAACTAGAGAAAGAGGAAGGAGAAAGATGGAGCAGAGAAGACACTGTTAGCTGCCAGAAGAACAAACAGGATGTAAAGTGCCAGTAAGCCACAAGCCACGTGACCAAGTATAGATTTATAGAAATGGGTTAATTTAACATGTAAAAGCTAGCTAGCAAGAAGCCTGAGTCATTAGGCCACATAGTTTAAAAGTAATTATAAGCCTCTGTGCATTTATATGGGTCTGAGTGGCGGCGGACCAGGCGGGACACAGGAAAACTTCTGGCTACATTAGTATTTTATTTTCATTGAGAAAATTGCTTCTACATTAGAACTGGTTCCTTAGGAAGACTGAACACTTGTCCATAGAACACAAAGAGATGTGAAATCTGTGCTGCTCTGGTTGCATTAGAATCATCCAAGCCATTGATCTACATGTCTGGTCTTCTATAGTCACAATTCAAGAAAACTAAAATGTTTTCTATGGGTTATGTACTGCGCCAGTCTGCAGGGCTAACATAGTTACAGTGAGCAGGATGCTTAGACTCCCATATTATGTAACCGTCTTACATCTTTGCCATTTTTCTACCCACCATGATGTTCTCCTCCAGGTTCTGTATGACTGAAAATACTTCACTTTGTTCACAAGCCTTTGCTGTATAACTTGATGTAGTAGGATGCTGACATATATCTTAATTCAGAGATAACCTGTAAATCTAATAGTAAAGACAAACCACTTGATAGGCAGATTTTCAGCCTGAAAAAAATTTCCAAAAATTAATAATATGTATTTTGGTCATTTGTTTATTGAACTACAGCCACTGCTAAGTGGCTTAATAAATAGATAGCCTGGTAAGTGTGCAACAGCTCAAACATAAAATAGCAGTGTTAAAGAAAAGACACTACAAGGAGCCAGCAATAATTCATCTCACCAAACCTCACTTGTCTTCTAATAATTTTGAATGTGCTGACTGCCAAAAGCAGTGACCAACATTCACACTTTCCATGGCTGATATTTCTTGGGATTATCTGACCAACTATCTGCTAACAATTTACTAATCTCTGAGATTTATTTTTACTGGTAAGAATTTTCTTTCTCATATCCTCCTGAGAACATCACTCAATGTGACTTGCCTTTGCTATCTACCATATTTTGACATTGTCACTACCCATGGACTTGTGAAATGTCTCATTTGCCATGCTAGTATACTATACAAATTTTGCTTCTCCACAATAAGTCTAATAAAGGAATGAAGTCCATTGATTCTGATGATTTCATCAACTACCCCATTTCTCCAACACAGTTGACCTGATACATTCATTGAATATACTTCTGCTAATTTCGTTACATTGTCATTTAGGAAAAGAAAGTAATCTGAAAAAAATATGGAATAAGTGTATAGATTCACCAGTGTAGTGGGTAGCCATTCCAGCTTTGATCTGGAAGTTCCAAGCCCGATTGAGACTATCCCTTCATTTGTGAGTTACCCCACAAAATAAACCTCCCTTTTAACTACGTGGAGTTGCCTTAAAAATTTCACCAATACACCAGGAAATACAATGTATAGTTTTCCCAAGAATTGGAAGGTATAGTGGTCCTTCTCACACCAGATGTGATAACACATTTGATGACAGATGAGTTCTTGTCTAACTCTAAGCTTGACTCTTTATAGCACATAGTTCTCAAATGAAGATGCCTGTAACCAGGATTCTGCTGAATTTAAAATTATGACTGACATTTGGATTTCTGTTGCCTCCTGGCCAGCAAGCTCAAATGAAATGGAAAGTTAAAGTTAATAACATTCTGAGTATTCTATTATCAAGAGAAATTAAACTCTGGTGACACATTGAGATAAAAAACTATGTCTGAAGCCCAGATTGTTCATCTATCTGCCTTTACTTTTGTAGTCCCTTAAGGTTTGATAAACAGACACTCACCGAAAAAGTATGACAATGGACTCTGAACTTCAGATTCTGACTTGCAAGTAAGAAACGCTGTTTCTTGTTGAACTGACTTCCAAACATACTTAAAATGGGGAGCTCCTGTCAGGAATAAATGGTTAGAAGAAAAGAAAAAGCACCACCTGCTTCCTGGAGCTCTTTTGCACCAGCTGGCTCCCTGGAAGTAATTGTTCATCCTCCACCTTTCCAGCTTTCACAAGATGCATTATTGTGGATGCAGTTTGGGCTCTTGAATTCTGGGTAGTTTCTTTGTTTCTCATCCTGAGAGGTGATTGCCTTTTATTGCAAGTTTCTTAATTGGTACCCTATTCAATGTTTGGTTTTAGGCTGTCCCTACATTTGGGAACTACTTCACTATGTTCAATGTCACTTACGAAACAATCTTCTGTGAACTTTTTTTTTTTTCCATCAGAAAACATTACTGGGAAATAATTAGGAGTCAGAGAACTTTCATGTTTCTTCATCAAAAAATTTATTCAAATTTATCCAATGTCTTGCATTTCACATAACTGCCTGGCTCGGTAGAATCAATAAACCCGTGTTTGAAATACTCCTTCTATGTTTGCTGGGTAAACAGGGGTTTCCAGAGAGTCAGCAAAATGAATGTGGAAAAAGGAAATGAACATTGAAACTTTTTACAGCAGGCAGGCTTTAGAAAGAGTGGCTAGGCAGACTCTCCCACAACATAGAAAAGCAAGCTATTGTGTTCATGCATGCATATCATGCATTATGCATTCTGATTGTTGTCACCCCACACCCTTCCTGATCTCCTTCCCATACTGTCAACTCACTCCTATCCCTGTGAATCCCTTTCCCAACTACAGGATTTTTGTTTGCTTGGCTATTTTTTTGTTTGTTTGTATTTTTGTTTGTTTGTTTGTTTTTTAATCACTCACTGAATTTAACTGTGACTGTGAGCACAGGGATGGAAGGCAGTAGACTCTCTGTGGGTACACAATCGGACAAAACAGCTCTCTCTCTACTAAAATCGTGTATGTTATCAAAGAGTAAAATTAATTTTAAAAAAGATTGGCTCCTAAAAATAAGCACTGCCAATAAAATTTCAACCCTCAGCTGGTCCACTCCCAAGATTAGCTGGGGAACACAAGCTGGACTCAATAAGGATCCAGAATATAGAAGAACAAAAACTCAAGGCTGTCTGTAGAGTAATGAGCAGAGGGTGGTTAAGAAGTGAGGTGAGGGAGGAATGAATATATTCAAAATATATGGAGTGAAATGCTCAAAGAATAGTCAGAAATAGTGGTATATGGCTTTCATCCCAGCACCTAAGAGGCAGAGGCAGGGGGAGCACTATGCCAACCTGGTCTACATAGTGAGAGTCAGAGCAACCTTGTATTCTCCTGTCTCAAAAAAATTATTAAAAATATTGCTAGGAAAGTAATGTTTAATGACTAAAATTAATAAATTTCATGAAATAATTGAAAAAAATTGGTCAATGGAATTTTCTTTTACAAATTTAACATGTAAACAAGCAATATATAGTTATATAATTAGACATATGTGTGTATGTAGATATCTACATACACACACACACACACATATTTTTGATGACAGCGTTTCTCTGTGTAGCCCTGGCTGTCCTAGAACTCTCTTTGTAAACCATTCTGACCTCAAACTCAGAAATTGACCTGCCTCTGCTTCCCAAGTGCCAGACCAAAGGTGTACATCACCATATCCAGGTATAAGCAATATAATTTAAACTAAAACACTGGCACTATATAAAAAAAATATAAAATATCCTACATATGAAAATAAACCTAAATAAAATTATATTAGCAGCACCATTGTGGTAGAAAAAGGATATCACATGTAAAAAACATAAACTACTTAAAAATACATGATAGATGTGCCCATTTTTTAAAAATATTTAACATACATAATATCAATCTAGTTTTTGAGTTATTTTTCTCTATTAATTTAATTTCTTTTGGGTTGACATGCATGTGAGATGTGTGTGTATGTGTCTATGCAAGTGTGTGTGTGTGTGTGTGTGTGTGTGTGTGTGTGTGTGTGTGGTGTGTGTCCACATTTGAGTGGGTACAAATGTATGTGTGTCTTCAGATCAAATATTGGTGTTGAATGTTTTCTTGATCTTTCTCTATCTTACGTATTGAGTCAGGTCTGTCAATGAAATCCAGAGGTTGGTTGCTTATTCTAGCTAGCTTGCTTGCTCCAGGAACCATGGTCATGATCCTGAGAGCTCAGATTACAGATTTACAACCAAACCCACCTGGTATTTACATGGATACTGAAGATCCAAACTCCAGTTCTCATGTGCATGTGACAAGTAATTTACACATTAAGCCATCCCCTCAGACCTTAAAATGTTCTTTAAAAGTACATATTACTATCATATTTGGTTCATCTTGTTTAAGATTTTGCATCTAAAATATTTTCATGGCACGTGTTTAAATTTAACACTTTTTAAAAAATTTAAAATATCACTGTATTTCTGGTATTGATAAAATGTGTCTTAAGATTTTGCACAGAAAATAGAAGAATAGACAAAAATTAACTATTTACTATCTTTCAAAAGATTCACTTTGGGTATATGACAAAATAGGTTGAAAGTAAAAATAGGTAAAGGATAGATACTCCATGCAAAAGAGCCAAAGAGAATATACTAATATCACCACACAAAATAGAATTTAAATAACAAAGTTTATGAGGCAAAAATTACACCATAAGTTGATAAAAGCTCTGTTGGGTCCAGAAGGTACAAACATTTGAGGCATATTTACCTCTAATGGGTGACTGAAAATATATACAGAACAAAAACAGGAATAATTGAAGGGCCAAATAGAAAGTTCTACAATAATAGCTTCATATTTCAATACTGTATCCTCAATAATGGATATAAAAATATATCAAGCCCGGTGGTGGTGGTGCATTGCCTTTAATCCCACCACTTGGGAGGCAGAGGCAGATGGATCTCTGTGAGTATGAGGCCAGCCTCATCTACAGAGTAAGTTCCAGAACAGGCTCCAAAGCTGCACAGAGAAATCCTGTCTCAAAAAAAAAAAAAAGAAAAAAGAAAACAAAAAACAAAAAAAAAAAAACAGAAAATAAATAAATTAAGAAAAAATATATCACACAATACAAAGACAGTTGAAAACTGAGCTCAGCAAGCTCACTACATTTAGCAGGTATGCAGAATACTACCCAATATCATTACACACACTTTCAACTCTGGGATATTGGGACAACAGAAGAGATTTTTTTTTTTTTTTTTTTTTGGTTTTTCGAGACAGGGTTTCTCTGTGTAGCTTTGTGCCTTTTTCCTGGAACTCACTTGGTAGTCCATGCTGGCCTCGAACTCACAGAGATTCGCCTGGCTCTGCCTCCCAAGTGCTGGGATTAAAGGCGTGCGCCACCAACGCCCGGCCAGAAGAGATCTTTAACAGGGCTGTAAATTAATTTCAAACTATTTTTTAAATTGCATATAAAGTGTGCTCTTCTATCAGAATAGGACAAAGATAGAAATAAATATCAGAAGTAAAACTGGAAGAAAAAAATCTCCAATTTGTGGTGATTAAACAACACAGTCTTACAAACAACTAGATGAAAACGGAGCTCATGAGAAAAGTCAGAGAACAATGGCCAAAGGACTGAAACTTAATATAGCAAAGTGTATGAAATGTGGCACAAAGAAACAAAAACAGAATTAATGAAGAAATACATAATGATAACCCCAACACAGAATGAGACCTAAAATTAATGCCTTATTTAGTTCACAGAATGATAAGATGAACAAACTAAATTTAAAGCTTGGAAGACGGGAATAAGAAAGACTGGAGCATTGAAAATAGAAAAACAACAGAGTAATAAGTGTCACCAAAAGCATTCTTTCATGGTATCTGCCTGAAGCCTGCCTACCTGAGGTTCCTGCCTTCACTTTTCAACTGATGAACTGTAACCTGAAAGCCAATGTCCCTTTGCTCCCCAAACTGATCTTGATTAGCGTTTTATCACAGCAACAAAAAGGGACCTACAACAATCATTAGGTGTTTCCTCTCTTTGTTAATTCCTGAGTGTTTATCTTTATTGCTGCTATTATAAATAGAAGTGTGTTCACAATTTCCTTTTGGATTGTGTGAAATGCAACTGGTGTTTATTACTGTGTTCTAAAATTATTTTTGTCTGTGTATTCATTAGTGATTTCTCCATGGATGGTCAATGTATTTTTGAATAGATATATTTTTCTTTCCACTTTAGATATATTATGTTTTTTTTCTTGCTAATTTTTGAGCTAGAACTTCCAATATTATGATAAGTAGAAATGGTGAAAGAGACCTTGCCTTACTCCTCATCTTACAGGAACATTTTACATGCAGTTACCATTGAGTATGACTTTTGTTGTTGGGGGCGTCCATTGTATTTGGGTAGGATAATTTCTATTCTGACTTCATTGATTATTTTTAATTAGGTAAGGGTATTGAAATACATGAAGTCTTACTTCTTTGGTGAGATGATTCTATTAATCCCTATAGACTCTTATTATGATGTGTTACTTTAATCAATTTTCTTATGCTCAATGCTGGTTAATGGCTCGATTATCCTGACTCATGTTCAGCTAGAATTCTTATACAACTCAGGCTACCTGCCCATGGTGGTATCACAAAAAGTGGGCTAGGCTCTCCTCCCCCCATTAGCAATATGGAAAATGTATCACAGACATACCCACAGGCCCATGGGTAAATCTGATTTCAGGCAATTCTTCAGTTGAGATTCAGTCTTCCCAGATGAGTCAAGTTGACAACTGAAGTTAATTATGCCATTTATACAAAAAAGAAAAATAACATTGTCCCCAAGATACTGAGGAAAACATAAATAAATGGTGGCACATTTGATATTCTGAATTGCAAGACTTATTATTGGTAAGATATTGATGTCATCTGAAGTGATAGATCCAATGCAATGGTATCAAAACTCCGCTGCCTTTTTTTTTTAAGAAATAAAAATAAACTTGGGCTAAATTATATATGAGATTGAAAGGACTCTAAATACTTAGCCCAGAACCAAAAGAGAATAAAGCTGTGGCTCTGACGATTGACTTCAGTGAGGCAGGCCCTGAGTTCAATCACAAGGTTTACAAAGCAATACAATACAAGTTATCGCAAAGCTCCAAATGGTAATGTGGTCAAGTATGACATAAAGACAGATACATAGAACAAAAGGACACACAGCAAATCCCAGCTAGAGGCCCTCACATGGACAGCCAAGTTGTTTTCAAGAATGGTGTGACAATTATTATCTGAAAAAAACACACTCGTTTCAAGAAATATTTTGAGAAATCTCTACATGCCTATGCAAACTAGTGAAATTGGGCTTTTATCTAACACTTTATCAAAAATGAGTGCAAATGGACCCAAACATAAATAGGGGACTTAAATGTCAAACTATTTAAGGAAAACATGAGGACAAGACTCACAGTAGGTCTGTGAATATAGTTCAGTGGTTGAACACTTCCTTCCTTCCTTCGGAGTCCCTGGTTTGAGCACCCACCAATATTCAAAACACAAAGAAAAAAATGTCAATCATTTACAATTGTTTCTTGAATATGAGACCAAAGGAATAGCTACAGGATAAACAGACAGATTGGATTTTGTGAAAATCAGAAGGAAATTGGCATCAAAAGATGTTATCAACATAATAGAATGGGAGATAATATTTGGAAATTAGTATTTAATAGGGATTAATAGTCCCGAAACTTTTTTTTTCTCTTGAGACAGGGTTTCTCTGTGTAACCTCTCTGGCTGTCCTGAAACATTCTGCTGATCAGGCTAGCCAAAATCTCACAGAGATTTGCCTGCCTGTGCCTCCCAAGTACTGACTGGGATTAAAGGTGTGCAACCCCACCCCACCGCCCAGCTACATTCCTGAAAGTCAATAGCAACAGTAAATTAAACATAAATATGGGCAAGTATCTGAGAATGGTTATGCATGTCTTTGTCACAGCTTTGGTTAGATTGAAAAAGAAGCATTGCAAGTTCAAGGCCAGCCTGAAGTACTTAGAAAAGACCCTGTCTCAGAAAGCTGAAGTCCAAAGGAGTGAGTGAGAATTCGTATAGACATGTCTCTAAAATTTATATACAACGGCAAATAAGCATGCAGAAACAGCTGAAGAGTCCCCATCAGGAAAACACAAATTTAAACAACGAGAATTTCCCTGTGTGGGTAGGCCGGGTCTCTTCCAGAATACATGGGTTATGAAATGAAAATTGCAGTGCAAAGCGTGAGATACCTCCTTTCAAGTTATGATTGGGGAGGTCCCGGAAGTCTTCAAAAGAGCACAGACTGTTTGTAAAACCCTCTTGCTGAAAATACTACAGACTTCAATCACAGGACATAGAAAAATCAATCTCAAACTAACTGGGAATCTTCCTCTCTGCTGGCTAGCTTTCGTAGTGTCAGAAGGGGCTATGTGGGCTTCCAGGGGAGAAAGGACATCAATGGTCTTCTCTAGCACTGGACCCAGCATGCTGCAGCATTGACTTGCCAGGCGGAGTACTAATACAATAGAGTCATAACTGCTTTCTGAATGGATTTGAGGCCTGGTCTACAGGAGGGAATTTTAAATCTGGTACTGGCAAAAAGCCCATAGCATAGGAGACAGAACCTGCTATTGTTATTTTGCTAAATGGCCCTGCTGTCAAATTGCCTTCTAAATATTTACTCTTATATACATAGACCTGGATGCTCTCATCCTTGGTCAGAGAATCTTCTTTTGGTAGTAGACAATGGTCAATAAAGGGATATATAAGTGGTCGAAATTCTGAGAATTAGAGACAGAATGCTCCACTCCAAACAGGACATCTATATTGACTCCCACCGCCACAGCTCAGTGCACACTGAAAGAGGAGACAAAAGGAATATAAGATGCAATAAATGGAGAGAAGTGAATGCTATCTTCATATTTGATGTGGCCTTCACACCCATGAAGTCACAGAAGCTATGGTTACCTGCACAAGACCTGCAAAAGGGAAAGACGGTCAAAATCCTAGCATACATGAGGTATATGATTTCTAAGCCCATCCCTCACTGAGCAACTATTGGCACTGGATAGTCAACAGTGGAGGAGGTCTTTATTTTCTGAAAATGTGTTAACTGGGAGGTTCTCAATATTCCAGTGGGGAAAAAAAGAAGACATGAAGTTAGAAGGAGGACATGTTGGAGAAGTTATGGGACAAGTTGAAGGGGGAAATGGAGAGGAGGGAATATGATTATACTCATTGTGTAATAGTAGGAAATTCTCAAATAATTAAAAATGCAATTACAATGGTATAGTCCCTCATATCCATTTGGATGGCAGCATTCTCTATTCACAAGCCAGAATTCGAAGACAGACTAGATATATGTCAACAAGTGAATGGAAACAGAAAATATGCTACATTTACCAACATATTACTCAGCTGTTTAAAAAAATGAAATCAGGAAATCCACAGGCAAAGAGATATAATGAAATAAAAAATTCTAAGAGAGGTAACCCCAACCCCAAAATACCAATATAGTATGTATTTGCTTATATCTGAATGCTAGCTGTTAAGTCTTCAATAAACAGTCTACAATCCATATAAATATATAACCACCAGGTAGTTTTTTAAACTCTTTTTCTCTTTTGACTCTTCACCCTTTTGGAGGTCCACCACCCAGTTCCCAAATAAATACATAGGGTCATTCTTACTTATGAATGCCTGGCCTTAGCTTGCTTCTTGCCAGCTTTTCTTAAATTATCCCATCTACCTTTTTCCTCTGGGCTTTTTCCTTTTTTCACTTCTGTATATCTTACTTTCACTCTTACTTACTCCATGGCTGGCTGTCTAGGTGACTGGCTCCTACTTTTCCTGCTTCTTGATCTCTTGCTTTTTCTTCTTTTCCTCCCTGATATCTGCTTGTATTTATTCTCTCTGCCTGCAAGCCCCACCTATCCTTTCTCCTGCCTTGCTATTGGCCATTCAGCTCTTTATTAGACCATCATGTGTTTTAGACAGGCAAAGTAACACGGCTTCATGGAGTTAAACAAATGCAACATGAAAGAATGCAACACATCTTTGCATCATTAAACAAATGTTCCACAGCATAAATAAATGTAACACATCTTAAACTTAAATATTCTGCAATACCACAGAGGTTAGGTATATAGTGCAGGACTGGGGGTCAGGTGGATCACCCTCAAAAAGGGAAATAGAATAGATATGAATGGATGAGGAAGACTGGGAACAGGAGAATCAAATGCAAGAGGAAGAAGAGGGATAGGGAGGGAATGCAGGTAATGTCAGCTAAAACTAAGAGCCATTTGAGGAGTATAAAAAAACCTAATATACTAGAAGTTTCATACCCATACATACACACACACACACACACACACACACACACACACACACACACACATATAATATATATATATATATATATATATATATATATATACATTTAAGTGATTAAAATGGAATCACCAAATAACAGTGCTGTGGAATATCATTCTGTATGCTGTGAATATGTGCTTCTCTGATTGGTTGATAAAGAAAATGTTGATTGGCCATTAGCCAGGCAGGAAGTATAGGCAGGATAAGCAGACAAGGAGAATTCTGGGAATAGGAAGGCTGAATCAGGAGTCACCAGCCAGACACAGAGGAAAAAAGATGACAAGGCAGAACTGAGAAAATGTTCCAAGCCACATAGCTAAACATAGATAAGAATTATGGGTTAATTTAAGTGTAAGAGCTAGTCAGTAGTTAGCCTGAGCTAATGGCCAAGTAATCACAATTAATATAAGCTTCTGTGTGTTTACTTGGGGGATGCAAGTGAGAGATTTGTCTGGATGGCCAGGACATAGGAAAACTTCCAACTACATAACAGTGCAGCCAGATCCCCAACGAGACATCTCTCCCCATGAAATGAAGACTCCAGTTGCAGTAATAGGTTACAAGTAATTGAGTGGTTGGTGAAAGGGGTTCCATGGGAGCCCCGCAAACAACCCAGGCTGTTTGCAAAGGCAATTGGTTGTGCTCCAGAAACTGATGGTAAATCCCCATTGCACAAGACAACACCTACACAATTCACTGAACAAGGAGAAGTTGAGCCTCTGCCTAGCTAGAACCTTCACCCCTACTGACTAGTGTTCATGATGATGAAAGGGGCGAATGATAACCAAAGGAGAAAAGTAAACACCAACCCAGCGACAAACCCTTCAATCTATAATGGCGACCTACATGCAAGATGCACCAGTACAATAGTGACAATGTTTTTGGAACTAACCAAATAAAATCTGATTGAATTTACAGCCCACTCCACGAGATGGAACCCATCCCTGACACTGCTCAGGTGGCTTAGAATCTGAGACTAGATAGGTCAGGGACCTAAGATAAAACAAAATACTACTTGTTCTGCTAGTGGAACATAGCAATAGAAATGACTCCCAGTGACATCTGGCTATACTCATAGATCAGTGTCTTTCTGGGCCATCATCAGAGAGGCTTCTTCCTGCAGCAGATGGGAATAAATACAGGAGATCCACAGCCAGAAAATATGCAGAGAGTGAGAGAACTTGAAACACTCAATATTCAAGGGGATGTCTGTGAAATCTGTTCCTCTGGGGGTGAAGGCACCCTGAAGAAGAGGAGAAGAAATGATAGCAAGAACCAGAGGGTATGGAGGACATCAAGGAAACAAGGCATTCTAAATGCAGCAGGGCCAGTGCACACATGAAGTCACAAAAACTGTGGCAGTACAAACAAGGTCTGGGTCTGACGGAGTCCCAGTAATAAGAGTGGAAGTGGCCATAGACCTACATCCCTAACCCAGAAGCTATTTACAAATGATAACTCCTTACAAAGGAAAACTTAATTTTCTCTCATGGAGAATCATTGGGTCTGCAAATCTCTTCTTATTGCCAGAATCTCTTCTTATTGCCAGGCATTTTCAAAGGTTCTTTATCTCTTAATGCTCATAATGCTATTTCAGGGCCTTTTTTTTTCTTACAGATCCTTTTCATATATGTTATAGTTTCTGGTTTTCCATTAATGGAATGTTAAATAGTGAGGCCATTACTATGAACATGATGAAAATTCCTCAAAGAGTTGCCAATGAAACATTCATATTGCCTGAAAGTTTGTATAGGATTTCAGTGTCTGCAAATGTGTATGTCTGTATCTATATATTTTTCTTGATCTTTTACTTTGACTCTTGCTCTTATTTTTTTGTTTTGTCTTGTTCTAGTTTGTATTTTTAATTTTATATTAAAATTTTATCCTAATGACACAGGGAAAGAAAGAGTATAGATTTGGGTGGCAGGGGAGGTAGAGTTGGAGAAGGGGAAGACATAATCAAATTATATTGTATTATAAAGTCTATTTTCAGTAAAAAAAAATAATAATATGAAATTCTTGGTGAAAATTCTGTGAAATTGAAGCTTATGTGACACCATTAATGGAATGTTAAATAATGAGGGCATTATTATAAACATCATGATAATTCTTCAAAGAGTTACCAATGAAATTTTCACATTGCCAGGAAGTTCCAAAAATTATCACATATGCCTGAAAGAATTGGAAACAGAATCTCAATAAGATACTTTTGCATCCATAATCATAGCAGCAATATTCACTGAAGCTAAAATGTTGAAGAAAAATGAATGTCTATACGCAGATGACTGAATAAATAAAATGTGGTTCACACGTACATGAAGACAATGGGATAAGACTCCACACGAGGATGGAGAAGCGTCCTGAAACAGCACAGATAAATAAATTACTACAACACAAATTCACATACAGAATATTAGTTGAAGTGAAATAAGACAGTTACAAAAGAACTTATCCTTCATGATTCTACTTATATGAGGCAATCCAATTTACACAGGCAGAGGACAGGGAAATATTTGCAGTGGTAGGTGGAGGGAGTAGATGAAGAGTTATAATTTTGGCTTTGATGAAATTATTATAAAGAATGATGATGGTTTTGATTGCACAGCAGAATGAATTATTTAATTCCAGTGATTTGTACACTTAAAATGATTAAGAGGATAAATTATTTTAAGTATATTTTACCACAATACATACAAAGGATTGATTTCATGAACAGTGCAGGAGTATCCACCCTACAGTTTATGAACTACATGTATCCCAGGGTAGCTATAAATGAAACCCAAGACATTTATAGAGGATAACATGTCGCAGTGTCAAAAGGTTGGACCCCTATATATATGATGATGGCCTAAGAAATACACTAGTATGCTATATTCTTTAATTGTGGTTAATTGATTATTTCCAAACATAATTTTCAGAGGAAACAAAATACATTTCCAATTGAGAGTATATGTGCAGTGCTTCATACATATAAATAAATATATGATACAGTCTATCAACCACTGCATAGAACGTACTCTAAACTTGGTGTGATGAAAATAATAACTGTGACAGCATTTACCTTCTGCATGATGTTTGGGACCAAAAAAAAAAAAGGCCAATGAGTAATTTTTTATAGACAACACTACTCTCGGGGTAAAACAGAAGAGTAAGTCTGCTGGCAACAAACCACCATGGTTCTTCACGCGCAAAGCACTCCCAGTGTTGAATAATAGCAATCTAATGAAAGAAACCAATGAGGTTGCCCACAATATTGTTTGGCTCCCATTAATAAATCTTATTATTTTTCCCTTTCTCTTTGGAGCAATCAGTCTCCTGAAGGAAACCAGGCAGCAATCTCTTTTCAATGTAGATGTCATGCTGAGTTAGACAGGCCAACATGCCAAACTCACCTTCACTCTGAAAGCCACACATTGTCACACAGGTGTGTGCAGCCATTTCTGGGAGATACTGGTTCTGGGTGTAGGACAATACTAGACTCTCTTTCTCTCTTGCTAATATTTGTCATGAAAGAAATGAGTCAATTCTTAAGATTACATTGCTTGGAGGTCTAAAGTTCTAGGCTTGAACTTCCAACAAATTCAAAAGCCAACAACAAACTACAATTCTACAAAGCATTTTTGAGCCAACTCAATTTTCTATGTACATGGTATCCATAGCTTTATGAGTATGTCTTTGCCAATTAAAACAATATCATTCAAATTAGAAAGCTTTTAAAAAAGAGAATGGTACCATGCTGATTTCTGTATTCACCGCCCAGAGCAAACTGCCAATTACCTACAGCTGTCTCCTTAGCACTTAGAGGTTTCAGAGGGACAACTTCCATATGCATGTGTGTGGCTAAGCAAATATTTATCTGTCGCCTTTTCTCTTTTTAATTGCAGCTGATTATTCCCCACAAGTGGTTGTTTGAAGTGAAAGGCAGAGCGGCTTGTAGGGAAGGGTGTGTGCGGAACCCAGAAGTGTAACAATTGAAAATGGGTAGCGTTCTCAGCATTGAATAATAACATGCTAATGAAAGACACTGATGACGAGGTTGTCCACAATATTGTTTGGTTATCATTAACAAATCGTATTATCTTTCTCTTCTCTCTGTAGCAATCCGTCTCCCAAAGCAAACTATGTGGTAAATTCTTTTGACAGAAGGCAATTGCATTTCTCCATTTCCCCCTTAACTCCATAATGAAAACTTAATGAATGCTAAAGGTTTCTGTGAAGAGCACAATAATCATCTATTGTATTACTGATTGAAAAGAACTTGCTGCATATTCAGACAGATATAAAGAACCTGATTTTCAAACAAATAGTTTTGATAGGATAGGCAGATTCAGGACAAAGCTAAATTGTATTTAATTATGCTACTTTGCAGGGCTCTTATGATGGTTTTCCACATGTCAAGTAATATCTTTCATATCTTTAAGGACTATTCTGATATGTAGAGTTTATTCCTCGATTAGTTACATCCATTTTAATTCCATTGCTGGATCAGTACTCTGGGAAGAATGGCATAATAGTTGCCTAGGGAGTCAAAATATTGTTCTAAATAAAACATTTAGGGCTAACATTTGAGACATTCATGGCTGTGGAGACTGTACCTTTCTAGAAATTATTTGGACTTTCTAAAAAGATGAAACTATTTTTGCTTTTATGTGCTCTCAAATGTCTACATGCTTAAATGAGGATTTGTAAAAGAAACATACATAATTGTAAGAAATGTGCTGTTTCTGGTGTATCTGTTATGACACTTCAATTACTGAACAGCTTGCCATAGTGGGGGCTTGAGGACACTATATTAACACTTCTGCACATAGCCCATACACTGGGTTTCCTCTACCTTTCCAGTCTTAACAGAAATTTTGGTGGGAATGCAAACTTGTACAGCCACTTTGGAAATCAGTTTGGCAGTTTCTCAGAAAATTGGGAATCAATCTTCCTCAAGACCCAGCTATATCATTCTTGGGCATATACCTGAGGAATGCTCAATCATACCACAAAGACACATGCTCAACTATGTTCATAGCAGCATTATTTGTAACAGCCAGAACCTAGAAACAACCTAGATGCCCCTCAACTGAAGAATGGATTAAAGAAATGTGGTACCTATATACAATGGAGTACTACTCAGCAGAGAAAAAATAATGACATCATGAGGTTTGCAGGCAAATGGATGAACCAGAAAATATCATCCTGAGTGAGGTAACCCAGACTCAGAAGGACAAACATGGTATGTACTCACTTACAAGTGGATACTAGATGTAAAGCAAAGGATAATCAGACTGCAACCCACAGCTCCAAGGAGGCCAGCTAGTGAGAAGAACCATAGGAAGGACACACGGATCACCCAGCAGTGGAGAAATGGATGAGATCTACATGAGCAAACTGGGAGTTTGGGGTGGGTAATGGAGGGCAAGGGATGGGGGATGAGAGCTTAGGGGAGCAGGAGGTTTGAGCTGGAACAGGAACAGAATGGAAGAGCAAGGAATGAGATACCATGATAAATGAAAACACCATAGGGATAGCGAGAAACAGAGTGCTAGGGAGGTTCCTAAGAATCCACAAGGATGACTCCTCCATAAGCTACTGGCAATAGTCAAGAGGGTGCCTGAACTGGCCTACTCTGGTGATCTGATGGCTGAAAACTGTAACTGTCATCATAGAACCCTCATCCAGAGACTGATGGAAGCAGATGCAGAGATCCACGGCCGGGTCTAGGCAGAGCTCCAGGAGTCTTATCGATGAGAGAGAGGAGGGATTCTACAAGCAAGAGATATTGAGACCATGATTGGAAAAAGTACAGAGACAACTAGCCAAACTAGTGGAAACAAATGAACTGTGGACCAATAGCTGAGGACCCCCCATTGTACTGGACTAGGCCCTCTGGATAAGCGAGACAGTTGTTTAGCTTGAACTGCTGAGGGGCCCCCAGGCAGTGGGATAGGGACCTGTCCCTAGTGCATGAGCCCGCTTTTTTGAGCCTAGTGCCTATGGTGAGACACTTTGCACAGCCTTGGTACAGGGAGGAGGGGCTTGGACCTGCCTCAACTGAATGTACCAGGCTCTGCTGACTCCCTATGGGAGATCTTGCCTTGGAGGAGGTGGGAATTGGGGGGGGGCGGGGGAGGAAGGCTTCGAGGAAGGAAGACAGGGTAATCTGTGGTTGGTATGTAAAATGAATAGAAAATCTCTTAATTAAAAAAAAAGAACACATTCAAAATGCTTCTACACAGCAAAGAAGCACAATGATTGTTAAAATTAGATATCAAATAAACATTGACAAATTACTGATTCCTGGAAAGAAATAGGGGCTTTATTGCATTCTGTGTGTTTGTGTTTATTGTTTAGTGGGATCATAGTATAATTTCCTTACTTTTTTACGTTTTGGTATTATTCCATATTTATTAGTCCTCTATTCCAATTTTTATGCTTGATTAAATACATTCTGTGATCCTTCTCAGGCACAGAAGCTGCCTTTCTTTTTCTCTTCTTCAAATAAGTGAGGCGTTTAACCAGGCAAGAGTGGCAGAAAAATGAAACAGCACAAGTGACCCAAGAGAAGAGCTTTGTGACAGGTCCATGGGTCTTCCAACCTTAGCAATTGTTCCATTTGCAAAGCGATTGCTATTTAGTTTCACTAAGGATAGCATTCATCAAGATAACATGCTGGTTTAGTTACTTTTGTTTTCCCTAATGGCATCTCTGTTGTGACTACCCTGATTTGATGTCACAACTGATGAGCCAAGTATTAGACTCTATAGAGAAACTACTATAGTTTATTCTCCAAAACCTTTTCCTCTAGATTGCCTTAGTCAATGTGGATGCTGATAGGAAAGTGGTATCCACAAGAAATCATGCAATGACACCTTTGATTGTAGAAAAACTGTATATAGTGTAATTATTAAAGAAACACCTCAGGAGCCAGGTGTAGAGGCAGAGGCAGGCAGATTTTTGTGAGTCTGAGGCCAGCTTGGTCTACAGAGCAAGTTCCAGGACTCTTGGGGCTGTTACACAGAGAAATGCTGTCTTGAAAAATCTGATGACAAATACATAATTAGATAATAAATAAAAAGAAAAATAAACAACTCAAAATGAGTTCTCTTGTGTTGGTGTTGAACTTCTAAGTTAAGGAAATCCACTGTAAAAATAAATGAATTATCATGGGTGAAAGAGCATTGTTAAAAATGTGTCTAAGAATTGAGAAATACTAGAGTATGAGCCAAGGGAAAAGAGTCTCCTTAGTTAGCGGGAGGGATGGCTGTGATTAATAAATCAACCATGCAGGAATTGTCAAAGAAATTGTATCTTGAGTAAAATACATGATAGCATAATGCAAAGGTGTAAAATTAAAAATGACTAGTGATTGAGACAGCACACTCTGCTCACAGTGTGACAATTAAAATAATAGTGAGATGTCATTTTTTTACCTATCATATTATAAAAATTGGATAAAGTAAGAGCAAATATTTGCATATATCCAACAAAGCAAGTAAATACATATTTTTCTGGTATGGAGTAATTTTTGACTTTTGTAAATACAGTTCCTAAAATGGTATTCATAACAAACATAATTTTCTTAAATTATGCTTTTCTTAAAACCACCTTTAAGAATTCATTCTATAGGTTTTCCCAAGCACATGTAAAATTCTGAAATGTTCATTGCAACTTCTAGTAGTAAACAGGCATAAATAACTTAAATATTAATAATAGAACATTGGTTAAAAGTGTTACCCGATACTATGCCCTGAGAACAATTTTACATTTCTGGAAATTTAGCAGTATTTTAAGTAAGAAAAATGCAACACAAAAGTGTGCCCAGTTTGTCTTCTGTCATATGTATTTACATTTGCAGAAAAGAAAGCTAACTTGAAATAACAAGGTGTTAAATGTGTTCATTCGACTTCTTTTGTTGTGTATCAACACCATTTCAAAAACACAATGGTGTAGAAAAGTGGCCATTTATTAATTGACAATTTTATTGGTCAGCAACCCAGGCTGGACTCCAATTGGCAGACCTCTTGCTGGCTTCTTTGTGCACATGCGCATAGCTGTGGGCGGGGACGGGGGTGGGGAGGGGGCTAGAGATTAATGTGAAGATGTTGTAAGATGGCATTTGGTGCATATCTGGTGTTAGATGCTGGCTGTTAGTAGGTCAGTGCATATAGATGCCAGCTGAGAGTAGGTCACATCTGTCATGCCAGGGTAATGGAGTAAACAGGAAAAAAGTTTTGTTTTCGTTGCAGATTGGCCTGGATTTGTAGACTGAATAGCAGTTTCAGTTTCTTTGATCAACAGGCTCCAATGAGTGATCCCTTAAAGTATTCCCTGGCATCACATGTGTTATTATAGCATTGGCCAAATCATGTGGCCGAGCTCAGAGTCAACAGGCAAAGGTAATGAAACCTCACTGCTTTAATCATCTATTTCCTACTGGCTTTCTCACTGGGTACCATAATGTATTTATCCATGGTCACTAAAGGTTGTTTCTGTGAACAGTGTTAATATGAATACTTAGGTATATTCCCTGTTCATAGGTGCCAGATACACACACACACACACACACACACACACACACACACACACACACACACGCATATAGATATGTACACATGCATTCACCTTGCAAAAATAACAAAAATACTTTAAAATTTTCTTCCAATTATATTCCTTCTGAAAAAGACAGAACACTAAAATATATCATCAACATCTATATTCTGGCCCACCACCCCATCCCCTGTCCGCGGTCTCTCAGCAAATTGAGAATCAATCTTCCTCAAGACCCAGCTATATCACTCTTGGGCATATATCCAAGGAATGCTCAATCTTACCACAAGGAAATATGCTCAACTATGTTCATAGCAGCATTATTTGTAATAGCCAGAACCAGGAAACAACCTAGATGCCCCTCAACTGAAAAATGAATAAAGAAAATGTGGTACCTATATACAATGGAGTACTACGCAGCAGAGAAAAATAATGACATCATGAGGTTTGCAGGCAAATGGATGGAACTAGAAAATATCATCCTGAGTGAGATAATCCAGAATCAGAAGGACAAACATGGTATGTACTCACTCATAAGTGGATACTAGATATAAGGCAAAGGATAACCAGGCAACAGATCACAACTCCCAAGAAGCTAGCTAACAGAGAAAACCCAAAGAGGGATACATGGACTGCCCTGGGAAGGGGAAATATATGAGATCTCCATGAGTAAACTGGGAGTGAGGGATAGGCAATGGAGGGTAGCGGATAGGGGATGAGAGCATAAAAGAATGGGATGGTTGAACTGGAACAGGGAGGGAGGGGAATGCAATGAAAGAGAGACCATGATAGAGAGAGACATCATGGGAATATAGAGAAACCCAGTGCTAGGAAAGTTACCAGGAATCTCCAAGGATGACCCCAGCCTGGAATACTAGCAATAATGGAGAGGTGCCTGAACTGAACTGACTTGCCCCAGAGATCAGACTGGTGAAATACTCTAGCTGCCATGACAGAACTTTTCTCCAATGACTGATGGAAGTAGATGCATTGTTCCACAGCCAATCACTAGACAGCACTCCAGAAGTCTAGTCAAAGAGAGAGAAGAGGGATTCTATGAGCAAATGCATCAGGATCATGATAGGGAAACATGCTGGGACAACAAAACCAATCTAGAGGAAACTCATGAAAGTTGGATCAATGACTGTGGAGCCTACATGGGACTGGACTAGGCCCTTTTAACTTTGCATGGTTAGACAGTTGTGTAGCTTGGTCTGCTTGGGAGACCCCCTGGAGATAGGATCAGAACCCATCTCTGGTGCATGAGTGGGCTTTGGGGAGCCCACTACCTATGATAGGACAGCCTTGAGGCAGGGGGAAGGCCTTGGACTTGCCTCTACTGAATGTGCCTCCACATGCAAGGCCTTGCCTCCTTGTGGAAGGTAGTGGGGGATGGGCTGGGAGGGGAGGCTGGATGGGGGTGGGAGAAGGGAAGAGGAAAAAACAAGAAAAAAAAGATTATCTTGCTGACATAATTGAAAAAGTATTATTACAACATAACAAAACCAATTTGAATGAGGTAAGGCATAGGGCAAGAGAGATTCTGAACCTGCAGAAAATTTTTGGTAATTTGGTTTACAAATATCTGCTAAATATTTTAGTTTTCAATTAATGAAGACCAATGGATTTCCTAGAGGGTAAATTTAGTCAATGGTATTTTCCAGGGAAGTCTTAGTCAAGGTAATATCCATCCATTTACGAGAATAATCTCTGTTCCTCTTTCCTGGCTACATCATCAGTAACATTACATTTGCCATAATTTTTAGTTTGGTTGACTACATATTAGAGTTATGCTGTGGGGTGTTCTGTATGCTGTGAATGTGTTGCTCTGATTGGTTGGTAAATGAAATGCGGATTGGCCACTAGCCAGGCAGGAAGTATAGGTAGGATAAGCAGACGAGAATTCTGGGAAGAGAAAGGCTGTGTCAGGAGATGCCAGCCTGCCAACTAGGAAGCAGCATGCAATGGCACACAGGTAAAACCACGGAACATGTGGCAACATATAGATTAACAGAAATGGGCTGAGTTTAAGTATAAGAGCTTATCAATAGTTAGCCTGAGCTAATGGCCAAGCAGTATTAATTAATATAAGTCTCTGTGTGTTTGCTTGGGTCTGAGCAGCTGCAGGACTGGTGGGTGAGAGAGATTTGTCCTGAATAAAGGCCAGGTGGGACATAAGAAAAACTTTCAGTTACAGAGTTATGATTTATAAGGGATAGGACTTTGTAATAATGCTATATATCCAGAATGAGAGTCCATTAAGACAAATATTTGTTGAACAAATAAGACCTATGAATATTAAACCTAAATTTCAAAGATTTAATACAAGTTGAAACACACACAGGGTAAGAGGGAAATGGAGAACATATGACTTTAGGAAATACAATGAAAGTTAATGGAAAAATAAACTAGATAAGTGATGGGAAATAATTACAAGGAATATTCCAAAGCAGACTGGCTTAAATGTTACCTATAAATCGTCTCTATTTTGATTTACTGGTGATTTTTGTTCTGTCACATGAATTACAGAGTAGGAAGAAATGTGAGAGGAAAAAAGAAATACCAGAAACTTAAATTATAACTCAACTAGAAGGTCAACAAATGCCAGTTAACACTTTTCGTCTTAAGGTACATAAAATATTTAAAGAACCCGTGCATCAAACATAGAGGAGCCTATGCCACATGGGTACCAACTTTAAATTTGTGATCAAAGGAATAATTAAATTGCTAATCTTCCAGCAAGCACCAAAATGAAAAAAAAATGTAAATTACAAACAGAAAACTGTTAGCAGAGTGACTAATTGTCCATCTTAAGAGTCTGTTTGTCACTCAGATATAGTTAAATATCACCCAACAAAGTTAATCCCAGCAGAAAAGTCTCACCATTCTTAACATTATTCACAATAATATAAGAAAGAAGTTCTGAATATATCCTAAGCTGTGTTTATGTAGAATGTCTATATTTTCAAATAAAAAATAATTTTATATGAAGCAAAAAGGACAGTAAAATAATTCCACCTCAGCATTTTTTAATTTATCATACTGTTCTCAGAAATGATTCAGTTAAAAAAAAAAAAAAACAGATTCTCTAGGGTTGAGAGAAGAAAAACTGGGTCAGATTATCTGCCCGTCTCTCTGCTCTCTGACTCTCTGTCTGTCTGCTTCTAACTGTCTCTCTCCATCTGTTTCTCTCCCTGTACCTTTATGTCACTCTCTCTGCCTCTCTGCCTGTCTGTCTGCCTGTTCTCTCTCTCTCTCTCTCTCTCTCTCTCTCTCTCTCTCTCTCTCTCTCTCTCTCTCTCTCTCTCTCTCTCACACACACACACACACACACACACACACACACACACACACACACACAGAGAGAGAGAGAGAGAGACAGAGAGACAGAGACAGAGAGGGGGAGGGAGAGAGGCAGAGAGAGAGAAATATTTCATGAATAAACCACACTGGGTCAATATACTAGACACCCTAGATACCCTCTGAATTTAAATGACCTGTATCAATAAGTTTATTTCCACATCCCATATCCAGCTAGAGTTTGTCGAGTGTGCTGCCTGTGGGGGGCCTCTTGATCAACAAGTCTTAAGATGTTTCCAACAATAAATGCAGTTGGAAGTAATACAGGTGACACACAACATTTTTGTCCATGTTTCATTGACCAAATAACACAAGTGGCCATAATAAACTCAAGAAGGTTCAACCGTACAATCCAACTAGTGACATGAGAAGGAAATAAAACATATTTGGGAGGAACTACAAAAAAGACACTCATGAAATGGCAGAGAGGAGGGGGCACTGTTGACGTCAACACCTTAGCTATAGGTACAGAAAGGACACCCTCAGGCTTCTGCTTTAATGAATCTTTGCCAGAGGGGATCCCAGAGCTGAAAGGAAAAGCAGACACAAGTCCCCATCCCTAACCCAGAAACTATTGATAAGTGCCCACAAAAGAAAATTTAGTGTTTTTTTCCCCCAATGGAATCTCAATGGGTATGCAAACCACTCTTTTTTTTTGTTTTTAATAAATGAATACTTAATTTTTAAATTATTTTCTAGTTTTTGAAATTTTTTGTTTTATTGAAAATGTATTCTTTTCTCAAACAACATATCTTCATTACAGTTTCCCCTCCTTCTATTTCCCCAGCCCCCTCCTCTTCCCTGGATCCACTCCATTTCTCTCTTTTATTAGAAAACAGGCTTCTAGGAGATCATCAAACACGACAAAATAAAATATAAGATGAAAACAAAACCAGCCCGTCAAGGTGAAGAAGTCAATCCAACAGAAGGACAAACACCTTGGGAGTGGGCAGAAGAATCAGAGACCCACTCATTCATACATTCAGGAGTCCTATAGAAATACTAACCTGAAAGCTATGATACATACACAGAAGACCTGGTGCAGAACTGTGTAGGCTCTGTGCTTGCTGCTTCGGTCTCTGTGAGTTCATCTGAGCATTACTCAGTTGATTCAGAGGTCCTTGTTCTCCTGGTGTCCTCCATTGCTTCTGGCTCTTCACTCTTTTCCCTGTCCTCTTCCATGGGGTACCATGTGCTCTGAGGGAATGATATGATGGAGACACCCCATATAGAGTTATGTGTTCCAAGGTCTCTTTCTCTACATAATGTCCGGCTGTGGGTCTCTGTATTTGTTCCCATCTTCTGCAGGAGGAAGCTCCTCTGATGATGACTGAATAAGGCAATGATCCATGCATATAGCAGAATGTCAATAGGAGTCATTTTAATGCTGGAGGTCTCACCATTCCTGGTTTTACATTATACTACAGTGCTATAGTAAGAAAAAGTGCATTGCATTGGCATAAAAACAGACATATGCATCAATGGAATTGAATCAAAGGCCCAGACAAAAGCCACATACCTATGGACATCTAATTTTTACAAAGAAACCAAAATTGTACAGTGGAAAAAAGAAAACAACATGGATGAATCGTGCTGGCCTAACTAGATGTCAGTATGTAAAAGAAAGCACATAGATCCATATCTATCACCCTGCATAAAACTCAAGTCAAACCGGATGGGAGACCTCAACACAAAATGAGATAAACTGAACATTATAGAGGAGAAAGTGGAGAATAGTCTTGAACACATTTGCACAGTAGACAACTTCCTGAACAGAACTCCAATAGAGCAGGCACTAACATTGACAATTAAAAAATGGGACCTCATGAAACTGAAAATCTTCTTTAAGGCAAGGGACACCATCAAAAGGCTAAAAAAGCAGTCTACAGATTTGGAAAATATCTTCACCAATCCCACCTCAACCAGAAGGTTAAATTCTAAAACATATAAAGAACTCAAGAAACTAGACATCAACAAATTAAATAATCCAATAAAAAATTGGATAGAGACCTTAACAAAGAATTCTCAGTGTAGTGATCTCAAATGGCCAAGAATCACTTAAAAAAATGTTCAACATCCTTAGCCATTAGGGAAATGCAGATCAAAACAACTCTGAGATCCCATCTTACACCTGTCAGAATAGCTAAGATTAAATACACAAGTGACAGCTCATGCTGGCAAGGATGTGGAGAAAGGGGAAAACTTGTACAGCCACTTTGGAAATCAATATGGTGTTTTCTCAGAAAATTGGGAATAGACCTATTTCAAGATCCAGCTATACCACTCTTGGGCATATACCCAAAGGATGCTTCATACTACCAAAAGGACACTTGTTCAGTTATGTTCATTGCCGGTCTATTCACAATATCATGAAATTAGAAACAATTTAGATGTCCCTCATCAGAAGAATGGGTAAAGAAAATGTGGAATATTTACAGCCTGGAATATTTTTCAGCTGCCAAAAAATGACATCATGAAATTTATAGACAAATTGATGGAACTAGAAAAATTCATCCTAAATGAGGCAACCCAGACCCAGCAAGATAATTATGACAAGTATTCACGTATATGTGGATATTAGCCATTAAATAAATTATAGCCAACCTACAATCCTTAGACCTAGAGAGGTTTGGTATAGAGGAGGGGACTAGGGGGATACATGGATCACCTTAGGATAAGGAAATAGAATGGATTTCAAGGGTAGACTGGGGGTGGTTTGGGATGAGGATCAGAGGAACAGGTGGCAGGGGGACATAGGGTTGAGCAATGGAATGCAGAGAAAGATAACCAGAATTAAAGGACATTTGAGGGATGGTATGGAAATATATTGCTGTAGAAAATCCCCATAATATAAGGGGCATCCCTAATGAGGTCACCAAATGAGTCCTCTAATAGTGGGACTGTGTTGCATTCAATTGAGTTGTTAGCCTAGCCAATGGAGTCACATGGAAATCCCCCCGAAACCCAGGCTGTTCCTAGGACAATGAGGCTGTTCTCTGCAACTGACTGCAGAGCCCCATTGACAAGGACAACACCCACACAACTCATTGAATATGGAGAATTTGAGCCAAAGCCTACATGAAACTTTCACCCTTGTGTTCTAATCTCTTTGGTGTGGGAAGGTATTCAGCAGGCTACCAAAAGAAAAAAATACAAACACCAACCCAGCCACAAAACCTTTGACTTATGATATGTCCTTCCTGCAAGATACGCTAAGGCTATAGTGGCAGAGACCTTGTGGGAATAGCCAACCAATGTCTGATTTGACTAAAGTCCAATCCATGAAACAAAACACACACCTGACACTCTTTGGGTGGTCGAGAACCAGAGGCTACACAAACCACTCTTAAGACCAAGTCCCATGCCCAACAGTAGATGGTCAACACAGAATAAATTCAATGTTTTGTCAGGTTTTTTTGTTTTTTCATCCTATGGGTCTTTAGCATATATATTATGGCTTGGAGTTTTTGTTTTTGTTCTATGGGATTCTTGTGTATATAAAAATGTGTGTCTCTGCATCTTGTGCTTTTTCTCTGGTTCTTTTTCATCTTTTTTGTTTTGTCTCATTTCAGTTTGTTTTTAGGTTTTATCTAATTTTATTTTATTGTTACTCTTTAGATGCCTATTTGTTTTCTAATGAGATACTGAAAGGATGTTAGGAGCATTCCAGTGGAGTTGGATCAGGGGAAGCCATAATCAGAATATATTATATCAAAAAAAAATATTTTCAATAAAAGAAAAATAGAAAAAAAGAAACGAGTGATGTGTATACTAATTCACATAAACAAAACTTTTTAAAAAATATCTATCAACAATCACCACTCTTTAAAACATTCCTCAATATTTAATTTGAAAGTGTTCATCTCGATTTAGTGTAGACACAGGACAAAGGATTAAACGTACACATATATGTCCACATAGTGTCAATTGTTTACACTATGTTTATAGACAATTATATATATAAATTCATATTTATAATTAATTTGGCAAGTCTGTTAACATGAAATTTACATATGAAGTTTGGAAACTTTTCTCTTACGAAAACTCATCGTATCTATGTATTTTCTGTACCGGTAGCTATGTGTTCTATCTAGATATCGATATATATGCAAATATATGCGTATGGCCTGAAATGACACTAGCCTACAATTTTGTGTCAAGGATATTTTAGCAATATTGGTTCACAGAAGAGAAAGCCACAAAATTCTAAATCAAGATTAATATGTAAGCAGCTAAACAGTGGCTAGAATTAACCCCAGTCTGAAATATTAAAAAAAAAAAAATGAATTAGACTGTATCTGTTGATTTGTCAGAGTAAATAATTAATTAACATATAAGCACATATAAATAATGTATTTGCACATAAACTCTTCAGAAAATTTGCAGGAGATATGGATGAGTATGCACAGTTATTTTTCCGACACACATCTTCAGGGGTAATTATGAAAGAGGAGGGAGTGTCAAGTGAGGCAGCATATTTTACCAAGCAGGAACAAGGGAAATGATTAGGAAGTAATGTATGACATTAAAATGTTATAATATGTATGAGTTTATTCAGGCATGTAAATATAAAAGGTATTACTATCTATATATATATATATATGCATTTTTTAATTAGTACAGTAATTCATACCATTATTTGTTTTTCTAAAAATAAACTTCTATTTTCCAGTGGAAACATTTCACGTTCAAAAGCTCTTTTATAGCATATTGATCCTTTCCATTAAACCAGACTCAGATCTAGTTTTTATTATTGATTTTAGCATACAACCTTTACCCTGAAGGTTTCAGGCTAACTTTGTATAAGAAAATTGTTCAATCATTAAAATAGTTTAAATACCACAGACAGTACCTTTAGTTGTTTATAGCTGCACATGGTAATCAAAAAATACCTTGACTCTAAATCCCAAAAGCTAGGCAAGCTGATTTTCAGGGAAACTGGTCAGCAGAGAAAATTGAAACCATCCAACAGGAACTCCTTTAAATTGCTCCCACAAAACACAGAACTTACAGACTTATATATGTCAACCCACAATGTCCTTTTCCCACTTATTATATTAACAGGGATGTCATCTTCTTAGCACAGTCATTTAATCTATAGCATGGAATTTATTCATACGGTTCTTGTGTTACTAATTATTACTTCAATTTCATTTTAACCCATTCCTTATTTTGATATTTCCACAGCATTTGGCAGTGCTGGTGCTATTTAGCTATTTTCTCTAAATTAAAATATTTTCTTCTAGATGGAAGAGAAAGACTCATTATATAGGACATAAGCCAATACTATAAAACCCAGCAAGTAAGCACCTCAGCAGTCTCAGAAGTTCCTGAAATTTACAAGACTCACAAGGTATCCCATAAAGATATAGAAGCAGTAATGATTGCCAGAGAAAGTACTTTCTGACTAGCTGAGCTGCCTACAGATGATAAAGTAGTTCCTCAAATGCAGCTTTCATGAGTCATCACCCATGATAGAGTGGGCCTTTTGGTGTTCCAACTGCATCTATGGGGTCATCCATGAAACTGTAAGTAGATCCCACACACACACTTAGGTATGTTTGGATCCAATGTTCAAGATTTATGTGTTTTTGTTTATATGTTTGTCTGTTTTACTTGTCACGCTGTTCTAATGTATTGCAAAGCTGGGAACATGTCATTGCTCATCACATTATCTGAAATAATAAATCTAGTAACTCTAATGTGTATGGTTCTTGAATTAGTCATATCATTTCTGTTGCTATCAGAGACTTTAAGAGTCAAGAATTAAAAACATCGATTTGTATTTTCTCAAAAGATGAATATTCATATAAAGTGAGTAAGTTATCAACTCCGTTTGCTCCATAGCTGTTATCTGACATTTAAGGTGCCTAGGCTTTCTGTCCAATTCTTCAAGGCATCTCTGGATTCTCTCCTGTCCAAAATTCCTATGCAATACATCCACCAAACATGTTCTAAAGCCTATGGCAATTGAACTTAATAAATTTATACTAATTCATCACAAGCTGTGTCTCATCATCCCTTCTCATTCTTATTTGTCGTCTATGATTGAAGACACTCTTGCCTTTAAGTGCAGAGAAACTCTTCTGAGCCATACCCATTCTGCACCTTGTACTTCCCCCAGCACTCAAGCGCATGTTATAAACATTATTAGTAAATGAAGAAATATTTGCCAATGGCTTGGAAAGAGGCAGAAATCATTGTTTTAAAATGTTCACATCAAAAGATGGCGGAGACAAGCAGACGCAGGTAGGCCTGTGGCAGCGGCCCGCGGAGGTAGACAGGTTCAGCGGCAGCGGCCGACAGGGACATTTAGGCCCGGCAACAGCTGGCGGAGACATTCAGGCCCAGCAGCGGCCCACGGAGGTGGACAGGCCTGGCGGCAGCGGCCGACAGAGACATTCGGGCCCGGCGGCAGCGGCGGCGGCCCACAGAGGTAGACAGGCCAAGCGGCAGAGACAGGCGGACGCAGGTCAGCGACTCGCGGAGGTGAAAGGGCCCGGTGGTAGCGGCCAACAGGGACATACAGGCCCAGCAGCAACTGGCAGAGACATACAGGCCCGGTGGCAGTTCGCAGAGGTGGATGGGCCCAGCAGCAGTGACATGTAGAGGGCCCAACTGCTGATCCTGTGAAACCCAACAACTTGGAGGTGTTGGTGAGACTACCCTGCTCAGGTGAAACCCATCTGGGAGAGGATTCAGATGCCTACAGTTTGAAGTCTGAAGAAACAAGATCAGCTGAGGAGTCGACAAATGAACAAAACGTGACCTGGGAACACAGAAGAAGGCGCTACCCAGCCACTAAACCAGATCACCAGAATCATAAGTATATAATTCACTGACTGATATCAGCTGTCCCTGAAGAAACAGCCCAATAGCACCAATTTAACCAAGAACCCCTACTAAACCAAGACTAAAAATTAGAACAAGAGAGGCACTCTCAGACACAGACACCACCTGCACCGCACAGAGGAAAAGATGAGTAGACGCCAGTGCAAAAATACAGGCAACAACATAAAGACCTATATGGCAACATCAGAACCTAGTGATTCTACACCTGCAAGACCTAAACATACCATGACAGAAGAAACAGAAGAGATCAACCCTAAAAATGACTTTAAGAAGATGATAGAGGCCCTTAAAGAAGAAATAAAACATTCCCTCAATGAGGAAATAAAAACTTTCCTTAAAGAGGAAATGAAAAACTTCCTTAAAGAGGAAATAAAAACTTTCCTTAAAGAGGAAATGAAAAACTCTCTTAAAGAGGAAATAAAGACTTCCCTTAAAGAGGAAATGAAAAACTCCATTAAAGAGGAAATAAAAAACTCCCTTAAAGAAATGGAAGAAAAAACGAACAAAAAATGGGAAGAAATCAAATCAAGCCAAGAAAAAGCAATTAAACAGATGAAAGAAACATTCCAAGATCTGAAAAATGAATTTGAGACAATAAAGAAAACACATGCTGAGGGAATGCTGGAAATAGAAATCCTGACAAAACGGACAGGAACTACAGAAACAAGCATAACCAATCGATTGCAAGAGATGGAACAGAGAATCTCTGACACTGAAGACACGATAGAGAAAATAGATTCGTCAGTCAAAGAAAATACTAAAGACAAAAAAGTCGTAACACAAAACGTCCAGGAAATTTGGGACACCATGAAAAGACCAAACCTAAGAATAATAGGGATAGAAGAAGGAGAAGAATACCAACTCAAAGGCACAGAAAATATATTCAACAAAATCATAGAAGAAAACTTTCCTAACCTAAAGAAAGAAATACCTATGAAGATACAAGAAGCTTATAGAACACCGATTAGGCTGGATCCAAAAAAAAAGTCCCCTCGCCACATAATAATCAAAACACTAAACACACAGAACAAAGAAAAAATATTAAGAGCCGCAAAGGAAAAAGACCAAGTAACATATAAAGGTAAACCCATCAGAATAACACCAGACTACTCAATAGAGACTATGAAAGCGAGAAGATCATGGACAAATCTCATGCAGACACTAAGAGACCACGGTTGCCAACCCAGACTATTATACCCAGCAAAACTCTTAATCACCATAGGCGGAGTAAACAAAATATTCCAGGATAAAACCAGATTTAATCAATACCTGTTTACAAACCCAGTCCTACAGAAAGCACTAGAAGGGAAAATTCAACCCAAAGAAGCTAAACACATCCATGAAAAATCAAGCAACAGATAATCCCACACCAACATACACCACAGAAGAAACAAGTTGGTGTAACTATCCTAATATCTAGAGAAAAAGGATGTTTCAAAAGAGAAGAAGTCTTGTGGCAATTCCTCAGTGGTCCAGGTAACTACCAGAACTCGGAAAAGTTGGTTGAACTTGGGATTGACTGGGAGGCCAAAGATTTAAAAAGCAGAAGATTCTCTCAAGACACAAGTTGTGTGATAATAGTGTGTTTTGTGTGTGTGTGAATGAGAATTTGTAAATGTTGAATTCTAGGCTCCGACAATCATTGTCAGTGCAGATTAAGCTTCAAGTATTTATGCTCTAAAACTTAAATTATAAAGCTAGTTACGTCTTTCTAACAACTAGTTTTAATGTTTATGAGCATATTTTACCTACATTACCTTTTCAGGATGTTGAGAAAGATGCATCACAAGCACAGGCTGGAGGCTGGGGGCTAGATGGTTTTGAGGAAGAGGTCTTGGTGGACTCTTTCATAGAGCAAAGGGAAGCAATGCCTTCTGGAAATGAGCTAAGTTTTAATCTAGTCTTTAAGATTAGAAGTCAAAAACAAAAATATTAAGGAAAGGAAAACCTAATTGATCTTTGAAGTATTGTTATGTGGAATTGAGTGGGACTTTTGAGGCTTTTCTTCCAGAAAACAAGGACTTGGTTGTCAGGCCTATATTAGGCCTAAACCTTGGTGCCATGTAGTTGTACTTAAATCATTTCAATGGAAAGTGTCTTAGTGATTGGATCTTCTAGTGCAGTTTGGAGTTCTTCCATTTGAAAAATGTGATATTTGCATGGGATTGTTTGAATCTTGTTTTCTAGTCCCTCCCCATCACCACTCTCATAGTCTGAAGGTAGATTTTTCTCTTGATAAAGGAACAAAATGTTCACATCATCTTCAGGGACCAAAAGTTAATGCTAAATATGAGTGGATCATGAGACTTAAGTTCAGGGAAAGTTCATTCAGAGTAGTAGTTTTTGCATTGGCTTCTTACTGGATAAATTAAGTTTTCACCAGGGCTACTGATTTCCACAGAGACACACTCATAGCTTATAGGGACACTTCTGTACTTTTGAATCCATAAAATTTTCATGACATGGTTATGGATAGAGATTGAAAAGATTGCTTTTCCAAAGGCTGTTGATATTATTCATATCTGCTGCAATTTAATTATGCCTTGCACCCTAATATAAACAAGTAAAACAGTGAGGACAAAACAAAATACCCCTAAAGTAATATATCCTCTTCTTATATACCAAAAAAATTCTATAATATTTTAAATACTATTAGTTACATTCTAGATATTCCTACTCAATATTTGTAAGTAAAAACACAGATTGTGGTGTATCAATAGATTATTTATTTTACATTTTAGCCCACATCATTTAATTCTTTTTCAGTTCCTACTAACTCACTTGGCTTTTACCCCAGTGTGTGGGGTAAGGGGTTATAGTTAATTAGTAAGAGCTGACAAGTTCATATAAAAACTGACAAGTCTATATGTAGCATCTGTTTAGTTATAACTTTCTACTATTTCTTGTCAAATCAAAGAGTTGTGAGGATGGAGAGATGGCTCAGTGGTTAAGAACATTTGTTACTCTTGAAGAGCAGCTGCATTCCATTCCCAGCACCCATGTTGGGCAACTCACCCACCCCTTGTAGCTGTTGTTTCATGGTATTGAACTTCTGCCCCTTTCTGGCCTCTGTGTACATCCACACACAGGCAAGCACACACAGATGAATACATACAAATAAATAAAAATGAAAGAAATATTTTTAAAAGCCAAAGCACTTTAAATTGTATGAAAAATATATAGTCACTAGAATCCTGCAGGTTAAAGGGGGTGCTATGCTTGACTTAAAGGAAAGTGAAGAGAGAGAGAGAGAGAGAGAGAGAGAGAGAGAGAGAGAGAGAGAGAGAATTCCAAAAGTAAAATAATAGAAGGAAAAGAAGACAAAGGGAATGAGAAATGGAAAGAAGGCATCAGACAACAGAACGCTTAGGGTAGTGTGATGGGGAATATGTGGATGGCTACATTAGGTCAGTGTTCAGGGTCTCAGCATACTGACTTTGAAAAGAAAATGAACACCATAAAAAAGAGACTCATATGAAAAGACAAGAGAGCATTCCAGGCAAGGAAATACTAACAATATGATTATCCAAGATATTTCACATGGTTGTTAAAAACCCAGAACATTAGCCAAAAAAAAAAAAATGTTCAAAATATGCTGCTTAAAATCAGATTTCAATAATTCAGGAATGTACAATAGGGTAGAGTTTGTGGAGAAAAGGATGTACAACCACACCATCCTTAGTACATCTGGGATAATATTATGCACAGTGTCTGTGTTAGTTATTATTTGTATTCATGTATGTTTGACAATGAATCTTTACTATCTTGAAATGACATAATCAATTCTGAAATATCACACACATAACACTCCAATGGCAATGTTCTGTTTCTATTTTGCTGTTGCTTTTAATTTTCCAATCGGAGGTAAGATGGACTCAATTAAAATTGCAAGAGTAGGAGAAATGGATTGGCTCCAGTCTCAGTAACTATCAACAGCTCTCTGTTGCTTGCCCCACATATTAAGCTTCCCAGAAATTGGTCACACTATAAAATTAGCACCAGTGACTCAGAAGAAGATGAGGTAGGAGTTTCCCAGCCTCTGTTAGAAGGCCATGTCCCTAAGTGTGATATGCAGCTTCCCAAAGCTCACAAATGACAGTCATTAAGGGCTTGCATCAGATGTCCTAATGGGTACCTCTTATTTTCAGAACCAAACAAATCTACAATTACTGGGAACCCACAAGCACAGGCTGATTTATATTAGAACTGAAATAGTAAGCAATCGAATTCAGTCTCTGTGCTTCCTTCAGAAAGACCACTGCCGTTTGTCCCGCTGCTCTCTCCCTCCAGGATCAGACACTTGGATGGAGGCTGTTACCTGCTTCTGCATCTCTCACATACCCATCAGGTTCTCGGGATTTATGTTTACAGAGCCTGACAAAAGTGTAGAGTAGCATCCGCCACAAACAGACAGCATCTTTTCTCTGGATACAAGCGGTTATTTGCTTCTGGCGTGACTCCTCAGAACAAAGCTTGCCACTGCCTTCTTGAGCTTTACTCATGCTGAGAATGTGAACAAATCTGAAAGCTTGGAAGCCTCACAGCAGATTATTTCTCTGTTCATCTTCATTAGATTTTGTTCATCTGTTTCTGAATGTTTATTTGTTTTGTTTACTCCAAGTGTTTTCCCTACATTGCTATACTGTCCTGTTTTCACAAATATGTCCATATTCCCACTGCTTTCATAGAGGTTCCACACAGACACTCTAATTTTCTGATAGAAGTAAAAACAAGTTAGCTCCTTGTCTTTATCTTGATTATACAAGGAGATATAACTTCCTGACCTAGCTTAAGGTCAAATGCCTAAAGGATATGAGCAGACCTTATGAATATAATTTTCTTAGCTGGGTCTCTGAAATGCCCAGAGACATTTGTAGTTTCTTTATTTCTTCCCAAGAGATGTGGATAAATGTGAATTTTGATGTGCCCTATAGTCAATATGAGAAATCCTGGCTCCTAAGCCCTGCTCCAAAGAATCCAGTGTAAGAAAGATTCCACATCTCATTCAGATTTAAAGACTATAGTGAGCCTTATCGGGGTGCATTATGTGAAACTCCCAAATAATCAATAAAAATATTATCTTGGAAAAAGAAGTTGAAAAATAAACTCTGCAGATTAAAGTGTTAAGTCAGAATGTAAGGGGAGTTTGAGATAGTTGCTCTAACTCCACAAATACTATGAGCCTAAGAAATCTCATAAACATGGATGGGATATAGTAAAGAGGGATGATTATCCTAAATGGATGGAAGAATGTATTGTCTTAATTAGTATTCAAATGGCCCTTTTTTTGCACTGACTATACAGTCAAGCTTACAAAATGACAAGGATCATTGAGTCATAGCTCCAGTGTCCAGCCCCCTTTAGCCTTCTTCTGATCTCCACAATCATCCCACCAGGGAATGCAACTCTTGCATTTTTGCTCAAGACATTGCACTTTCAGATAGCTAGTCCATTAGAAACTATTACTTACAAGGTGTTAAAATTAGCTTAGAAGGTAATCTTAGCCAGGAGGTATTTGCATTTTAATGAATGAAGCTTAGTGATTGAGTGGCCTTTGAGAGGGAGAGAGAAAAAAAAGGACTGAGATTCTAATTTTGTAATTAAGAGTGAGAAACCTTTGGGTATAAGACTAATTACAACAATTATATGTTGAGAACTAAGTATGCAACAGGCTCTGAACTAACCACTTTACATTTATTATTTTAAGGTCATATTATGCCCAGGAGACAGGGACAATTAAAGTTAATTTTCTAAGTGAAGAAACTGAGGCTGAGTTCTCATGTTATAGAGTTATTTCCCAGTGGTTTAAAATAAAATAGATATATGATGATAGATATAGATGGATAATAGATAGATAGATAGATAGATAGATAGATAGATAGATAGATAGATAGATGATAGACAGATGGATAGATGATAGATGGAAAGGTAATAGGTGATAGATAAAGGGATGATAGATAGATGGATGACATATTTTCTTTTAACCAACAGAATTTTCTAAGTAATCCTACTTTGGCCATCAGCACAGTAGAAGAGGTCTAGAGAGTAGATTCTAAAAAAAAAAATAATAAACCACTCAGAAGTATAATATTGAATTTAACAAACTAATGGATGATCCTTAGACTTTCTGTTGCCTCATAGTTCTAATGAGGACTCTCATCCAAAAACAGTGTTTAATCAGGAATCTGTCTACAATCATCAATGAATTGTAAGACATATCTCCAAAGAACCTACAAATATGTGGCCAAACCCCATCCTGTGATTCCTAACAATTCTATCTTTAGTGTGTACCAGAGATCCTATGACAAAACAAATAAAATTCAAGCAATTTTAAAAGGGATTTAATAATCTGAAAAGATAGTCATATCTTTCCCTCTTCCCTCTTGCTTCCTGGCTCATAAGCTAAGTCACAGGAACACAAAGAACTATCACAAGTAGAGTCTTTGACAGTAACATCAAAGATGGTGACCTTACTTTGCACATTAAGGGTAACTGGGTTTAGAAACATTTGGCCCCTTCTAATGTGGGGGTGGATTAAGAAAGAATCCCCACAAGAAGATATGTACCATGGACAAAGAAGATTCCAGAAACAGAAAAGCAAAGCAAGAGTGGAAAAGCCAGAAATGCGTATCTCCAATCATATGGTCTACAGGAATGCTTATGGAGCATCTGTCTAGGTTTGTGTTTCTCTGTTTGTACTGAATGTATGAGACTAAAGCACACAATAGTGGGACTCATCTGCCCCTTATTCTGTTCCTTCTACTTGCAGTTTAAAAACTAACTGGCTTCAGCAGACAGGGAAGAGAACAGCAATTGGTTTTTTCAGTGTCAAATTATCAGCCCTGAAAGCATACACACAAGTAACATTATGTGGATTCAACAGGTTATATTTAGGAATACATATGTATATACAATTTGTATACTTATGCATTGAAAATAAGAAGAAATGAATTTGTAGGAGAACATGGAGTATATATGGGAGGGTTTGTAGGGAAAAGAAAAAGGAGGCATATAATAAATTTGCAATCTCAAAAAATAAACAAAAAAAGAAAAAAACCACTAGCAATGATATGATTAAATATATTAAATAATGGAGATTATTTAACATATTCACATATGTTTATACACACACACACACACACACACACACACATATATATATATATATATATACATACACACACAGATATATATATGTATATGAAGGGGAAACTAAGAAAACTACTCTCCATTTCTCTTGTACCAAAAAAAAAAAAAAAAAAAAAAAAAAAAAACACAGAGTGATGGTAGTTAACATGAGTGGAGAACATTGTCAGTAAGCAAATTGTGATTAGTATTCTAATTTCTGGGAAGAAATGACACCTACATTATATGATTATAAAGCTTATAAGCTTGGCTACTGTGAATGCTTATAACTGTATCATATAAGTTCATATAATAGCCTACAGAATTCTCCAAAGTCTGTCTTTGTAACATTCACTTGGCCACAGGAATTACCAGGAACTTTAACAGCATAAACTACAATAGCAAGAAAAATATACCAAATTAGAATGTCACAGTCTCACTCTTTGCTCAGATCTACTTAGAAAATGATTAGTAGCCAGGAGCTCTTTCTCATAAGTGTACCACCCTCATGTAACTTTTTAAATTGCTCATGTCACTGGAACTCAGAAATAAGTTTCCTAATACAGAGCTCTAATACATTAAATAATTGGATTTACCTTTTCTAAGGAAAATTCAAAATACCTCCACATATGTAACTATAGGTCATTAAAATAGAATGTAGAAATGAAAAATGGCAAGTAATCTTTGCAAAATATCTGGAATGTTCTGTGAATGCTAATAGATCAAAACATTGGTGAGATGAAAAACTAATGAGCTGGTCCAACTTAAAGAATGTCCCTGAAGCCATGGAAAGTCTTTCATCTGCCCTTGGCTTCTATGTATGTTTTCAGTAGAAGAAACCAGTGTGTGAAGGGTTGGGATGACACCTTCGAAACAGTGCCTTCAGGCGATACTGTAACCTGCAGCTTAGTCAATCTTATTTAAGGAACTTCAGCCATTGTCAAAAGACTGAATCAATGTTGACATATGATGTTCATCCCCTAAACTGAAAACATTGATGAGTTTGACAAACTCCAACAAAGGAATTGTGATTGTGAAACAGTGAGCAAAACAAAAAGCAAAAGTAAAATGAATCAGGTTTTGAACTTCCCTAGGGTTCAAGCACATTTTTTGGGAGTGTCTCCTCATCTTTCCACAATAGAGACAATGTATCAAGATGTTAATATCATCATGATTTCCAATAAAATAAGTTAGAACAGTCAAACTTTCCCTGTACATGAAATAGCTTTCAGGTGTTTCATATCAAAATATAAACAGCAAAACTGCATTGTTCTTACATTGTCATGAAGCCTACTTTGAATGACTTTGCATCTGATTCTTTTAATTTTTGAATAATGTGAATACCTTTTGGGGAAAATATTTCTTGAAGTGTCTTGAGATCATATCATCATTACATTTATTAGCAATCATTGTTTTTCATAATGACATTTTTTACAGTGTTGCATGGAAATACAAAGTACAAAGAAGAAAAACACATCCACAGAAAAGTAACAATAAACCAAATTGAGAAATTCTAGCTGCAGAAAGAAACTACCCTATTTAATTATGTTACATTTCCAGTAAGTAAAGAAGGATTCAAAGAAGTGTAAATAAACTAGTTTTTCTAAATCATTGAAAAAAGTAAGCAATGTATGTATTTATATCAACCCTCTTCCTATTTTCCTAGCTATCGTTCTTTGAAGAAACATCTTTTATAAATATTTTTCCTTTGTTTTTTAATTTACTTTGTGAATTTTCAAGACTTCACTATATTTCAATGCCTTTTTTAAATAAAATACAGCAGATAACACTGTAAAAAGTGGAACTTCAAGGAACCCAACTGCCCAATCCAATGCTCTATATAGTTTTATGTATAGTTCCTTGTCATATTTGACCTTAAATGATAGAAGATTTTGATGATGTGAATATTTACAAGAAAATCATAATTAGCTCATTACTAGTTGAGATCTAGCTTTTCAAGATATACTTTGATACAAAACATGCATATTTAAGTTAATTCTAGTTTATTATAGATGCCAAGAATATTAACACACCAGATAAGTTGCACCCTGAATTAAAACTTTCACCCTGTGCTGCTTCATATTGTGGTTTAAACTGTGAAAGAATTCCCTATATCATTCACTTCTAAATGATGGTTTTCATATACATACATCTTTGCTTTCTGCTGTTAGTAACTGCATGTTAGACCAGCCAAAATCATTTCAAACCAGAAGGAAAAAACAAATACTTTCATAATCAAGAGAACAGTCTTTTTACCTCAGTGATCCAGGTCAGCCATGGTAGCTATGTCAAGACTAGTCAGAGTATAATAATATTGTAAATACAGTATAGCATCTCTCTACATAGATCCAGAGTCATCTATTAAACATTTGTTTTCATCAGTAAAAGAAGTATGCCCATGTATGCCAACATGATCTTGATAAAAATATGAAAATATATTTTGGTTTCTTTGGTGACTGGATCAATTAATTACCAATGGATGAATGAAAAATAATCTTGAAAATAGAAGAGCAAATATAGTTTTGAAACTATTTGTTAGAACATGGTCAAGAGCTTCTTGAATATGAAACATGGTGTGATATTTCTATATGATACAAGTTTCATTGCAAAGATTGCATTTGGTTTGGGTTTTATTTTTGCAATATTAGCAATTGAACTTAAAGTTTTGTGTGTCTATCACTGAGCCATAACTCCAGCCTTGCTTTAGGTTGATTTTGTTGTTGAGGTTCTTCAATTTTTCTCTTTTGAAACAGGATCTCACTAAGATACGAAGGCCTTGGATGCCCATCAACTGAAAAATGGATAATGAAAATTGGGTACATTTACACAATGGAATAGTCTTCATCTATTAAGAAAAATGAAGCTATAAAATTTGCAAGTAAATGGATGGAGTTAAAAAAAAATCACCCTGAGTAATGTAATCCAGATATAAAAAGAAAGATAATGAGAGTATTATTTTATATGAAAATGTTAGTTTTTAAATTTTTGATATATTTGCTGTGATCCAAATATCCACAGATTTTACATACCCAGTAAGGGATTGGGTGAAGAGAGGATCTCCCAAGGGAGAGCAGATAGAACATAGTGTTACAGAGAAACAAAGGGGAACTATAACAGAAAGTTTAAATGAGGAGAGGGATGGAGAACAGGGTAAAGGAGGGGCTATGGGGAGAGACAACCGATACTAAAGGCCTTTATAAAGCCAAATGGAAATCTACGATTATAGAAGCTTTTTAAAATATACACATATATGGAAGGAATTCAAATGGAGTCATCATATATAGTAGATATCCTTGGTTGTCAACTTGACTAAAACTGGAATTAACCAAAATCCAAATGTCAGAGAATATGTGTGAGAGTTTTTTTTCTTAATTAAATCATCTGAAGTTGGAAAACCCACTTCTAATCCCGATCTTTAAGGTAGGAAGATCTTTTGTACTGAGAAGATCCACCTTTACTCTGGGCCACACCTTCTACTGACAGTTTATATGAAGGATGTGAAAGAAGGAAGCTTGCTCTCTCTTTGCCTGCTTGTTCTCACTCACTTTAACTGGCAAGTCCGTTCCTTCACTGGCCTTAGAGCCTATTTCTTTGGAACTCTGGCAAATACTGAAGACCAGCTGAGACATCCACCCAACCCCATGCACTGAACAACTACCAATTCTTGGATCTTTCTTTAATAGACAGCCATTGCTGGACTAGCTAAATCACAGCCTGTAAACCATTCTAACAAAGTTCTCTATTCTCTCTCCTTTCTCTCTTCTATCTCTCATATAATATATAATAATATAATTAATATAATATAATATAATATAATATAATATAATATAATATAATATATATTCTGTTCATACACACACACAGACACACACACACATATTCAGTTCCTCTAGAAAATCTTATAATACCATATAATTATTGAGAGAATTCCCCAACTAGACATCATAGGCCACCAACTGAAACCTCCAGTGCTGCTAGGAATGGGCTATATCTTGTTGAGTCATAGGCCAATGTTTTAATCTCCCAAACACCACAGGCTATTGCCGATGTTATTGGTTGCACTCCACAACATTATTGAAAGGCTCTTCTGTTAAATACAACGTTTATTTATGGCATCAAATACAGAGAGGTCAAGCTGTTACTCAGCTGGCAGCTTTAAACACTCAACCCTAGTGTTGAGTGTTTATGCTGCTAACAGATACTCTGCATATTACTTTAGGAAAAGATAACAACCAATATTACCCAGCGACGAACTCTGTGACATACAAGTTTAACCTATTTGCAAGATATACTGGTGCAATTGTGGCACAAATATTAAAGGAGTAACCAACCACTTCTTGCTTCATTAGATTTAAAGACCCATGAGATGGAACACACTTGACAATGCTGAAGTGACCAAGAATGTGAAACTAGATAGGTATTGCATCTAGGGGAAAAACTAAGAGTATTATTCCGCTAAAGGAGCACAGCACCAATAAAATGACTCCTATCGGTGCCTCACACAACCTCATCAGAGAAGCTTCTTTTTCCAACAGATGGGAATTAACATAGAGTCTTACAAGTGGGAAATACACAGACAACAAAACCCTCGGTCCTAAGTGGGATGTCTTCATCCAACCCTTCCCCTCAAGGCTCAGAGATCTATGTGGAAGGGAAGGCAGAAAGTTTGTAAAAGACAGAGGTTGTGGATAACTCCTAGGGAACGGTGTCTACTAGACACAACAGGACTGATGCCCATATGAACTCACAGTGGCTACACTGGCACATGCATTGTCTTTAATAGGCTCAAGTCATACAGGGGCCCAGCACCGAGAAAAGGAAGTGGACACAGGGTCCCACCCCTAACCAAGAAGCTATTTGAAATTGATAACTGCTGACAAATGGAAAACCTATTTTCTCTGTGGGATTGTCACTGGATATATCCACCGCACTCCAGGCCAGGTCCCATGCTCACGTGTAATTGGCCAAGATGAAACAAACTCCATGTGTTTGGGTATAGAAGAAGCTTTTAACAAAAAGCATTTGTTTGGGCATCCCCCCTCTCTCTCCCTGTGTGTGTATATATAGTTTGTTTTGATTTTTAGCTTGTTCGTTGTTTTGTTTTGTTTTTAAAGAGAATTGGGTAAGTAGGGAGGTAGAAAGGATCTAGAATGAGTTGGATGAGTAAAAACATGACCAAAATATATTGTATAAACTCCTCCTCTAAAATAAAATCAAACAATAAATAAAAATAAAATATATGAAAGTTTATGTTAAGTTTATTTGGTATCCCAGGGGGAAAAATTGATTTTGTAATCCTCCTACCTCAGATCTCTATGTAGCTGGGGCTACAAGCACTTGCCTCCCTATTAAGCAGGCTCTCTTTAAGAACAGAAGCAAAGTCTCTCTCTCTCTCTCTCTCTCTCTCTCTCTCTCTCTCTCTCTCTCTCTCTCTCTCTCTCTCTGTGTGTGTGTGTGTGTGTGTGTGTGTGTGTGTGTGTGTTTAGGGAATTCATTATATAACCTTACTTACAGAATAGGGCCTGAATAGTCCAAATGTTACCAGACTTAGGAGTCAGAGCCCATTTCCTAAAAATGGTCCAGTTGGGGTCATCTGTCCTTAAGCCAACTTAGATAGCTGAACTAATACTAAAAAGCAGAAAAAGATGCATTCAGTGTGACCATATTGAGAAGAGGACCAGTGACTCCCTAAATCCATCTTGAGGGTCCTAGATTTAAACAAAAGGCAAGATGTATACATAACTAGATAATTTAACCAAATTGTAGTCCCTAGCCCCTCACTGGCTCAGCTCCACTTCTCTCCTCCAATGCCATCTGCCAAAGTTAAATTTTTTTTCTAAGAGACAAATTCCTTCTTTTGTTCCTATCGGGCTTCAACTTTTTTGTCTTCCAACAGGATATTCCTAGAGTAATTCTTATTTCTCAGAGTCCATTGTTTTTAGTCTAAGAGCCAAAGAAGCAAGAAATGTTTCTATCAAAGAAATTTGGTCTGCTAATTTCTTGCACCACATTGAGGGCAGGTCTTCTCCATTCTGCTAACCATTTCTAGAAATGTTCAGAGGTGTATCTCCTTAGTGATTAGAGTCTACATTGTGGCTTACTACCACCCTGCCTGCCTGCTATTACTTTTTTAAATATAATATATTGTATTACTTTCTGAGGCTTTGCATACATGCTTACAATGTATTTTCATCATATTCATACTTACTCCTTAAATTCTTCTTTGATCTATTCCCCACACTCCCAACCTCTTCTCAGCTTCATATTCTCTTTTTATAAAAAGTAACCCAATGGGTTCAATTTCTCCTGCACATGTATGCATGTATGGGGCCACCTATTGGAATGTGGTTGAAGCACCAGGGGCCACAACTTTAAGAAAAGCTCTGCTTCCTCACTTAGTAGCCATCAGCTCTCAGTAGCTTCTCAGTTAATCTCTGCCCCTAACCATGCAGGAATAGAAATTGTCTTGATCTTGTGACGGTCAACAGTAGCTGCCATTAGGTCATGAGGGCAGCAATCCTGGTTCTAAGCCTCTCTTTTTCTGTCATTCGGTGCATCCGTAATTACAGTTAAATAGCAAGTGACTGCAGACCATCCAAGTACTTTAAAACATGCTCTCTTTCCACTTGGGCACATTTCACAACCCAATAAAATATTTCCATTGCCAGTGTTTATTCCTTCCTTTGGTGCCAGAAGGTAAGGGAGTTTCAGAGAGAGACAGAAATGAACGCCTGCTCAGGGGCCTGAGGTCTTTGCTATTCCTGACCCTCAGCATTAAGTTATTTTATTAAACTATTAAGGATATTATATGTCCTAAATGGGAAGTTTTGATGCAATTCATTTTTCTCATGCTATAAAATCATTTGTCACCCCAGTCCATCTTTCTTGCTTTCTGACTTCCACATCTGAAAGAGCCCATCATTGTCTTGTCTTCTTTATTAACATAACATCTCCTGACATTCCTAGTCTGCCTTACCTATTTTGTTTTATGCTTCACATAGTTCTAGGACTTCTTTTAGTTATCTCTGAATATACTACCCCAAAATAACTTGAAACCACTCCTAAGACTCGTAAGTAGGATTCAGGATACAATTTCTGTATTTTGTCTAATGGTTTAATGAATTGTGTTAACTAGAACTAACTATTTACTTTTTACAAAGCCATTGGATAGATGCTCTGGTCTCTCCTGAGAATGTTCTTCCTTACCTAAGGTGGATTATCTGTTTCTGATACTTGGCAGGCAGGCTTCAATGTCAACTTTCTCAATCTGAACTGTTGCCTTTATCCTAATACTACAACCCCACTACTCTAGATGTGCTTCTTCAGTAGTTTTGATGCTAAAATTTCCTCTCCCCAGATTTGTTTTTCTAGCAGTAAGAGATTGGGAGGTATGTGATGTTATGGGTATTAAAATGATAAATTGTTTTTAGTTCCAGGCCCTACAAACCTTTGATTCCTCTCTACTGCATCTATACCTTAGAAGCTTTATACCCACTAACATTCTGATTGTGTGTTTTAAACAGAATTCAAAACCTTCCTCTCAGGCTCCCACTGTTGGACTTCCTCATCACCTAAATGTCTAGTTACTGAGGAGAATAAGCTCTCAACCAAATACTGACTCTAATAGAGTTTTCAATAACAATCCTGTTACAGTTAATAAAGCTGATTGGATATCTTAATTAGCCCAACCATGTATGCAATATACCCCCTTTTCTCTTAATTGACACATTCTAATTTTCTAAGAAATTATGTCAAGCTTAGTTTAAACACAAATTTATAGATGCATGCTTCATGAAGGAGTTTCATTGTTCTATTCTAAAAAGCTCACAAAACACTGGGCATGTGTGACTCTTTAGATAAATATTTTCTGTACCTAGGTTTGTATTGTTTTAAGGGCTTGTCCACAGTATGGTTCTGGATATTAGTCTCCTTACCAAGGAACATCACTGCTCCTCAAAGATAAAGCTGGATCCCCTGCATCATTAGCTAGTGTGTGCAGACAACAGACATGCAGAGGGGCAATGTTATACTATAGGCTACTAGAGACCCATTGTAGAGAGTATCTCAGAAAACTGTTGAGGACCAAACATGACTTCTTTGCCTTAATGTAGTTTCTATTTCTGCACAATGCTAAGACTAGATTTTCAGTAGCAGCTAGTTCTATACTTATCAGGGGATTTTTAATCACAATGAGTATATAGATTTTTTTTAACTTCAACCAACATTTATGAAGACATAATAGTTATCTTCACTTTCAACCTTAGCTCCATTCACTGTTTTTCTTCCTTATCCTTAATTTTACCCACACGAAGAAGCCAAGTAAGGGTTGGATGTCTGGAATCCAGGCAGATAATTTTAAATAGAAATATACTTTTGGGATTTGGGGGAGTTTGTAGGCTATACTTAGAAACCAGAAACTGAACCATTCTAAATTTAGGACATGAGATAAGGAAAACTGGAAAGAGTAAAAGGAAAAAAATGTAACCATGAAGAATCGAACCATGAAGGGCTTGCAATGTAGCTCAGTTATAAGAGTCCTTCCTAACATGGATGAAGTCCTGGGGTTTGATGTCCAGCACCACATAAAACTTAGTTTGGTTACACACACATAAAATTTCAGCCATGGGTAGGTAGAGGTGGGCAAATAAGAAGTTTAAGGTCATCCCCTCCAAACTGGGCAACAAGAGACTGTTTCAAAAAGAAAAAAGAGAGGAAGAAAAAGTCACCAGGAACATATGAAAGCCAGAGAAACAAAGCTTGAAATGATAAGATAAATGTCAACTGTGCTAAATAATATTATCGTATTCTAAATAAGGTGAAAAGGGATAGTTAACCTTTACTTTGACAATAAATATGGAATGCCACTAATTAACTTGACAATACAATTGCAATTGTCAGGATCAAAGGCCAATGGAGTAAATTCAAGAGAAAATGAGAGGATAGTAGTTAGAGAGAACAACTGTAGACGATGATTTTGAGAAGTCTTGCTGCAGGTGGAACCAAGATGAGACAAAAGTCAGCCAAGTCTATAGGATCAGCAAAGGAATTTTTCTTAATAGAAAATTAGCTTATATGTTTACAGGCAAAGATAAGAAGAAAGATGTAGGTGAAAAAGAATTGCAAGAAGACAGCCTTTCAAGGTAAGAGCCACTGCTCTTTAGGTATAAAGTGTACAGTGGCTCCAGTTTGTCTGGCTGTGTGGTGGCATGCATAGAGTAAGAGAGACTTTCATTTAATCAGGATTCCATTTTCCTGAACAAGTATAACTGTGTGAGAACACAACACAACATTTAAAACCATTATGCAGTACAGTGGCCAAAAAGGATGACTGAGGGACTTAAGAGAAGACATGGGCAGCCAAGAAGAAGTATAAAAAGGAAGAATCAAAAGATTGAAGGTCTTTCTGTGTGTGTCTTTTTTTTTTCTGGATTTGGAATACAGAAGTGAATGAAGACAGATAAAAATCATGTTCAGTTTGGCAGATTGTGACAGGAGGGAGAAAAAGAGAGAGATTTCAAAACAAAGACAGAGGTCAAGATGTGGCCTTTGAGGATGATCAAATATGAACAATGAGAAAGAAACAAGAGACACTCCAGCAAAAGGTCCCCAAAGGAAAGGATGCCAAGGAAAAAAGTATCTATATTACAGAACACCTATTATGATGAGCTATCAGGATGTGAGTCAAACAGAATATAGGCAAGGCTCAAACTCCATTCCGACATTAGAGAAATGGCTGAAATACAGAGAAAACAGACATCCATGTTGTGTCTGCTAACAAAATTAATGTTTTGATTGATATCATTATGGATTTAATGATAAGAAGTAAGAGGAAAAGTCCATGAAAACACAAATTGAATGTTACTGAAGATGGCTGTTAGTGCTTAATACCTTTGATTTTTCACTGTGTGAATGTTGATGCTGCTCTTCTAGCCACACCTTATTTTAAAAAATTTATTTTGCTTTTTGAAATAAAAATATAATTACATCATTTTGCCTCAACCCCTTTTTCCTCTAACCCTCAAATTGTTCTCAAATTCATGGCCACTATTTATTTTAATTGTTGTTACATATATATATATATATATATATATATATATATATATATATATATTTATAAGTAATATATGTTCATATAAAATACACACACACACACACACACACACACACACACACACACATTCCTGCTCTGTACATAGAAAGTTACTTGCATGTATATAATTTCAGGGCTGCCATGCTTTATTTGAAATCACATGTCACAGAGACTGTTGAGAGTAACCCAGCTCTTTAGATGAGGTCTTTTATGGGTCATCACAGTGTTGCCACTGGTAACTAGTTAAGGGATTACTTGTGATCAGATTTCTGACAATGAAATACTACAGAGCTGTCAATGCTTATAGTAAGTCTATTGTTATTTCTTTCTTTCTCTTGAAAAGGCTTCTAAAATTGACAATATCTTTCATCTTCCAGTTGTTATTGTGCGTGAATATAAAGCTTGTGTTTCTTGCTATCAGCCTGAAAGTAAAGAAGAAAAGCAAGGAGAGAGAAAAATTCAAATACTCACAGGTATATTGTGTTTATCCTAAAATCAGTCCTATTGAAGATTTCCATTTATATGAGTCAATAAATTTTCTTACTGCTTAGGACTGGCCCTTCTGATGGAAGTTTTGTCGTAGTTGGATAAAAGAAGATAAGTAATGCGTATGCAAAGAAGATTACAAATGTTGATAAAATTGCATATAAGACATAGAAATGTAAATAGGATCATTGAGCAATCTTCACTTCAAAGAATACATCATGCTTTCCACAGATATACTAAATTATGGAGTTACCTTAATTCTCTGGAATACCCATAGAGACTATCTGTGTCTTAATTTAGGAAAGTAAACTGTTTTTTTTTGTTTTCATACATTAAATTGGGATAATTTAATTGTCTACTATATGACATAAAAATAATCCTTTAAAGTGTGAATAGTCTACAAATTAAATAAATTTGTTAAGCAAATGAGTAAACTTTGAAGTCAAAACTAGTGATTATAAAAGCTAAAACTGCACCAATATCTAAATATAAATAATATGCAAGCAGATAAAATGTGTTCCTTAGAAAAAAAGAAATTATTTGAAAGGAGATTTGTGGCTATGGAGCTCTTAATGTATCTAGAAAAACTGAGGATATAGAGTTGTAAGAATTCAACAGCTGCTATTTTTGCTATTATCCCTAATCAATGATTAAAATAAGGTGGAAAAATCACCACTGCGGGAAGGAAACAAACTATAGCAAGAGGGTAAATAGACCACAGATGCTCTACTGTGGCTCTCTGTAGAAATAATTCTCAAAGGAATGAAACAAAGTACTTTTAATTTGTATATAATTATGTAATTAAGCATGTGGGTTATTGGATTACCATTCTCAACTCCTTGCAAGTACAGTGAGAAGATTAACCATCCTTACTATTATTCTGGTATCTACAGAGTCCTTCCCTATGGTATCAGTCAAGTAAAATGTGAAGTAAAATTTACTATGGTGTATCAGCAACTATTGCAAGGTTTTGCATTCTTTTGTTTTGTTACAAGAACAGTGTATTGTCAAAAGGCTTTTTTGTTGCTATCCGATCCTAGAATGAAGAAACAGAATAAAGTCAAAGATAATGTACAGCTAATATACAATTAAGAAGAAAGGCTTCATATAATTCTAAGAAAGATTTATTTGTGTGGGGGTAGGTGGGGGTGGGTATGTGTGTGTTGGTGTGAGTTTATGTGCACCACATAAATGTGTATGGCCTCAGTGGCCAGAAGGCATCAGGTACCCTGGAACTGAATTTACAGGTATTTATGAGATGCCTGATGTGGGTTTGAAAAACAAACTTAGTTCCTCTGCAAAAGAAGTAACTGCTCAGCCATTTTCCCAGCCCTCAGTATACTTTTCTTTTTGCTATAATAAAGAGATTTGCAGTAGTTTATTATTATAACATTGCCTTGCAAATACTGACTAATGATATGCATTTAAACAATATATATTCATAAACATATATGAATAGCATCTAAAGAAGATATTTTAACTAATTTAGAGAAATTCCATGTAAAGATAAAAAGGTGTATGCATCTATAAAAGCCAACATTGTATATGTAATCACCAATTGCAGCATATTGAAGATAAAATTAGATCCATGTTAACCACCAAAAATAAAATTTTATTTTTCTCTGCCACAATGGCTCTACATTCATTGAATCCTAATGCATAACTTCTCTCCACACATTTCTGGAAACACATCTGGAATGTTTAAAGGCAGATGCAATATTAGTTGTCTTGGTTATCCTGAAACAATTACCCATTTCCCCCTTTTTGGCTAGGATTGCAGAACAGATGTCTTCTGTATCTGCCAGCATAAGAAAGATGATTTCCACAGCTAGTGCACTCCAGGGGCATCGTCACTGCTGTTGGTGTCTCCTGGAGTCTGGGCTGAGGCATCTGATGCCAGATATCCAGGGAGCTGATGCCGGTAAGAGCAGCATGAACTATGTCCCTGGTAAAGTGGTGATTGCTAACTCAGCTGCTATCACTGATACAGTTGCTCCCTTATACCATTGCGCCCTTCAGAAATTTAGACAAAAGAGCTCATTACCTCAATATTCTCTCTGTCCCTCTTTTCACTCCATCTCAGTCTATCATCATATCCCTCTCTTCTTCTCTTCCCTTTTTATTCACTTGCTTTCAGATTTTCTCTTCATATGAATGATAATTCTGTTTGAAGGACTCTAGCATAGCAAACATGGTACCCCAGGTCTTGCTAAACCATTAGATTACATTCCTAAAGCTAGTCACCAATATCTATTCCCTTATTTGGTCACTTTCTTATGCTTGACTCATTCCCGAAGCTGAACATCAAGGTCCAAAGATCAACACATCAAAATCCAGCAATCAAAAATCCACATTGGACTGCCATAATTAAAACACCAAATCAGAACTTACCAACATGTCCTCGCTCATTCTAACACACAGCCCTTTTTCCTCTTAAAATGAACATTGCAAAACTATTTGCTTCTGTTTCTGCCCAATTCAGACACAGCCAACTTTTTTTTTTTTTGCATTGCTTAATAAAGGGATCACTTTTTGTAGGATATTGGTGTTTGGGTGTGGTCTGTGCCTTATTTGGGGTTCAAGAGAGGGGGTACTCCTCCATGTCCCTTCACTGCTGTACTGAACCAATGGCTTTGAAACTAGCTCTACTCTCTATTGAAAGTGGTCTCATTACTTCTTGATAGCACTGATACAGTTGAAACCAGCATCTGTCACGTTACAGAATTCTTTTCAAGATGTATCCACGTGTCTTATATACTTAGCATTTGTCCCAACAGTAAGTACTTTAGTGAGACATTTCCAGAAATCTGTCAAGTGTGTATTGAAATCCCACTCTTTATTGGTCAAGAAGTATTGAAGATAGAACGATAAATAAGAACTCCATGTGAGCATTCAAGGAGTATATAGTCTATGGTTACAACTGAAGAGTATGTTGGAAATTGTAGTTGAGCTAATTCTAATGTACTATATGAGCCTAATGATATAGAACAAGTGAGTTATAGTAATTATAGTAGCTTTTCTTGGAGAATAGCATATGTAATGTTAAACACATGTAATAAGGGGATTATCACGGCAAATATCGACACTCAAAAATAAAAACCAAAAGAAAGGCAGAGAAAATATAATTTTCAAAAGATTAAAGCCAAGATGAAATGTGATAGTTTAGCTGGGTAGTGGTGGCACACACCTTTAATCCCAGCACTTGAGGGACAGAGCCAGGTGGATCTTTGTGAGTTCAAGGCCAGCCTGGTCTACAGAGCGAGATCCAGGAAAGGCACCAAAACTACACAGAGAAACCCTGTCTTGAAAAACAAAAAAAAAAAAAAGAGAGAAATATGATAGTTGAGAGAACTGAAGATGAAGATAATATAGATGGTTCCATGAACTACATACAAGCTCCAAGTTCAGAACAGGAGGACAGCATACCATATGCCTAAGATTGCCCTAACATAGTAGTTACTCTGAATGAACGAATGAATGAGCAAGTCGACTGAACACATGTCTAAGACAGTCTTAACACTTAACAATTACAAAAAGAAAGAAAGTGAGAGAGAGAAAGAAAGAAAGAAAGAAGGAAGGAAGGAAGGAAGGAAGGAAGGAAGGAAGGAAGGAAGGAAGGAAGGAGAAAAATAGAACAGGGTGATTGCTACATACCACATATCTAAGATGGACCTAACACATTGAAATTACTCATGAAGAATAAAATGAATGAATAAAAGTATGATTATATACCACATAACCTAAGACTGAGCTAAATAACATTCTGTAAGCTTGGGATAAATAAGCCAATGAATGAATGAATGATCAAATTGTGAAGATTTTAAATGCATAGAACTAACAGCAGCAATGACATGAAGGTCATACTATGATAACTCAAGCATCAACATCAGTTGATGCCATTTGAAATTTTAATATGAGTCTTAAAAAACATAATTCATTTACCTTTTGCTGCACTTAGAATGGTTTTGATTGATGACCAAGAGCAAAATGGGGAAATGATTCTGCTTAAGAGACTACTGTAATCATTAAAGACTACAGGGAAAAAACTAATAATTATTTTTATTTATTATGAGTCTGATATTATTCTAAAAGTTTTTATTTATAAATTTTGCAAAGCAGCAAGCAAACTTTATTCAAAAGCAAAGAAGTAAATATCAGACACACTGTCAAGAGTGACAGAGCTACAGAGGAGTAAATAATCACATTATCATATTTGATTTAAAAAAAACTTGGAAAAGGAAGTAAGATTATTTTGTCTTTTATAGAAGATGATGGTGAATTACAAAGTTGAGTCTTCTCTAGCTCACAGAGAAAAATTGCTTGATAGGTAACAGAATCAGATTCAAAGCCAGGTAACCCTGCTCAAGATTCACTAGCTTAAACTTCCTTTTTATATTTCACATCACAAGAAAAATCACAACTACTTATTATTTTATGTAAAGAACTGATGACCGAAAATGGCTAAGAAATTTGTAAAGGATGAAAAATTAAAATAAATTTGGATGTGAACTAAATGAGAAAAAGATGGGTAAGAGAAAGATTCAAGAATAAATTCAAGTTTCTAGCTTAAAACAGTGAGCAAGAACCAAAAGATGCTGAGTGTGGGAAGAAATTGGGACACATGTAAGTTTTAATGTGGGCTCCGTACCAACTGATGTTGAATTGGTACTTAAGACACTGGTGCTGATGGAAATCTGGAATGCAAATTAGATATACGTCATCAACTTCAGCTGGTCATTAAAGTGAATGAGCATATACTTATTCGAAGACTATACAGTGAGTTGGGGGGGGGGAATGTAATTAAGATGTACATGAAAATCAAAAGTCCCACAAAGAAACAGATGAGCCATTTCAGGAGATCGTGATGTCATTTGAAGCCAGAGGAATCAGGTGTTTGAAGAAAGAAACAGTCAGGAACAGTTTCAAATACAACGGAGATGTTGAATAAGAAAGGATGAAACTACCCAATGAATACAACAGCAAGGAGGTAACTAGTGACTATGAAAAAAAATGGATCGAATTTTACTGATAATGTGAAATTTTTAGGAAATAATAAATGTTCTCAGTAAAGTTGATTTTTGCTTAAAAATGCAAGTAATAGATAGGAATTCAGTATAAGAGAAAATAGGGAATAAGTATCAACTTATAGGCATAGGAAAGGAATTCTTAAATTAGACTCAGTAGCACAGTGATGAAGACCCATGAGTGAGAAATATAATTTCATAAAATCTCTGCACAGCAAAGTCCACTCTCATTTGAGTGAAAAAGCAGACTACAGAAAGAGAAAAAAATCTTTACCACCTATATATCTAACAGAAGATTGGAGCAGAAAATACAAAGGACTCAAAATCTAAACATGAGCAAAACAAATTAAAAATTTGGATGGTAGAAGTTCTCAAAAGAAGGAGGACAAATGGCTGAGAAATATATTTTAAGTGTTCAACATCTTTAGCAATCATATTAATGCAAATTAAAATGTCTTTGAGATTCCACGTTACCCTGGTCAGAATGGTTAAGACAAAAAAAAAAAAAAAAAGTCAAATAACAAATGATGGTGTGGATATAAGGGGGAGAGTAACATTTATTCACAGCTAGTAGGAGTGCAAACAAATGCAAGCACTGCGAAATCACTATGGAAGTTCCTCAAATTACTGAAATACAGAAATCATGTGATCCACTTATACCATTCCTCAGCATAACCCAAAGGACTCTATTTCCTACTACAGAGATACTGTTGATCCATGTTCATTGCTGCTCTATTCACAGTAGCCAGAAAATGGAAAAAAGACTAGATGTTCATCTAGTGGATATCTAGCCAATATACTAATTAATGGATAACTAAAATTGGTACATGAAAAGAAAGGAATAGTATTCAGCTGTATAGAAAACAGAAATTATAAAATTCACAGGTAAATGGATGGAGTTGGAATCAATCATTCTGAGTAAGGTAACTCATATCCGAAGAGACAACTACTCCATGTTCTCTTTCAGAACTTGCTGCTAGCATTGGATGTTTAGATATGTATGTGTGAATTGGAGTACCCATAGAATTCATGGAATTAGTTGAGGGACACATGGGGAAGCAGATTTCAAGGAAAGGAAGATGTAACACAGGTGCTAAGAAGGGAGTAAGGGAGGCAACGGAACAGGAAGGGTTAAGTGAAGTGGCGGGGAGATAGGAGAGCAGAATAGAAGGGGAGATATGTAGAGGAACAATTAACACTAAAGACCTCTGAAAAAGCCATGTGAAAACCTTTTACAGTCAGAGCTTCCTAAAATACGTACACATATACACATAAAAGAAATTTAAATGGGTTTACCCTACAGTGGAGATGGTGTCTCTCCTAGATACCATAAGCTATGAAATAAATGGTTCCAGATATGGGTTTCTTTTTAGGTTATCGGTCAGTGAGGTCCCATAGACACCTGCTTAACATTACAGGCTCTTGCCATTGCTCTTGGTTACGCTCCAGAATATGATGGTAAGACTATATTGCTGAAGATGTCCCATGCAGGAGTCATAGGAACTGGAGAAATTGAGCTGGTACTGACTTGAAGCTAAATAGCCGTGACTAGGTTTCATGGTGATGGAAGCTTCTGTATACACTACAAGTCTAGAGAAGTAGTTAACAATCTTACCTAACTGTGAACCTTGTTAGCTTCATTGACTGGGTTGTGCCCACTGGTAGAACAATGTCACAAAGGTTATGGTAGTTAGTAGCCAACGACTTTATGAATGGACTTAAAGCCAGCTATACAAGATGGAACTGTGGTGGTACCACTTGGCTCAAAGTCCTTAACTACTTAACTTAAGCACCAAGGAATAACATAGTACTATTATTCCACTAAGTGGACATCATATTAAGTTCATATATTTGTACACTCACAATAGGAGCTTCCTTCTTTTGCAGATCTCAGCTAATAAAGACACCTCATAAATGGTCAACATGCACAGAATAAGAGACTGTAGAGTACTCAACTTTAAATAGGACATTTATATCAACCCCTTTACACACAAGGGTCAGGCATTATTTTTAAAGGAGGGACCAGAAGTCAGTCTGAGCTGGAATGTGGACATCTACAGAGCAACATTATTTGCTGAGTTTGACAGAGCCATTGCATACAATAATTCACAGTGGCTTTGATTGAATATACAAGACCTGTGCAACATCAAGCCACATGAAATCCCTTCGTGCATGGGGAGGAGGCACATATAAGAGAATGTATTGAACATTGAAGGCTGCTGAGGTAGAAAGAGTACGTTTTCTTCAGGGGTGCAGCCCCTGAAATGTTGCCTATGTTCCAATAGATGATCCTACACTAATGTGCACACAGGTAATATTAACATGCGGGTACAAAACTAGAAGAGAGTGAGCACATGAAAATGATAGGTGAAAATGATGGGAGAATAAAGTAGGACCTGAAAAAGAGAGAACGATGGGTAGATTTGATCAAAACACATTGTATTCATGTGTGAAATTCTCATGCAACGAAATTGTGTGTTGGGGGAAGCAAGGAAAGAAAAGAAAAGATCTGACTTACACAGCCAGATTTTGGGGTTTCAGGAAGCAGAAGTTCATTTCAGCTAGCTTAGAAACATGCTGGGAATTTTTGTAAACTTTAAGTATTTCAATACATTCTGGAACCTAGACCTCTAGAAGGGAGTGGTACCCAATCTCCATATCAGCCTCTGATAATTCCTATGATTCCTATCTCCCAGAATTACTATCTCTTTTTAATCTTCTTCTCATATGTATGAAGAATGGATTTAGCAACTCAATTTTGGTAAATAAAAAATGACAAAATGATAGAATTTTATCTCGAATATTTGGTTTTAAATCACTCTAATAACAATGCCTATCTTAATATGTATCCTCTTCCCTCCTCGCTTGCATCTTTTACTTAAGGGGGCATAGCAGTTACCATCTAATAATAGTGGTAAGTATGTGAGGATAAATAAAAAGCTGTTCTCTTCAGCTTGGCAATTCTACAGATTTACAGATAATAGAAAAATACATATAAGGAGATAATTTAAGAAACTGTATTTCAGAATCTTTCCATCTCAATCTGATGTATATAGAAAGCTTTGATGTGATATTAGAATAGAATGAGATGTCAGAGGAGCTGAGGAGGGCCCGTGTGCCTTTTGTATATAGTGAAGTCATTAATCATTAATAGCTAAGTCATGGGCTATAGTAGTACCCATAAAGGTAGCACTTAATGGTGTCTTCATTTTTTTTTTTATTCAGGGACTCCTGTAAGCTTCCTATTCATAAGCTGAAGTTGGCCTTACTAATTATAATGAGCAAAGTAGAGCAACAGTGATCTGGCAAGTTATGAAATAGATTGAAAGAATATTGACTTCTATCTTCCTTTCCTCCACAAATATGTATCTTAAGACCCTTAAGAAAGAGTCTTAAAGGAAGCAAGTGCCTTGTGAACAGACCCATTTGACAAGACACTGAAATCTTGAGCTAAGAGAAGAGAAAACTTGGGATCTACAGCAAACATGAGTGACTTTAGAAATGGTTCTACCCATCCAACCTTGAGATGGCCACCATTGAAATCAGTATATTAACTGCAGCACAGAAAGGCCCCGGAAGACTCCCAAGTTATGTCTTATTTGGATTCTCATTCCACAAAACAACAGGATATACTCGGTATTATTTTCATATGCCATCATGTCTTAGAATGATTTGTTATGATAATAAATGAAAGCAAGGAGGTGCCAAGGCGTATAGCCAAATAAATTCTCTGCCATCTCTGCTCCTGTGCAGGCTATGTCTCTAAACATCATGGTAGAAAGCACAAATACTGTGGGCCTAAGATTCAAGAACTCCATGGCCACATATCAGTTGTCTACTTTGGTTATATCATGCATCATACTTTTCAGCCTCCACGGCTGCTGTTGCTAATGGATAATTGGATGGGCAGTTGTATGAGGTCCTTAAAAACCAAACACGTATAATGTGACCATAAATATTTAAAACATTAATTTATTCTGTGTACGGTGTGTGACGGGGGAGTGAATACGTACCAGACGATTTACAGATATCAGAGGACAACTTGTGGAAGTCAGTTTTCTCTCTCTATCACATGGGCTCCAAGGAAACAGACTGGTTCCCTTTTCTTGCTAAATTATCTTGCCAATCCATGTGAGCATAGATTTTTCAGAGGAGGTTCTATCAGGAATGCCTTAAAAAGCTTGTTTCTACAATTTATGTGGCCAGCATTGACAAATATGTATGAAGATGAAATTTCTGTATTTCCCCAGCATACAGCTTCCACTGTGAAATGTAAGCCATGTTAGATCATTCAAATATGCGGTTTTTTAATTGCTTTTTGCATGCCTGGGGAAACTCTTGAAGTCAGAGATCATTGTCAATTTCTAAAATATCTGATACAATGGTATACTAATCATTCATGGTATGTGTTTCAGAGCCAAAAGTAATCCCTTACTACATTATGTGGAAGTTATAGCAAAATGAGGCAGGAAGTAGGGCCTCTTTCACCCACAGGCAAGAAGAAAGCAAGCTTCTCATTAAATGCCTGAAGACAACAACTGAGGAGTTAACATATCTATTAACATCTATTTGTAATCATTCAAGTAACATAAAGGAACAATAAAAAGCATTTCTATGCAACAAAACAAACACACACATCTATTTGAAAGCATAAATGTATCCAATGGCCTAATTGTAAACTTGGTCCTTTTAAAGGATTAAAGGGTACAGAAAACTGAATTATAACCACATAAAAATATGGATAGAGGCAGAAAAGGAAGTATTTGATTGAAATATAACTTTTCTGCTTCACAAATAAATTGAAATGGAGAGAACAATAAAACCTTAGGTGAAATAAAAGTAACATTATATGATTAGAAGAAAAGGGGAGATAAGAACTATCAAAATGTTTAAAAAAAATGGTTGTTTTTAACTTTAAATTGACTCTTTATTCTTTTTGATGGTATACACATACTCATTTATTTATTAGCTATACATTAAAGCCTCCTTCATGTCAGTTCTTCAGATAAATTATGAACGAGCAAGATGCTATTCCTGCCCTACTGGTGTATTCTGAATTTTCCCCTTAAAACAAATATCTTTATTTTGAAAATTCATCAGCCCTGAGCAAGAGAAGGAAAATGGAATTGCAAGCAATACATTTTGTAAATGTTGAAACATGTCTGGGAGTGAAGTACTTTTCTCTTGTTGTATCATTGATGGTAAAATATCCAGCACAGAAGAGTATAGAGTGCAAAAACTGTGGGTATTATTGAGTTATTCTTGGGAATTAAGCATTCAGGAAATGGTGCAGTTTATATTTAGATACCTTGGGGAGATTCCACTGTTTGATAACCTAATTGCACTAAATCCTGTTTACAGAGAGCAGACAAACACAATACCCAACCTCACATTCACAAGCTGATTTTTAACCCAGTTTTTACTCAAAAGATTTCATATTTATTCCTAACAAAATAGTACACAGTTTTATCAGAGAATCCCACAAAGGAAATAAAACATGATTTGGGGAGTGGTAGTTGGCTTCCTTTCTGGTAAGTTATACTATTCTTCTGCCTTCTTACATGGGGTTCATATCTTAAGGGTTTCAAAATCAAAAATGAACAGAGAAGACAAATAATTTCCATGTATGTGTTAACCAACATTTAGAAAGAAAGAAAAAAAATGAAGGGTAAATAAGACCCATTCAAGACCTCAGCACTAAATTCTAAGAGGTTATTAGATATCTCTTCTTAAATAAGAGTCTTTTAGTTTATTTCATTTATTCTTTCAACAGTTATTGCGAACCTGGAATATGTTCAGTGCTAAAAAGGATGAGTGTCTATGAATCTTTAGTGATTCCATGGCGAATCTCTTCTCTCAGAATTCAGAATGAGATGTAAAGGACAGACACACATGCCCACACGTATACAGACTAACATAGTCCAGTTAACATAAATGCTTTGAAGACAAACACAGGGAAATTGATAGTAATGACACAAGATATGAGACTGTTGTGGATGGGAGACCTGTGTGAGAAGAGGAAATGCTCTTTGTCACTTTGCAACTTTGCAATAAGTAACTCTGGAGGAAAGAGCATTCTAGAAGGAAAATGCAATCTTTCATAGACTAACAAACGCAGGTGCGGCATAGTCATAAAAATGAAAGAAAGAAGTGTAGAGCAGAAAGAAAAAGTGGGTCAGAGAAGAAATATATAATATGACATATGTATCTACAACAGTTAACACAAGATTATGTTGGCCATTTGGAAGAGTTTTACAATTTATCATGTGTGCAGTGAAATGCTGTTAAGTAGAAAAACTGACAATTCAAATTTCTCCAAACCAAACTCATTTTATGGTCCCCGCCCCCAAGTCTAAATTTTTGTACTTCCAAATCCCTTGATGGGATCTGAAAAATTCAGATTATGCCCTCCAAGCAGCAAATGAACAGAGAAGCAAATACTGTGTTCACTGTTAGTTGCCTCTTGTTTCTGCTTCAACACAGAAAGCTCAACAGGATCTCATGCAAGTCTTGTGAGGGTAATCATGGCTGCCAAGAGTTCATGAGTGTCACATCCCTGTCATGTCCAGACAATATTATTTTGTAGCAGTCTTCTCAGACTTCTGACTTCTCAAATCTCCCCATCCCCTTTTCTGTGATATCCCAAGAGTCTTGAGGGGGAGATGTATAACATCAGTGTCTGAATGAGAGCTGAACTCTTTAAAGACCACTTATTTTCTTCACTTTGGCCAGTTGTGGGTTTCTCTATTAACTGCCAACCACACATTGTATTCATGTAAGAAATAACTAAAGAATGAATTTTTACAAGTTTAAAGCTAAAGTAGAAATTTCTGTACTTGAAATCTAGCCTTTGCTCTATCATCCACCTGTTCATGACATGTGATTGACTCTGCAGCATCTCTAATTCTGTGCTCTCAGCTATTAGAATGCTAATGTTCCTCAGATTACTTATGGGGTCTGTATTTTATGTGATGCTCCTCACACCCATTTATAGACAAGGGAACTGAGTGATAGGTGAAGAATTTGTCCTCAAAGAGGTGTCAGGAAAAGGCAGTATTTGCAGTACATTCACTATAGTTGTTGAGAAATGCCCTAAGAATAACAACATCTTGCCTTTCAAATTAGTTTGTACACAAGGGTGTGTTTTGACATTATATGTTTTTTTCTACCAATTACTTGACATATTTTATAAACCTTCCCTTGTCATTTACTCCAACTCATACAAGGGATAATGATATCCACTCTATCCCTGAAGTGAGTTTTATAAAAATGTTTTCAGTATCTTGCAAAAATCTTACTTCAGTGAAGGGTGGGAGGAACATGAATTTTGAATCTGTAAATTGCCATGTGGGTGAAGCTATGAAGGACAGTCTACCCTGAAGCTCACACTGGAACTTGGGGCTCCATTTCTACAGTGTCTTACTGGCTCATATTCTTTTCCTTCCAAGGATGATTGAAACATGGAGAAAACATGGTATTATGGAATTTTGTGACTTTTCCTCAGAAGAAATAAAAACAATTCACCCCACATAGGACACTGATGGTAGATATAAAAGAAATAATTCCACCAAGTGTATGTAGCTCAGTGAACTCATGATGAATGTGGGTGACGCAAACACAGCTGGATTTCTAAAGCGTTTATAAAACAAAGGGTGGTGGCTTACAAAAACAGCATCCCTGGAGTTCCCTATACAACTTGCAGATAACTGATTTATCAGTCTCCTCTCCCATAATGATTGTTTCTGCTTATATAACCTTAGAGGGGACCTTGGGAGTTTTGTAAATTTCAGGAGCTCCATAAGCCTTGTAAATTTCCTTTACTTACAGGGACTTAGGTGTTTTGTTTATTTCCTGAGTTTTATACGCCTCCCTACAGAAGAGATTTATCAGTTTAGAGGAAATTAGATATACAATGCATAAACAATTATTTTGAGATATCATGCAGAGATTCAGATGTATAAGAACTTGGAGGGAATGCGTGATATACATAATTTTGCTTTGTGGAAATTTGATTTTCAGATCAAATGTCACCTTAATTCCTATATATTTGGAGGTGGAGTTTGGGGGCATGTCACCATACTTTGAAAGACTGGAATTAGCACTTTCACAGAAAGAGGAAAAAAAAATAAACATTCTCTCCTTGTGCCTCTGCTCATGTGCACCAGGAAAGCTTCATGAGATCAGAAACCGGGGAGGTTCTTTTTCTCACCCAATGGCACAACCAGTTCTGCCACTCTGGTCTCATGGTATTTAGTGTCTTGAGCATTGAGAACTGAAAGCTTGTTGAAGGAGGCTAGCCTTCAGGAGTCTGTCATCATAGCCTGAAGTGACTCAGATACTTCGGAATCGATTTCAGGCCAACGAGTCTTTGCTCTCTGGAAGCCCAGAGATCACGGCCTCAGTGTCTGTGCCATCATTCCCTTTCCTATTGGAACAGCCTTTTGCTCTGCTTGTTTTGTTTTTTTTTTAAGCCTCCTCCCTATTTTCCTTATGTAGTTGTTCAGATGATTGTTCAGCAGTTTCCTATATCTGATGAATTTTGAACAATTCAGCAGCATATTTAATTGCCCCTTTGCCTTTTGTCTTCGGATCTTTACTCTTCAGTCATATGATCCCACTGTTCATCCCTTGATTCAGAGGCACAACGTGCGCCCCTTGGTACCTACTTTCAGTGTCCTATTTAAAACTATAACACGCCACTCTATTCTGCCTAAGTATCTTTTTAGCACTTTGTCCAATCAACTATTTTTTTCTTGTTTTCTAACTTCCCTATTTTAAATTAGAAAGGCTTTTTAGTCTGTTTCTGCTCAATGCTGTCATCCCATTCACAGTGGCTCCAAGCAAATGGGATGAAAAGTGTATGCAAAATTGAAAGAAACAAATGAATTTAATTGAAAAGCTTGCAAAGGTAGACGTTCTCCAACAGGAAATGTGTTTTTCTTGCAGGGGACATTGTTGTTTTTCCTTGTGTCTCAGTGTCTTTGATTCAACTGTTTCAAATTTGTCTCTATCTTTCTCTACAACTGGGCACAGGTATACCTTTCTTCTCCTGACTCAAATAGAGTAGGTACAGTTTACTTGCATCTGTGACCTGTTCTCCCTGAATATTACTCAATTCTTCTCATTCAGCCTGGAATTGGACGACTTAATGTGAAAACTTTCCTTGTTTAACAACCCGAAGACAGGGAAAAAGCTAAGATCACTGGCAGCCAGAATTACAGAATTTTCTATCTACATTACCTCTCTCTAAACTTTTCCAAAAAAACTGCTTTACCTATTGAGTTAGGAACATACCATATACAATTAAAGCATCTGATAATTATCTCCTGCCTTGGAATAAACTGATCACTTCATGATTAGTTTTTGGAAGATGAGTTTCTTTAAATGGTATGGCACAACCATGTATTGGCAAGCTCTATTTTTCCCTCTTCAATTATAAAAATAGTTTCTGTTCATTCCTGTTTATTCTTGTATTTTCTACCATATTACCATGAAGAGTGACTCTTCAAAAGATATGAAATATGTCCAGCTACCTGTGAACATGGCCTTATCTGGAAAGAAGTGGAAGTCTTTGAAAGAATAATTTGATGGAGGCTTTGGGGAGTATGCCACCTTGGATTATCAGGGTGGTTTTGATCCACTGAGAAATGTCTTAAAAGGAGATGCCCAAAGAAGACGAAAAGGCCTTATGAAGAAGAAGGTGGGTTGAAGCTTGGCAGCAACAATCAAGAAACATACATAGACATCAAGCAAGAAAAGAATCTTCCTGTCAGCCTCGAGAGATCACAGCAGTGATACTGCCAGATTTGTGACCTCAAAAGTGAGATAGTGTCCATTTCCGTTACTTCAAGCAACCTAATTGCTATAATTTACTCTAGAAACCCTCCAAATTTATAAATCCTTTTTATGCTACCTTTCAGAATAGGAAGAAATTCTCTCTTTTGCTTGAATCATCTCTACAATTATTACAGACCATAAGCAGTCAAATGAATTGAAAAGAAAGGAAGACCATGGCATGTTTATTCTCTGGAAATCCTTCCATTGAGGGATCACTGTGGCATTAATGTGTTCTTGGGAAAGAAGCTTGCAAGGTCAGATTTCCCTTTGTTTTCCTGTCTGCTCAAGGCCTGCCCCCCTTTAACCTCTCATTCAAAGAAAGAGCCAAAGAAGCCTTTGTTCTATATGGAGTCTGAGTAAGCAGTGGTATTTTTTGCAACTCTATCGTGCTTATTGGAGCCTACTGCTCTTTTGTTGAAACCCATAGTATATTTAACCAGTAGCCAAAGCAATTCAAATGGAAGTGGATATAATCACACTGTAAGTCAGGGTTTACAGGTAATTTTTTTCCCCACAGTTAAAACTTTTCATTGTGTTACCAAAAGGAAAGATTTGTAAAGCTGTATTTTGGAATCCAATATTTTATTCAATACTTATTTTGCTCCTTTAGGAAAAACTGTGGATAAAATGCCTTACCTCCTCCATTGCCAATTTGGATGAATACTGACATATCTGGTTATATTTATCATTACACAAAAGTATAAGTTCTGAAATATAAACCCTTGATTTTATAGAGTAGTTGTGCTGCCAACATAACAGACTGATAATAGCATAAACTTACATTGGTTCACTGCTTATTAGATGTGCTTATTACCTGTCTCTTCAGTCCTCCCACAGCCCCCATGGCCGTCTCAGACCGTACCACCTTCTAGGCAATTGAGTTTTATAGATGGTTTGATGATGTCATACCAGTTACCGCCTTCTCTATGCACCCCACAGGCCAAATCAATGACTTATTCCAGATTATGCCACTGAACCACGGATTGCAATTCCCACCAGAGGAATGATCTCTGAAAACAACAACAACAACAACAACATGACTGAATAACATGGGATTCTCTTGGTAAGATTCAAGTATTTCATTAGCACCTCAGATGCTGTCCTTCTGAAATGTATTTATTGTCACGCAGCAGGAACTCTTAAAGCAATGAAAATGGTTTAAAAAAAATGTCACAGAGAAGCTATTCCACAGGTCCTCCAGAGACTCCAGGAAAAAAACCCCTCAGTTCTGCTTTAACGTCCTCACTAATGGCCTGTGAAAGGATGAGAGTCAACAGCACATTAATTAAATCACAGCTGTCTCATAATTGAAAGGTGTATTACAACCAGCAAAGGATATAGACTCCGGAGTTAAATATGGTAGGAAAGAAATAGACATCCAAGAAGGACCATCATCCAAAAGTGGAAGTCCCTGAGTTGAGATTCTGGAGTTGACAGCCACAGTTCCATGACTCTTGAACCAAAGGCGACACAATACACTAACACTCTGATCATGTGGAAGAAGCCAGAGATCCAGTTTAGAAGGAAATGCCCTCAGAAAGGCAAAGTGCTTTCAAGATTCGAATCACCCCTTATGTATTGATCTCTAGTTAGTGTAAAAGTAATGGGGGATCAATTTTCAAATGTAGCAAGAAAGAATGGCTGAGAGCACTAACAACTTATATATGTGTGTGTGGGGGTGTGTGAGAAAGAGAGAGAGAGAGAGAGAGAGAGAGAGAGAGAGAGAGAGAGAGAGAGAGAGAGAGAGAGTTCTAATATGGCTGCGTGATTATTCTGAACTTACGAGGGAAGCATCATCAGATCACATGATCTTAAAAGAATGAAGGAATTTATTGATAATGTGTACCACACCAGAAAAACCTAAATATTAAGTTTTAAAGTTATATCACTGTAAGTGTTAAAGTGATAGGCCAAGGTCCCAGATTTGACAGAACATGGGCTGGAATCTCTGTCTACTAATTTCTCTGCTAGAATCCTGCACTATTGTCAAGTTCCAATTAAATATCAGCATCCTACTTCTGAAAACAGCCTGATTTTTTTAAAAAATGAATTTGTTTTGTGTGTTTATAATATGTGTATATTCTGTGTGTACATGTGTATGTGCATATATACACATTTATATGTGCACATGTGTGCTTGTGGAGGCCAAATGTTGGTGTGGAGTGTCTTCCTCATTATCTCTCCATCTTAGTTTTTTGAGATAATGCCTCTCACTAAACCTGGACTAATTAGACTGACTGACTAGTGAGTTCTTAATGATCCACCAAACACACACACACACACACACACACACACACACACACACATTTGTGCATGCACCCAGAGCTGGGTTACACATGTGTTGCCCTGCTTGGCTTTTCACATGGGTGCCGGAAACTGAAAGGGACTGAATTCATATTGACATGGAAAGCATTTTACCAATTGATCCACCTCCACAGTCTTATCTTGATTCTTATTCAGACAATTGCTAGTGTATGAGCTTCTATAAACAATATTAAAATTCTATACCACTGCTTGGAGAAGTTGCAGAAGTGAAGAGAAGCCCTTTCCATAGAGGTGGATAGCAAAAACATTCATCCTCAGCAAGCCATTCAATAACATGTTCCAAGCTTGCTTGTAGAAACTGTTAGGACACAAGTCCAAGTCCAATGGGAGTGGGGATGTAGCTTACTGATAAAGCACTTGCCAAACATGCACCAGACCTGGGTTTAAGCCATAAAATAGAAAAGTAAAGCAGTCAGATGAATTCAGTTTGAAACCTTGAACAATTATTTCACTATTATAATTTTGAACTTCTAAAGTAGCAAATGAAATCCCAAAAATGTATTAATCCCCAGAGAAGGCAAAGATCAGTTTTTGCAGGATTTATTAGAGGAATTTTGTGAAGATGAATGTTTGTACAAATCAAGATATAACCTTGCCAGAATCCTGACATTTGGGGATGCTCAAATTTCCAAGCAGATGCCGTTAGATTGAGGTCATGCAATTGTCGAAATTCCATCCAGCAAAGAGGCAAGGATGCAAAGTTAGATGCAATGGTAAAGGGCTGACTTCCACCAAAAGCCCCAAGATGGACTAGGAAATAGGAGTTTGATACACTGTTTTGTATGCTCAGTACAATAGTGAAAATCTTTTCAATTCATTGGTTTACAGAACTATGCAGAAGAAACCAGACCGGGTTTCATATTTAGGCAAATGGCACACACTTGGAAGTCAGAACATCCTGGTTCTGGATTCCAGTTTCACTCCTTACAGGAAGCAAAACTTGAGAAAGTCATCAAGCTTGAGTTACTTCGCCTGTAAAATGTAAGTATTGGAGGATACCATGTAAATGATCTAATACAATCTTGAATTTACAGGAAACCATTTTTCTAGCATCAAGAGATATATTTACAGACCTCATGGAAGTTATCTTCTAGGATATGGGATTAAGAAACTAGATGTGTAACCTGAATTGTCAGTATTCCAGTAAAAAAAGATTAAGTCTACTGTGAGAAAACTGTGCCCCTACCAGATGATTTTATTCTCGATGACTTCATAAATACTTCTCATTTCTAATTTCTTTGGCTCTGATTTTCTGTTAAGGGGATGATTCAAACCCATATTGAAATGGCTGGAGAAAAGATTCTTCAGATAACCTTTTGCTGTGCTACTAGCTCCATGAAAATAACTTATTAAATACAGGCAGGTCAGGTCCAGGCAACAATGACAATTGGAAATAATGTGTCAAATCTTTTAGGCCGTCTGCACCAAGACATAATCACAGCAGTGATTTTTCCCAGAGCTAACTGTTCATTTGCACCCTCACACTTATGAATCATTATGTTATTGTTTTCCTCTTAATGTCTGCTATGCATCAATGGTTGTAATGGATGGAGATTGATGGGGAATCGAGACTGAGCAGCAACTTAGCAATTAAAATGCTCAACTGGTTTTTGTTCTGGTGTTCCCTCATGGATATGGCCCTGTTCATTAATCTGCATGTTGATTAAAGTCACTGTGTTCTATTGATCACTATTCCCAACCCTGTGATTGTAGGTATATTAAGTTGCCATGGGCATCTATAACAACTCATACCTCCAAATTTCATGTAGCTGACAATTATGCAGTAGGAAAACTATTATCACCTTTTTTTCTGATTTAAAGATAGCTGAGAAAATTTCTGCTGGCTATCCTAAATTATTTGGAAAACAAATGAAGGCATATTTTACCTCATAATATAGATATAGGTTTTAAAATTGTTCATGCATTCACACACTTCATAATTGATATAGTTCAGAAATTTCAAGTAAACATGATTCTTATATCTAGCTATTAGTCAATCTATAGCATTATTCTAAATTTCTTTCCTTTGTTCCCAATGCTGCCTGCTGTGCAAATTGTTAGTGTGTGTAAATCAGCATTTAGGTGTGTTGAGGGAGCCAGTTATTCTGAAGAATGTGATCATGGATCTTTTTATGAAACAGCTTGCTAGAATGAGAACAATTACCCAGAAATGTATACGATTACATTAATTTTTCTGAAAGCAGAATACACTTGAAAATAACTGGGAGACGGGGAATTAAACTACTTTGATTGGCACAAAAGGAAACCCTGCTGATCACAGGGTTTGAAAGGATGATTTCTATAAGACATATTTAGAAAAACCTCAGTTAATCTCACAAATGTTAAACAGGAATATTGGAAGCATTGTTAAACTCATCAGGAGATCCTGTAAATACTACCACGGAGATGTCTGCTTTAATCACTCATGCATTTTAACAATGTTGTTAATTTCTCGAATCCTGCTTTAACATCGGTATTTTAGCACCTACTCACTCTTAAGAATGTAAGAATGGGCCGGGCAGTGGTGGCGCACACCTTTAATCCCAGCACTCGGGAGGCAGAGGCAGGTGGATCTCGGTGAGTTCGAGGCCAGCCTGGGCTACCAAGTGAGTCCCAGGAAAGGCACAAAGCTACACAGAGAAACCCTGTCTCGAAAAACCAAAAAAAAAAAAAGAATGTAAGAATGTCCTGTAGATGTAACCTGGATGTTATATGTGAACTTCTTCTGGAACAATGACAGATTATTTAATTAGCTCTCCAAAGTAACAATACATCATATTAAAATCAAAATGACGAATCCACTTTAACATGGGTTTTATGAATATATGAGCAACTACAGTGTGAACTGTGTTCTTTGACTTGACTTAGGGCTTTCTGTCAAGGTACACTGCCAGGTCTACTAGTATGAAAATGGGAGTACATGATGAATTAGTGTATTTTTAAAATAATGAAAACTAGAAGAGAATCTATTCCTATCCAAGAACAGAATTCTGAATATTGCCTAGGAACTGCTATTACCATAAGAGCCTATCCAATGGCGAGAGATTGGGAAAGATGCTTGACATCAACTGCTGACCTCCACATGCATGTAAATATATATGGACATATACCCTCATGCACAGGTACACACACACACACACACACACACACACACACACACACACATACACACACACACACACACACACACACACATACACACAGAACACGTAGGTTCTAGAATTATAGTAAAGAATGACAATTTTGTATATATATTCAAAATTGCAAAGAATGTACTGTACTTTTGAAGACTATGCACAGGTAATATTTACAAAAATATACATCTGTGTATATGTATAAATTTGCATATATTTATCTATATATGTGATGGTATTGCAGATAGCATATCATAGATCTGTATATATGTGTGTGTATGTGTGTCATAAAAATTATAGACAAAATAATCACCAATTATGGGATGTTAGTAGATCTGGTTCACAGAGGATACTATAAGGAAGCCCATACATCAAAGTTAACTAATTAGTGGCATTCCATTTCTGAACTGTGGTACCTCTCTATATATGATCACTGTCTTAATTCTTTATGAATTCTGTGCTTTAAGTTACTATACTAGCTTTTAAATGTTAAGCTATAAATATATGGCCTCTAAGTTAAACTACTTTGTTGGATCCCAGGCCACTTTATAAATAAAGGCAACGCAGAATATATTTCAAAATAATAGATGTTGCTTTAGGTTTGTAAAGATTACTTGAATAGCCTAAATCATCCTGTGGTAGCACACTGCAATTCTTCCCCAATATCACATATGTCCTTTGTCTGGTTCTGAAGTCACTTTTTAGGTTTTAAGGAAGATCATAGTATATACTAATTTTTTTTTTTTATTTTACAATACCATTCAGTTCTACATATCAGCCACGGGTTCCCCTATTCTCCCCCCTCCCACCCCCTCCCCTTACCCCCAGTCAACCCCCATTCCCACCTCCTCCAGGGCAAATCCTCCCCGAGGACTGCGATCAACTTGGTAGACTCAGTCCAGGCAGGTCCAGTCCCCTCCTCCCAGCCTGAGCCAAGCGTCCCTGCATAAGCCCCAGGTTTCAAACAGCCAACTCATGCAATGAGCACAGGACTTGGTCCCACTGCCTAGTTGCCTCCCAAACTGATCAAGCCAATCAACTGTCTCACCTATTCAAAGGGCCTGATCCAGCTGGGGCCCCTCAGCCTTTGATTCAGAGTTCATGTGTTTCCATTCATTTGGCTATTTTTTTTTCAATAATTGAGTAAAACCAAAATTTATTATAAGCCACAGTCATCCTAGGGACCTCCATGCTATATATATAGCCTCCATGGTTCTATGGGTTGTGGTCTGATTGTTCTTTATTTTATATCTAGAATCCACTTATGAGGGAGTACATACCATGACTGTCTTTCTGGGTTTGGGTTACCTCACTCAGGATGATTTTTTCTAGTTCCATCCATTTGCCTGCAAATTTCATGCTTTCATTGTTTTTCTCTGCTGAGTAGTACTCCATTGTGTATATGTACCACATTTTTTTCATCCATTCCTCTGTTGACGGGCATCTAGGTTGTTTCCAGGTTCTGGCTATTACAAATAGTGCTGCTATGAACATAGCTGAGCATGTACCTTTATGGTATGAATCAGCATTCCTTGGTATATGCCCAAGAGTGGGATGGCTGGGTCTTGAGGTAGTTCGATTCCTAATTTTCTGAGAAATCGCCATACTAGTTTCCACAGTGGTTATACAAGTTTACATTCCCACCAACAGTGGAGGAGTGTTCCCTTTGCTCCACATCCTCTCCAACATTGACTGTCATTGGTGTTTTTGATCGTAGCCATTCTGACAGGTGTAAGGTGGTATCTCAGAGTCGTTTTGATTTGCATTTCTCTGATGATTAAGGATGTTGAGCATTTCTTTAAATGTCTTTCAGCCATTTGTAGTTCTTGTTTTGTGAATTCTCTGTTTAGCTCTTTAGACCATTTTTTAATTGGACTGTTCAGTATTTTGATGTCTAGTTTCTTGAGTTCTTTATGTACTGTGGAGATCAATCCTCTGTCAGAAGTGGGGTTGGTAAGATCTTTTCCCACTCTGTTGGCTGTCTTTTTGTCTTATTGACTGTGTCTTTTGCCCTGCAAAAGCTTCTCAGTTTCGAGAGGTCCCATTTATTAATTGTTGTGCTCAGGGTCTGTGCTGTTGGTGTTTTATTTAGGAAATGGTCTCCGGTGCCAATGTTTTCAAGAGTGCTTCCTACTTTCTTTTCTATTAAGTTTAGTGTAACTGGATTTATGTTCAGGTCTTTGATCCACTTGGACTTGAGTTTTGTGCATGGTGACAGATATGGATCTATTTGTAATCTTTTACATATTGACATCCAGTTATGCCAGCACCATTTGTTGAAGATACTTTCTTTTTTTCATTGTATAGTTTTGGCTCCTTTGTCAAAAACCAGGTGTTCATATGTGCATGGATTAATGTCAGGGTCTTCAATCCGATTCCATTGGTCTGTATGTCAGTTTTTATACCAGTACCAAGCTGTTTTTATTACTATAGCTCTATAGTAGAGTTTGAGGTCAGGATGGTAATGCCTCCAAAGGAAGCTTTATTGTATAGGATTCTTTTAGCTATCCTGGGTCTTTTGTTTTTCCATATGAAGTTGAGTATTTTTCTTTCCAAGTCTGTGAAGAATTGTGTTGTGATTTTGATGGGGATTGCATTGAATCTGTAGATTGCTTTTGGTAAGATTGCCATTTTTACTATGTTAATCCTACCTATCCATGAGCATGGGAGATCCTTCCATTTTCTGATATCTTCTTCAATTTCTTTCTTTAGAGATTTAAAGTTCTTATCAAAAAGGTCCTTCACTTGTTTAGTTAGTGTTATCCCAAGGTATTTTATATTATTTGTGGCTATTGTAAAGGGTGATGTTTCTCTGACTTCTTTCTCAGCCCTTTTATCATTTGTGTATAGGAGGGCTACTGATTTTTTTGAATTGATCTTGTATCCTGCCACTTTACTGAAGGAGTTTATCAGCTGTAGGAGTTCCCTGGTAGTGTTTTTGGGGTCACTTATGTATACTATCTTATCAGCAGCAAATAGTGAAAGTTTGACTTCTTCCTTGCCAATTTGTATCCCTTTGATCTCCTTTTGTTGTCTTATTACTCTGGCTAGAACTTCTAGTACTATATTGAATAAATATGGGGAGAGTGGACAGCCTTGTCTTGTTCCTGAATTTAGTGGTATCCCTTTGAGTTTCTCTCCATTTAATTTGATGTTTGCTGTTGGCTTGCTATAAATTGCTTTTATTATGTTTAGAAATGTTCCTTGTATTCCTGATCTTTCTAAGACCTTTATCATGAAGGGGTGTTGGATTTTGTCAAAGGCTTTTTCAGCATCTAAGGAGATGATCATGTGGTTTTTTTCTTTCAGTTTGTTTATACGGTGTATTGCATTGACTGATTTTCGTATGTTGAACCATCCTTGCATCCCTGGGATGAATCCTACTTGGTCGTGATGGATGATTGCTTTGATGTATTCTTGGATTCGGTTTGCCAATATATTGTTGAGTATTTTTGCATCAATGTTCATGAGGGAGATTGGTCTGTAGTTCTCTTTCTTTGTGGCTTCTTTGTGTGGTTTGGGTATCAGGGTAATTGTAGCCTCATAAAAAGAGTTTGGTAGTGTTCCTTCTGTTTCTATTGTGTGGAACACTTTGAAGAGTATTGGTATTAGTTCTTCTTTGAAAGTCTGGTAGAATTCTGCACTGAAACCATCTGGTCCTGGGCTTTTTTTGATTGGGAGACTTTTGATGACTGTTTCTATTTCTTTAGGGGTTATTGGTCTATTTAAATGGTTTATCTGGTCTTGATTTAATTTTGGTATGTGGTATTTATCCAGAAAATTGTCCATTTCTTCCTGGTTTTCCATTTTTGTGGAGTACAGGTTTTTGAAGTATGATCTGATGATTCTCTGGATTTCCTCATTGTCTGTTGTTATGTCTCCCTTTTCATTTCTGATTTTGTGAATTTGGGTGCTCTCTCTTTGCCTTTTGGTTAATTTGGCTAGGGGTTTGTCTATCTTGTTGATTTTTTTCAAAGAACCAACTCTTTGTTTCATTGATTTTTTATATCGTTCTCTTGTTTTCTATTTCATTGATTTCAGCCCTCAATTTGATTATTTCCTGGTGTCTATTTCTCCTGGGTGAGTTTGTTTCTTTTTGTTCTAGAGCTTTCAGTTGTGCTGTTAATTCATTGGTATGGATTGCTCCATCTTCTTTATGTGTGCATTTAGAGCTATGAATTTTCCTCTTAGCACTGCTTTCATAGTGTCCCATAAGTTTGGGTATGTTGTACTTTCTTTTTCATTGAATTCTAGGAAATCTTTAATTTCTTTCTTTATTTCTTCTTTGATCCATTGATGTTTCAGGTGGGCATTATTCAGTTTCCATGAGTTTGTGGGTTTTCTATAATTTTTGTTGTTGTTGAAGTCTAACTTTAAGGCATGGTGGTCTGATAAGATAAAGGAGGTTATTCCAATTTTTTTGTATCTGTTGAGATTTGTTTTGTGTCCAAGCATGTGGTCAATTTTTGAGAAGGTTCCATGGGGTGCTGAGAAGAAGGTATATTCTTTTGTGTTAGGATGGAACATTCTGTAGATATCTATTAGGTCCATTTGAGTCATAACATCTGTTAGGTCCTTTATTTCTTTGTTAAGTTTCAGTCTGGTAGATCTGTCTTTTGGTGAGAGTGGTGTGTTAAAATCTCCCACTACTAATGTGTGGGGTTTGATGTGCGTTTTAAACTTTAATAGTGTTTCTTTTATGAATGTGGGTGCTTTTGTATTTGGAGCATAAATGTTTAGAATCGAGACTTCATCTTGGTGGATTTTTCCCGTGATAAATATGTAATGTCCATCCTGATCTCTTTTGATTGATTTTAGTTTGAAGTCTATTTTATTAGATATTAGGATAGCTACACCAGCTTGTTTCTTAGGTCCATTCGCTTGGAAAGCTTTTTTCCCAGCCCTTTACTCAGAGGTAGTGTCTGTCTTTAAAGTTAAGGTGTGTTTCTTGTATGCAGCAGATGGATGGGTCCTGTTTTCTTATCCATTCTGTTAGCCTGTGTCTTTTTATAGGTGAGTTGAGACCATTGATATTGATGGATATTAATGACCAGTGATTGTTAATTCCTGTTATGTTTTGTGATTGTGTTGTATTGTCCTTCTGTGGTGTATGTTGGTGTGGGATTATCTATTGCTTGATTTTTCATGGATGTGTTTAGCTTCTTTGGGTTGGATTTTCCCTTCTAGTGGTTTCTGTAGGGCTGGGTTTGTGGACAGGTATTGATTAAATCTAGTTTTATCCTGGAATATTTTGTTTACTCTGCCTATGGTGATTGAGAGTTTTGCTGGGTATAATAGTCTGGGTTAGCATCCGTGGTCTTTTAGTGTCTGCATGAGATTTGTCCATGATCTTCTAGCTTTCATAGTCTCTATTGAGTAGTCTGGTGTTATTCTGATGGGTTTGCCTTTATATGTTACTTGGTCTTTTTCCTTTGCGGCTCTTAATATTTTTTCTTTGTTCTGTGTGTTTAGTTTTTTAATTATTATGTAGTGAGGGGAACTTTTTTTTGGATCCAGCCTATTTGGTGTTCTGTAAGCTTCTTGTATCTTCATAGGTATTTCTTTCTTTAGGTTAGGAAAGTTTTCTTCTATGATTTTGTTGAATATATTTTCTGTTCCTTTGAGTTGGTATTCTCCTTCTTCTATCCCTATTATTCTTAGGTTTGGTCTTTTCATGGTGTCCCAAATTTCCTGGACGTTCTGTGTTACGACTTTTTTGTCTTTAGTGTTTTCTTTGACTGACGAATCTATTTTATCTATCGTGTCTTCAATGTCAGAGATTCTCTGTTCCATCTCTTGCAATCAGTTGGCTATGCTTGTTTCTGTAGTTCCTGTTCGTTTAGTCAGGATTTCTATTTCCAGCATTCCCTCAGCATGTGTTTTCTTTATTGTCTCAAATTCATTTTTCATATCTTGGAATGTTTCTTTTATCTGTTTAATTGCTTTTTCTTGGCTTTCTTTGATTTCTTCCCATTTTTTGTTCATTTTTTCTTCCATTTCTTTAAGGGAAGTTTTTATTTCCTCTTTAAGGAAAGTTTTTATTTCCTCTTTGAGGGAATGTTTTATTTCTTCTTTAAGGGCCTCTATCATCTTCTTAAAGTCATTTTTAGGGTTGATTTCTTCTGTTTCTTCTGTCTTGGTATGTTCAGGTCTTGCAGGTGTAGAGATCACTACATTCTGATGTTGCCATATAGGTCTTTATGTTGTTGCCTGTATTTTTGCACTGGCGTCTACTCATCTCTTCTCCTTTGTGGTGCAGGTGGTGTCTGTGACTGAGAGTGCTTCTCTTGTTCTAATTTTTAGTCTTGGTTTAGTAGGAGTTCTTGGTTAAATTGGTGCTATTGGGCTATTTCTTCAGGGGCAGCTGATCTCAGTCGGTGAAGTATATACTTATGATTCTGGTGATCTGGTTTGGTGGCTGGGCAGCGCCTTCTTCTGTGTTCCCGGGTCACGTTTTGTTCATTTGTCAACTCCTCAGCTGATCTTGTTCCTTCAGACTTCCAACTGTAGGCATCTGAATCTTCTCCCAGATGGGTTTCAGCTGAGCGGGGTAGTCTCACCAACACCTCCAAGTTATTGGGTTTCGCAGGATCAGCAGCTGGGCCCTGGGGGTGTCCTCAGACGGAGTGTCCAGATTCGTTCTGGTTCTGACCCACGGAGATAGCTTCTTCTCCGGGTGTTGGGGTTAGGGGCATCCCTGTTCCAAGCTGCATCTGCTTGTCTCCGTCGCCGGGCCTGTCTACCTCTGCTGTCCGCCACCGGGCCTGTATGTCCCTGTCAGCTGCTGCCGGGTCTGTCTGCCTCTGCAGGCTGCCACCGGGACTGTATGTCTCTGCCAGCTGCTGCCACCAGGCCGTCTACCTCTGCTTGTCACTGCTGCCGGGCCAGTCTACCTCCGCGTGCCGCCACCGGGCCTGTGTGTTTGTGCCGGCTGCTGCCAGGCCTGTATGTCCCTGTCGACCGCCGTCTACCTCTGCGGGTCGCCGCTGCAGACCTACCTGAGTCGGCTTGTCTCCGCCACCGCTGGACCTGTATACCTCTGTGGGCCGCAGCTGGGCCTTTATGTCTCTGCCAGCTGCCGCCGGGCCTGGATGTCTCTGTCGGGCGCTGCTGCCTCCCACCCCGGCCGTCTACCACTGCGGGCTGCCTGCGTCTGCTTGTCTCTGCCACTGGGCCTGTCCAGTATATACTAATTTTTTTTCATTATTATGACCATAAATTACCTGAATTCCAATGACTGATATTATATAGAGACAAACTCATACAGAGACATGAATATATGAAGGATATTTAAGTAAAAGTATTCTCTAAAAAATAATTTTTTTTAAAAAGGAAAGAATAAGAAGCAGTGTCTATCTAGCAGAACTGCAATAATTACTACAACGCAGTATCATTCCCAGGGCATCTTAAGGCTTCACATTTTAACCACAATAAGAATTCACAGCACTGATTCATGTGACTCTGTCTGGAGCCCTCCCTTTTTCTTATTCGCCATCTTGTTTGTGGGTGTGAAGGAGTTTCTCGTTAGAAGATTCTTGCTTCCACCCCCAGAATCCTTCCATTTTCATTCCATATGTCTCCTTCTCCTCCACACATCTTCAATACCTCTGGTTTCCCTCCTGTGCTCTTCTGTTCAATTTCACAGGCTCTTTGGACTGTCACACCCATCTATATGTTCACATATATACTGAAACTTCGTGTATGTGTACTAGATGGAATATTAAATTTTATCTGAATTTGGATCACTCCACTTAATATAATGCTTTCCAGATTCATCCATTCTCTGATCAATTTTTTTTTTCACTATTGAATAAAATTCCATTGGAGGAGGGGAAGAGTAAGACAGGGGAGAGAAGAACGAATGAGAACAGTTTGGTTTTTTTTTTTTTAATGCCAATAAAACCTACTACTTTGCATAGTAATGAAAAATGCAAGGTAACTGAAAAATATAAAGGTTATATGCATGTATAAAAAAGAAAAGCATAAGGCTCTTGCTAATTAAAATTCATTCTTCCGGGCAGTGGTGGTGCACACCTTCAATCCCAGTACTTGGGGAGCAGAGGCAGGCAGATCTCTGTGAGTTTGAGGCCAGCCTGGGCTACAGAGCGAGTTCCAGGACAGCCAGGACTGTTTCACAGAGAAACTCTGTCTCAAAAAATAATAATAATAATAATAATAATAATAATAATAAAATAAAATAAAAAATCCATTCTTCTGACAGAGTAAAAACAAAGTGGAAGAAGAATGAGGATACAAAAAGAAATTAGAGTTAAAAGCAGGAACTGAAAAAAAATGATAGCCTACCTAAAGCATTTATCTTTTTTTTTTTTGCAATTTTTCTACATTCCCTCACAACTGTACCACCCCTTATCCCACATTCTACCTTAACAAATTCAATTGCAAGAATTCTAGTTATCATTCAAAGCACAGATTACTTATTCTTGTTTCCTGTACTTAGATGTAAATTAATATGATGACATCAGATTGGTTATATAATTGAAAGTATACCTCAGTTCATTCCTTTAGAGAAACTTTAGTCTGAAGTTTGAGTTAATATATTATGTTTTTAAAAATAATAAAGCCTTTCCTCCTACAAATTAATACTGATCCCAGTCATGTTTTTAACTGTGAGATAAAAAAGAATGAAATCTTTATTTCTCACAATTCATTTTCTTTCTACCCAAAATTTGATTTAAGTTATTTTCATGACAATCAAGTAACTGATGTTGGCATTTATATGTGTAAACTTAATTTTAATTCACTATTTTTTGCCTTGAGAATTTTTAATATATTCTGTTTAGTGTATGGTTTTCACACTTAGGTGCCAGTGAAACATGGGTAATATCATTCAAAACTATTGTTCAACACTACTGAATTCTCTGGACAAGTGACTTCATTTATAATAATGTTTTTCATAACATACTATGCCTTTGTCAGAGCCACTCTTATCTGAGTTAAGATGCCAGTCTAGCAGTCATCTACCTCTCAAGTCCTCCCCTTAATCTACTCCCCAGAACACAAATGAAACAGATTAGCCTGCAAGATCTTTGTTGATATTCCCATAAGCTAAAAAGAATTAGGGTGTTTGGTAGTCATTTTTCACAGAAAATCCACACAGTGCCTCCATCATACTGTCCTGGTAATCAGGAGTAAGAGTTATGTTTTCCTCACCCACTAGGACTCAAAATCACAGACATAATTCCCCTATTGAAAAGACACTACATTAACAGTTATTCACAAGATTTTCTAAGTAACAATATAAACTATAATTGTCTATAGAATGTTTATTGTTCTCAGCATCCTTCAACAGGACCTTACATCGTAGGCAGTATACAATCCATCCTCTTGAGTGCTTAATGTCCCAATACTGCCTTTGCATGACAAATAGCTGATTGTACATGTCCATTTATCTGATAATATCAGAACAATAGCCCGTGAGTTTTCTTTCTGTGTGTGTATTGAAAAACAGATACAAACTGTGCAGTATATAATGCTACCTTCAATACTGCAATATTGGGAGAAATATAAACCCTCTTTGATAGGGAATGACAACATGAACCATTGTGCCTTCAATTTTTCTTCCTGCTTTATACTGTATGTTATTAATGCTATATGGCTCTTTAATTCCTATGAACCTGACTCTGCATAAACAAAGTTGGAGCTAGGTAGTGCAAATTTCTTTTTAGTGATTGAGTGTGAGCCTTAATGCAAAGTCATGAAATGGCTGAGGCAACAGATTCAGAGTTATGTAGCTGCAAGTTAGTACTCAGATAATACGACTCATGCAAAATTCACAAGAGGACTAACTTGGCTCAAAGTTACAATTCAGATCCTGAGAATCATCTAGGAGAAATATTTTCATTGAAGAGACATTTTTAAAAGGAACATCAGCAGAAAATATATTTGTCTCTTTGTTTTGTTGTTGCTTTTTAAGTAGGCAACCAACGTCAGAGAAAACATACTATTGGTTGAGATTATCGGGAAGGAGATCAGTAAATGGGAAAGATAGGCTAGACATACAGCAATACTTCCCATGGCGTTGATGAAGGAAAATAAACAGAAATGATATGCAAAGTAGACAAATAAGAAATGTAAGTCAAGACATTGGATGCATTTGAAATTCTAGCACAAAGTATTTAGAAGAGGAAGGCAATGGCAGATTTTATAACAGAGACTGATAATGACAATCAAAGAAGACATACACACTGTCACAGAGATTATCCTAGTGTTGGACAAATTATTTTAACATGTGTTAAATATGAAAACATGATATGATATAATAGGATAATATGAATATAAACAGAAGATAATAGGATCCTCAAATTCATGTTCTGTAATAACAAAAAGTTAGAATGTAGAAGTAGAAAATACTGTCAAAATATTATTAGCATTAAAATAAACAAAACTAAGGATGGAAATTGTACTGCACAAGCTCTTTTGGCATCAATGTGACTATGACATATCCTTTAAGAAGTTTAAAGGCTAGCTAGATAGACAGGCATACATATGAGTTAGTCTGCTAACAAGTCAAAGCAAAATTGAACTGATTAAAACAAAACAAACAAAAACCATTAAGAAAGCATTGGTGCAGCTCACAAGTGCAGTTTCCAGCAAATGAAACCATTCCTATGCATCTGGAACAAGAGCAACTGATTCATTCCTCTGCACAACAGCGTTAGCCTGCTTTGTCAGCAGTCTGGTTCTGGAGGGCTTCTATGTGGGTTACTGGATTTGAGTCCTTGTGTTAGCCATTTCCTCCTGCACACTAAACTAGGTTTATCCAAGTTGGATCTTGCAAGGATCCAAGATTAGGAGTGATATCCTGCAAGGCTTCTGGAAGCCTAAATGTCCACCTGACAAATCCGTCATTTCTCTAACTAAGCACATCACAGGACTATGCTTCATCTCATGACAGAAGAAATAGATTTTTAACTCTGTATGTGAGTGGTGTCAGAATCACACTGGAAGGGGGGAAATAGTGCTAAATCATACATGCCTATAGGAATGTGAAATTCAGAGATGGACAGTTCATTTTTAGTGACTATAGTGTAGGCTAAATAGAAAGATGCATTATGTCAAGGTGGCTTGGTTATATCTTATGAGAAAAGTCAAGTTTATAAGTAGAGAGGACCAGGAAAAAAATCTGAGTAGAAATGTAGTTTGGAATGTGAGTATCCACCAAAGTTCTATACACTAAAGTGCTGGCCACTAGTCAGGTACTATTGGAGAATGGAGATTACGGAGCCTTTAAGAAGTAGGACTTATGAGAGGTCTTTACTTCACTGGTGTTGCCTTGTTTGAGACAATGATCTTTTTTTTTTCTTTTTCTTTCACTCCTTGGCCAAATGCTGAGTGTCTTTACTGTACCTCCCTTGCATGATGTGCTATCCTGACATGGGCACAAGACAAAAGGACCAACAAAGCATGACTAGAACCACTCAGATACTGAGCCAAAGGTATCCTTTACTCTTTCTTCTTTATGCTGAAATTGCAGGCATATGTTAATTAGAAAATGTTGATGGACAGAGCACAGGACTTTGACAAAATAGCTGAATCATAGAAGATAAGAGCATTGAAAGTAGATTTGAGAGGTATTGATCAATAAAGGAGTTGACAGATTAGATGTTCATTGGATAAGAGGGTTTTGAGAAGTAGAGTTTTGGGAATACTGAGTATTTCCTGGATCTGATAATAATGCATTCAACAGGATAGGGAATTTAGAAGGCAAATCGCAGCTGAAGAATTAGACTTTAAAGATATCTTATACAAAGGAACTATTTTATGTTACTTCTCTAAAAAGAATTGAAATTTGTAGGCTTCATCAAAGAGGTAAGAAAAATTTTATGAAATTTTGTTTGTTTTTATGTGATTCTTTGTTTTTTGGGTTTTTTTTTAGGATGGAATAGTGGCAGAATTTTATATGTTGAAAGAGAGGAAGAAATTAAATATATAGGTGTTGAGTGGATTTGGGATAGGATTCACATTTGGAAATAGCAGGAAGAACAATTTTCAAAGCAGGCAGTTATGTTTTGTGTGACAAGTCAGGAGGTTGAGAGTTAAATGCCTGACATGCTCTGTTCTCTGCAGAGATGGTCTCAGCAGAGTAGATTTAGGAAAATGAATATGATATTCAAAGAGTTCCCTTGAGAAATTTAGAGAAAGAGGGAAAAAGCAAGCTAAAGACATACAGAAAATCCACTCAGAAAGGTTGAAGATATGAAGGGGCTTTATTTGTCTTTCTATGAGAGAACTAGGCCTTTCCAGAGATATGCATTTTACTAATTCCCCTTCAAGCAAAGAATTCTCTTATACATGTGCAAAAATGAATTCTCCTAGAGGTTCAATTACATGATTACCACAATACATAACGTATATACCAAAGATTTGAACTGAAATCTACTGGACTTCAAAGGTATCTCCCCATATCTACATTGTACTTCTCCCAATGTCAACTTCCTATCATTTTCAATGTATACTTGTCCTCAACTGATAATTTCTCAAATGCTGCCTCTGAACAGGAAAAGCTTCATACTGTACCACAAGTAGAACCCAGGTTTGGTTTCTCCTGGGGGACCATTTATAAACTTTGGAAGCTGTTGCAAAGACAGAAGACTGCTATTTCATCGTTTGCTCTATCAGGGGAAACAAGAATTAGGAGGACACAATTTAGAAACCTGCTGGGCCAGTATGTACACTATACTTTACTGTCATAATAGGTCTAGAGTGCTTCCCTTAGGCTACAAGGTTTCTGTGGAAGGTATGTGAGTTTATTCCACCCTCGTAATACCTATACAAGGAAACTGTATTCTCTACATGAAGATGCCAATAGCAGATGATGCATAGTATCAGGGCAAGCTAGCCCAAAGAAAGCCTTTATAGTCTGTTGGCTGTGTAGCAGGCTTATTCAGACCTACTGTGAGAATGAGCAAACCTGGGAGACAATAGGAACTGGACATCCTATCTGCCAAGAGAGCACTGGAGAAGGATGATGACTAACTTTCCAGGACAAAGATGGGGGAGAGAGAGGAGCTAAAAAAAACCCTAATGTAAAATTGGCTATTTTAGAACTTAAACAAATAAAAGAAGTATGATTAGTAACCAAAAAGTATGGTTAAATAAAATAACTGGAAAAACTACTGCCTTCTGTGACTATTAATATATGTACATTTGTGTGTGTGTCTGTGCATGTGATCATGCATGTAAAGAAAAACTTCGGGTCTTGTTCATCGGGAGCTGTACACCTTGTTTTTGAGAATGGGATTGTCATTGACATGAAGCTTATAGATTAAGTTATCCCTGTTGTCCAGGAAGGCACAGGGGTCCTCCTGCCTCTGTCTTCTAACTGATGGAATTTCAAATGTGTATTAACCATGTGGCAGCTCATGACAATCTATAGCTCAGTTCCAGCGGATCTGATTCTCTCTTCTGGTCGCAGCAGGCACAACACACTTGCAGTGAATAGACATAATAGCAGACAAATCACCCACAAACATAAAATAATAATAAAAATATTAAAGAAATAATCCCTGCTGGTTGTTTACTTCTTATGTTCTCAGCCTCTGATCTTCTACACAGGTGCAACTCCAATCTTTATCCCATTTCAAAAATAAATCTTTTCTTTTTCATTGATAACTTCTTGGTTTCTTTGATTTAAAATGAACAGGGCTAATGATCCATCCTCAATTTAAAATAAGCTTTTCTCCTCTGAATTTTCTTTTCTGTTGCTAAGTGGCCACAGTGAAGAGGATTAGATGGACTGAAGGGTTCTTCAGCAGACTAAAGAAGAGCCAGGGAACAGGCTCTTTTCAAATATGTGATTCTGTGTTCTGCTCATCTAAAAAATCATTTTAAACTACAAATGCTCCAAATTAATACTTCTTTCACTATTAAGAAAATATGTTTCAACTGGATGTCTGAATATTTTAATGATCATAGTTCTCCACACAGTGTGGAGTCCTTTTATTCTAGTCAATGAGTTCAGAAACTAGACCACATTTCTAAGAAGTGTGGGAACAAGTAATTAATCATTGAAAAGTAATGCTTCCAAAGAGATAGTGAAATATTCATACATAATCATGGAAAACTAAGGATGCTTGTTAGGGGATATATAATAAATGACACAATGGCAGCTAAGATCAAGAAATTTAATGTACTTGACATTTAATAAATGCTCACTCTCACCTCTTAGCAGTCATAAAACATCTTTGTTTTATGTGTTTGTGTGTTTAACCAGGACAAGAATGGAATAACCTTCAATTTTTTTTGAGACAGTCTTTCTTTGTTACAGCTCGGGCTATTGTTCTGGAACTCACATTTTAGACCAGACTGTCCTTGAACACACAGAGATCTGCCTGCCTCTGCTTCCCAAGTACTAAGATTAAAGATATTTGCCACCATCACCTGGCTTCAAACTTTTTATAATCTTTTAAATCTTCATTAAATACATTTTTAAAAATTTGTAATAAATTTTAATGTTTTTTTTATTGAAATAGAATTACATCACTTTCTCCCCCTTCCTTTTATCCCTCATCTCTTCCCATGCTCCTGCTCAAATTTATGGTCTCTTTTCTCTGGTACTTACATATAATACACACACACACACAAAAAAAAAATACAACCCACTGAGTCTGTTTTTGTTGTTTATGTGTGTACAGTTGATTTTAGGGCTGAGCACTCTGCATTAGATATCATAAGTTCATTCCTCGGAAAGGTTAATTCTCCCCTCAGTCATTAGCTGCCAATAGGCCTTTGTGTAGGGGAGGGACCTTGCCAATTTTTCCTCCTTCCACGTTAATATGTCCATTGGAGTTGCCATTGTTCTGGTCTTGTCCATGCAGCCATTTCCAGGAGAGATTGTTTCACTGTGGACTTCCTGATACTCTGGCTTTTGCAATTTTTCTGATCCCTCTTCTGAGATGTTCCCTAAACCATAAGTACAGAAGCTGTGATGAAGGTATGTCAGCAACTGGGCAGCCACAACTCTGCATTCTATCCAGTTGTTGTTTTCTGTAATGATCTGCATCTGTTCCAAAGAGAAGATTCTTTGATGAGGAGTGGTAGCTATACTTATCTGTTGATATAAGACCCCACTACCAGGCAGAAGAAAACTACTTTTAAATGGTTGGTCAGAGTAGTGCAACCGAATCTCACAACACAGATAATAGGTGTAGACCTTGACTGGCTCTCAGGCATTAAGTTTGGGTCTGTATTAATAAAGACAGTGTTCACATGGATCACAAGACAATTTAAGCTGTGTCTGGCCTAAACATCTTTTTTCCTGTGGTATCCATGGCACCAGAAAATACTATGCAAGCTGACAAGGGAGGGAAGCGATTAAACAGTTCTACTCAGCTACACCACCTGTGAACTGTGGCAATGACTACCAACCATGGCAAGACATGCACAAAGGTACAGGTACCACTAAAATATCAATGATGCCAAGAAGTATCTAATTAGACTAAATTCCATTCAACAGGAGGTAAATTATTCATAGTACTGAAAATTTAGCCAGTTTCTATGAGCGAGAGTGCTCATGGATGTTAGAAAACAAGGTACTACCATCACTCTGCTAGAGCAGCATGAATACATACTATATTCTGAGTATATTTTTAATCTCTAAGTTCCACACTTTCTCCCACCTTTGGATATTGAGATGGAGAACAGTTTCATACCTCTGGCATAGTCAATTAGCTATCTGATCTATACATTTGTATTTGAACTTCTTTGCCCTGAGCTATTGATGTTTTCAGTACTACATACTATATAGCTGTATCTTTCATGTGAGGTTTGTAATTTCAAAATGTAAATAATTTATGAAAGAGGAAACATACCAGAACTTTGAGTGCTTATTGTGTACCTAAAAAATACCAAATTCATTATATAAATGTTTTATTTATACTCAAAATAATACAATATTGTTGGTGTAGTGGTGATCTAGTTTACATATGGCCACTAAATCATAGATAATTAAATAAATTATGTAGCTGTATTGCTATGATGCAGTAGATTTTCAGGTATTCTTTTCTTTGATCCTGCTTTATTGTTTTACTAAATCACCATTCTATCTTCTCTTTCTTCATCTTCACTTCATATCAACTAAGAACAGTAAATGCTAGTGAATGCTTTCTAGGAATTTCAATGTCTGTCAATCAGAACAAAGAAAGTTACAGCATAATATAAAGAACAAAGAAACAACTTCATGCTTTGTGCTAGTTTGCTACTGTGACAATGCAAGAAGACCACAAGCTTGACGTCCTGTGACAAGAAAAATATCATCATCTTATATCTACAGAGTTCATACATTTGAAGTCAGTTATTGATGAGCTAAAAATCAATGTGTTGGAGGCTCTTTATCTCTTTAAGAAGGAATATACTGTCTTCAGTCTTCAAACAATTTGCATCTTTAAGCCCATCTGTAGGCTTGATTATTTTAAAAATTATTCGTTTGTTTGTTTAGTGTGTATATATATATGGAGGTAACAGAACAACTTGCAGTTGGTACTCTCCTTCTATCAAACTGGTTCTGGGGAGTTAACTCAGGCCACCAGGCTTAGCCACACACACTTTTACTTGATGAGTCAGTCATCTCGTGGGCCCTCTGTCCTTTACTTTTTATTTTAAGAGATGGTCTCCCTTGGTTACCCATTGAACCCTTCAACTCACTGTGTAGTCCCGGCAGGCTTTGAAAGTGTGATCTTCTGTCCCCAGCTTTCTGAGTAGCTGAGACTACATGCTTTCCCTATGCACTTGACTCACCTTCTTGGCTTTTGGCTTCTTCATTTCCTGTCAGAATCAGTGGTCAACTATCTTCTCTACTGACATCTGTGTATGCTTCTTTGAGCAGACTGCAGATAGAAATATGGATGTTTAATATACTAGGGGTGGGGAAAATTAAGTACACTGTTATAAAAAGACAACAGGAACAAATATTTTTTAAATTAACTTTTTTCATTTATTTTACATACTCGCCCCTCCTCCCATTTACCTCCTTCCTCATCCACTCCTCTTCCATCTCTATTCAGAAAGGGCCAGGCCTCCCATGTGCTTGAACAAAGCATGGCACTTCAAGTTGAGATAGGACCAAGCTCCTCCATCTGCATCAAGACTGGGTGAGGTAATCTAGTATGGAGACCAGGTTCCCAAAAACCAGCTAGTTGCCAGGCACAGGTCCTGATCTCACTTTTTAAAGGGCTTGTTGGTGCACTTCTAAGAAAGAAATGAGAAATAAATGCCTGGAACTGGAGGGAAAGTGAACCAGTCACCAATCATGTGGTAACAGACCTTTAGCTGAGGAGATTTTCAAGTGAGTTATTGAAGGTATATGTTTTAGTTACTTTTCTACTGCTGTGATGAAATACCATAATGAAGGCAACTTACAAAAGAGAGCTTCAATTTAAAGGCTCACAGTTCTAGAGGGTTAGCACATGATCATCATGGCATTGAGCATGGGAGCAGGCAGGCAGCCATGGTGCTAGAGTAATAGCCTAGAGCTTATTTGCGACCCGCTAGCACAAGGCAGAGAGAGAGTTAACTTGGGCTTTTAAAACCTTGAAACCCTCCCACCCTGACACACCTCCTCTACAAAGTCCACACATCCTAATCATTCCCAAACAGTTCTATAAACTGGGGGCCAAACATTTCAAATACATGAGCCTGTGGGGAGCATTCTTATTCAAACCACTAAAGTATGATCTAGTTTGCTTGTTTTGTTTTTTGCTTGTTTTTTTTCTTATTACAAATGATAGAGAAAAGAGATTAAAGACCTATGAAGCAAAGAAGAGAATAAGAGAATTAGAAATTCTGATACTATATATATATTGCACAATAATTTCAAAATTAGAAATTTAATTGCTAGCAAAGTATAGTTTTGAGAGAGAACAATCAGTACAGTTTGTGTCCTTTTGGTAGCCTTAAAAACAACAAAATAGCTGATAGCCAATCACACAGTAGGAACTTTGAACAAACTCGGTATATGATCTGTTGATCCTCCTTAATATTCTGAGAGGAAGCTACAATAAGAACTACAATTATCAAGTAGATATTTGTAAGAAACTTTAGTCCAACATGAGGAATTTCTCTGACACATACTTGAGAACCCATAATTTTCTATGAATACTGTGCCAAAAATAAATAAATGAAAGCACTAACAGGTAGGACTAAAAGAGTTAAATTAATACAGAGAATTTAAAAAGGCTGGTGGACCCCTAACATACATAGGCAGAAAACAGGCTTATAAAAAAATTCATCTAAAAATATTTACTAGTCTTTAAAATAAACAAAGCATGGCCCCAAGGGGTGAGCAGCAAACGCAGTGAATAGAAGTCAAGTCTCAGCAGCCGCAGTTCAGCCCATGACACCTTCGAGATTTGAGTCTTTTTTTTCGGACATCTCAGAATTGCTTGTGACAGACAACTGCTTGCTTTTTTGTTATTTTTTTTTCTTTTCTATATTTTTACTTTTTAAATGGATCTCTGTCTCTGTGGCATGTCTCTCTGTCCCTGTCTGTCCCTATCTCTCTCCCTCTCTCTCTGCCTCTCTCTTTCTCTCTCTCTCTCTCTCTCTCTCTCTCTCTCTCTCTCTCTCTCTCTCTGTGTGTGTGAGAGAGAGAGAGAGAGAGACAGGGAGAGAGAGAGACAGAGACAGAGACAGAGACAGAGTTCACTAGTTTTTTGTTGTTATTATTGTTCATTTTTTTCTTCTTTGGCTTACAGTTGAATGTCTTTACTGCCTTTCTGTTTTTGAAACAGTTCTCTTACTTTCTAGCTTCATAAGTTTAAAGATAGAGAGGAATTCTGCTAAAGGATAAATTAGTTCCAGAACCTCACGCCAGCCAAATTAGATGATAACACTGAGGATTTATGAGGAGGTAAATGTTAGATGAGTCTGGACTTGAGTTGATGCTGAATGGCTTGAGACTTCTGGAAACCTTGGAGTGAGGTGGGGATCTTTCCAGGCAGGATGGATATGCATCTGGAGGACGCAGGCATCTGTTTTTGCTTCATGAGTTTTAAGGTTACTATTTCTGGCATTCATCTTCTAAAAATAATTCCATCAACATTTAAAATAAAAGAATAAAAAAATGAAGATACAGAAATAGGATTTAAGGGGGTGATTTTCCTTAAAAAGAATTCTTAAAAATAAGTATAGAGTTCAACATTCTGTCAAATCATTCAGAAAGAAATACATTTTCCTTGTAAGGATGTAATTCATTTTACAAATTAATTCCTACTAAATTATGAATGAGAGAAGAAGAAGCCATGGAGTTAACCAAGGTGTTCCTGGACAAAGTTCATTCTGGGTTGTGTTGTGTTTCATTTGGACATTCTGTGTACACAAAGAGAAGATGCCATGTGTAACCCTGGGTCAAGCTTGGAGAACATGACTAGAAACAGTTTTGATTAGAGAAAAATTATGGATAAATTATGTACTCAAGTCTGAGAATCTAGAATATACCCAGGAAGAGAAAGGACAAATAAACTGTGGAACCCACAAACTCCTCTAACCAAAAAACCAAACACACACACACACACACACACACACACACACACACACACACACACACACACACAGATATAGAGTTTTCTCTCTAGGTTCCACTAAGCCCCGCCAAGCCCCGGCAATCCGACAGCCCACTTATAAAATAAACACACAGACATTTATATTATTTAAACTGTTTGGCCTAATGGCTCAGGCTTCTAGCTATCTAGTTCTTACATCTTAAATTAATCCATTTCTATAAATCTATACCTTGCCATATGGCTCATGGCTTACCAGCATCTTCTCTCCCTCCATCTTCCTGTTCTCTCAATTCTCCTCTCTGTTAGTCCCGCCTATACTTCCTGCCTGTCCACTGGCCAATCAGTGTTTATTTATTGACCACTCAGAGCAACACATTTAACATACAGACCATCCCACAGCACGCGCGCACACACACACATACACACACACACACACACACACACACACACACACACAAAACCCTCACTTTTTATTTTTCATCAAATATAGACTCCCTTTCTGTCATACATACAGTATTTTACTTATTGTTTGAAAAACCTCCGTGGCAACCTAGTGAGTTATAGTCCCAGGAGTTTGGTTCTCCATCTGCCCAAGCAATAAAGCTTCATAACTCTCGGTAAATATCAGTTTCAGGCTGTTTCTACTCTGTACCAAATTAAAGAGAGATTCACGGTGCTCTAAATACATTACCAAATACGACACTTAGAGCATGCGGGTTTTAAATGTCATTGGGTAAAAATAAAGATGTTGTTAGTATCTTTTATAATTATTCTTCCTCTTACTTGTTTGGAATATTTTCTAAGCCTGTTTTGTTAATTCATTATAATTCTAATAGTTGAATATTAATGAGAATAGACAGCTAATGATGCCATATAACAACATTAGATTTATAAAGAAACTTACCCTGAATAAAGTTTGTGCAGAGATGAGCTTATTATATATTTATTCATCCAAAAATGCTTCACTGTGCTTTTATTACATACTTAATGTATTTGTGGAGTTTAGTATAGAAAAACAATACAATAAAATAATTTGTGTTTATATTCTAATGCAAATACATTTGAAAAGCAACCAGTCAGTGATGAATTAAGAAGAGTCTTGTGGAGCTTTAAATCTTCATGAAGAATCACTTACTGATTCTGGATGTGATGGTTTGTGAGAGAAATGTCTCTCCATATATGTGTGTTGGTACCCAGAGGGCAATGCTCCTTGGGGAAGTCATAGAACCCTTAAGAGATAAAGCCTTGGGGAAGGGAGTATGATACTGGTGGAGGGATTTGAAGGTTTATAGCCTCCCATCACTTTCTGCTCTTTCTCTCTCTGCTTTCTATGTGTGGATAAAAATTATATATAATCAGCCAGCTCCCTGTTTCTCTGTCCCTACTGCCATGCTTTCCCTAATGTGATTGACTGTATCTTTGTCCTACTTATGGTTGCTATTTTTTTGAAACGAACACTATGACAAAAAGCAACTTGTAGAGGAAAGGGTTTGTTTAAGCTTATCACAATCCTTCACTGAAGAGTCATGGCAGGAACTCCAACAGAGCAGGAATCTGAAAGCAGGTTCAGGGGCTTTCTCCCCATGGCTCACTCAACCTGCTTTCTCATGCACCAAAGGACAATATGCCCACGTGTCATACTACTTACACTGGGTTCTCCTACATTAATCAATAATATTTTTTAAAAAAATGATCCTGCAGGCATGTCTATCGGCCAATCTTATGGAGACATGTCCTCAAATGTGGTTCCCTCAGCTCAGAAAAGGCTGGCTTGCATCAAGTTGAAAAAAGAAACTAATCAGGGCATCCCTCCAGAACTGTAAAACAAAATACACTTTTCCTTAAGTTTCCTTGGTTATTGTATTTTATCATAGCAGTAGAAAGGTAACTAATATAAAAATTGTTACCAGGAGAGGAGGGTTTATTGCTATTAAGAACATGAATGTGGAAAACATTTGGCTCTTTGGACTAGGAAAGGAGTTGAATGCTATAAACAGAGCATCATACAGTATTCTAGTAAGAGTCTGGCAGACAATAGTGCTGACATTAAAAGACACATTAGAGACATATCTCCTAGCAATTTAGAGAGGAACAAGGATTCTATTATCAAAGAAGCCAAAAGGCCATACATTTCATCTTCTGGAAAAAATTTGTCTGATGCAAAATTTAAAAGTAACAGACTAATTTATTTGGGGAAGAAAATTTCAAGGCAGTATAATATCACAGGGATGTGGGCTGGTTATTACTGATGACTCTTATGCAAGTCTACAATGAATAAGACCAACAAGTGAGTCAGAATGAAATGAAAACTGCAGTTTGGAAATGAAAAAAAAAGCACTGTAAAGCTTAAGCATGTAGTCAAGTCACTGAAAATGAAACAGTAATTGTCAAAAACATAACAGAGTGCCATTAAAGAAAAGCCTCCTGCCCTGCTCCACGGTAATAGAAAAGGTGCTTCCTAGATAAGCCTCTAGTGAAAGGAAATCTGAGGGGTTGCTTGCTCCTGGAAAGCAATTGCCTCACACTACAAAAGATGCTGCAACCAGGTTCCAAGGTGGGGAGGGTCCCAAGATGTCACTGGAACTTCGCAGTGTCACCCACTTGGTACTGGCATTAGAGACACAAAAGATGCAAAATTAAGGGGGGCATTGATTCTTTCTCCACAGTTTCAGAGAACTAGACTTATTAACCATTCTGTGAAGGTGTGTAGGTGGAAACTGGGTGATGGCAGAGAATGCAATGTGTTGGACAGTACAAAGTCATGAGTTGTCGGTCAGTGAGAGCTGGATACAGGGATTGAGGACTGCCAAAGAGAAATATATGTTACAGGAGTCAAAGTTAGAAGGGTGGAGCCAGCTAATCCCTTTGAAATTGAATTCCAGATCCTGGACATGAAGCTGAAGGATTTGGTGTTTTACTGCTGAGTTTTGGTCTTAGTTTGGTTTAATCTTTTCTGCTATACATTCATTTCTTCCTTTGAAATGGTAATGTATATTCTGTGCCACTGTATAGATAAGTAACTATTTTCCCCCATGTGGGTTCACAGTTAAAGCAGAATAGATTTCCATCTTTACTTTACAAGCTGAACTAAATAAATTTTATAATATAGCATGATGCTAGGTCTATGGGGACCAGAGGCAGAATATGGTACGTCTAATAAGAAATGTTCCCCATAGGCTTAGGTTTTAAATAGTTGGTCCCCAGTTGGTGAGGTGTTTGAAATAGGTTATGGGATCCTGGGAAGGTAGAGTCTTGCTTTGAGAAGTATGTCAAGGGGGTGGCTTTGAGGATTTACAAACTTACCATTACATCCTATTCTCTCACTGATTCTTGTGGCAGATTAAAACGAAGTAATCATCCAGCTTCTTTGTGATTTTGCTGGTATACCATGCCTTCCCCACCATGACTGATTCTTTCAAGATTTATAAGCCAACATTAACTTCTTCCTTAAGTTTATTTTACTCATTGTACTTTGTCATACCACAAAGACATAACTAATAGACTATAAAGGAACAATCACTTTCTTCAGTTGAGTACCCACAGAGGAGATCTCCAGTTTAAAATTGATAGTGCTAAACCCATGTTCACACAAATGATCCTGGTTATACTCACTAGGTCTTAAAAAAAAAAGCCATTAATATCGGAAAGGGACTTGTAGGGAGAAAGGACAAAAAAGTTGGGTGGGAGAGAGATTGGACAGGGTTGGGGTTTACAATAACCAGAATACATTTTATATATGTATGAAATTGTCAAAAAATACTCAGTAAAGGTTATGAAAAATGAACAAAAGAAGAGGGGAACAAAATAATCTAGCTATAAAGATCCTGCGTAGGTCCAGATTGGGGAATTCAGTGTGTGGAGACAAAATAAATAATAAATGGTAGCAACTGGTCTTTAAAACAAAGAGGTTTTGCCGGGCGGTGGTGGCACATGCCTTTAATCCCAGCACTCGGGAGGCAGAGGCAGGTGGATCTATGTGAGTTCAAGGCCAGCCTGGGCTACCAAGTGAGTCCCAGGAAAGGCGCAAAGCTACACAGAGAAACCCTGTCTCGAAAACTCAAAAAAAAAAAAAAAAAAAGAGGTTTTGTGAATACATTGGATGTAACAGAAAGAACAGCTTGGATGTCCTCATGAAACTAGAGAAAAAGAGTGAATGCTGAGCCATTCACTGAACATGGGAACTTAGGAAGGAGGTAAGACCCTAATGAGCAGATAGAAGAAGACAATGAAAGACTCAAGAAAAATTTAATTCCAGGTATATTGGATGCTTTTTAATACGTCTAAATGAGACGTGATTTAGTGATTTGTAAAATTATGGGGCATGTCTCACAATAAATATGGTATTTTATTTTTAATATCATTGGAGTGCAGAAGAATAGCATCCATGCACATACATATTTTCTTTGCTGCTGCTATTCAGTAGAACAATTCATTTATTTCCTCCCACACATGTAACCAGATATGTGGGTTACCAATATATTTAGAAACAAATCATTCACCAAGAAGCTAACATACTTGCACAATGTTCCACTCAAAATAACTTACTATACTGTAAATTTCTATTATTAAAATTGGTGAGTATTACTCAGGCATGAAAATTAGTCTGTGGCTGGTTGTGTATGGTATCCTCAGCGCAGACAGAGCAGTAGAAACACTACATTTTTTTCTCCTGTTAAAAGTGCTTAAAAAGGTATATTCCTGCTGATAAACCCTGTCTGTCTAGCCTCAGAAAAGCCAGTCTGTGCAAGTTAATTGCTTAGACCTGACAGTGCAGAGAACAGCATTAATAAATGGGGTGTACTGGCTTGTAGAAAGAACAGATGTGAGTTTTCTGCTCCACCGTACGATGAATTAACTCTCTATCTCTCCATTTATATACTGCAGTCATCACACGAAGACCTGTGTTAAAGACTATGGTAACGCAACCTTCACACAGTCCCCACTATTTCAAACCCTCCAGTGGCATTTAAAAACTCTCCCTTAAGATGTAGCCCTGTTTTACAATGATGGGAAGAGGGGAGGTGCTTTTACTTGAAAGGCTGCTGAAATATGATTTTTGTTTCTGGTTGCTCTAAACATGTTCTTACAAACCTAGTGCCTGGAGAAACCAGAATTGTACAATTACCTATAACTTTGTCCCAGTGGAAAATGCAGTTGAAATATATTGTTCAGTAAATTTTGTCATTTTATTTTTTCATCTGCCTCAAAAGATGCATGTCTTTTAGCTCCTAGGAAAATAGCTTTTATTAAGGGTACAGAGGATTGATTGATCCATGAAGGGAATGCACATATTTGAATACCACATGGACGTAAATGTAAGTTTTGTCACAGACTTCATTATTTGGTGTCAAATGTCACACAAACCATATGGGAATTTACTGCTTCTCTGGGTACAGACCAAGCATTCTGAGAATCTATTACTAGAAAGAGGTTGTTATATTTTTCCAGCTTCAAGTATGTTCTAAACATTGTGGTAGGCATTTGCTAGAACCTCAGAGCTTATAGTAGGCTAGCATGATGGTAAGAACTTCTACTTATAGAACTATATCTTTCTAAGTAAAACTCAGTATCCTCATCTGTAAAAGAAAGAGATCAGGCGTACGTAACCCATCATGACTCAGAGAATTCTGCCTCTAATTTATTCAACCAAGTACTTGCATGGGAAGCTCTATATGTTTAGCTGCACACACTGAGAAAAATCACAATAAACACAAAGAAATAATTTACCTTCTAGTTAATCTGGACTAAATTCATAGGTGATAATAGAATCATCTAGAATTTATATCCAAGACCATCCCTGTCTACCTAGAAATTTCATAATTACTAAATGCTTTACTTTACAGTGGCTAGGAATTTATATGCTACATTTTGTTGTTGTTGTTTTGGTTTTTTGAGACAGGGTTTCCCTGTGTAGTTTTGGTGCCTATCCTGGATCTTGCCCTGTAGACCAGGCTATCCTCAAACTTACAGAGATCTTGCCTCTGCCACCTGGTCGCTGGGATTGAAGGCTTGTGCCACCACCGCCCAGTGTGCTACTTTCTTTAAGTAAACCAACAGTAACAAGATTAATATTATTTCCACAATCACAATGAAAATAATACAGTCCAAAAGACAGTAAAGAATACACCTATGACTGCTGAAGTTCATAGAACAGAATCAATGCCAAGTTACCTATAAGTTTCAACTTATTCTGATCTTAGAAAGTCAGAATCAAATTTTAGGAGTAATGCATAGATGTTCACTTAAATGACCATGGGATAAATTGACACCTATCAAAATGTAAGGCTTCTTATGTATTATCAGTCCCTCACACTCCAAGAATATATTATTAAAAGTCATTAATTACCCAATTAGAACTCTATTCAGTGCTTCAAAACAGTAACCAACTGACAAAGCCCAAGTGAGGTTTCCAAGACTGTCACCAGCCATGACAGGGCTCACAATGAATCCTACAACATCACAGTACAAATTATGAAACAGTTTCTTTGAAGAAAGAGAAAAACCACTTTATCAGTATCAGAATGAAACTCTGAGTGATTGTCCAAACTCCTTAACACCCCACATAAAGGCATAAAATATCAGAATATCTAGATAGGACAAGTTTCTGACACAATGGTACCAGATAAAATATGTTTAAAGTATCCCAACTTACATGTTTAGAAAAGTCACTATTAATCATCTGGATACTATGTGACTGGCTGTAGCCCCCTTTATCAGAATAAAGTACCAAGAATATACCCCCTAAGAAAGAATTTACAAATTATAGCATGTTACATCAGTTGTGTGTTTGTGTATGTGTGTCTGTGTGATACCCATGTACATGTTGAGGCCAGAATTTGATGTCAGATGACTTATGCTATTGCTTTCTAATTCATCTTTTGATACGAGATCTCTCACTGAACCCAGAGCTCACTGATAGGCTAGACTGACTGGGCACTGAGCTTAGAAGATCTACCTGTCTCTGCTGCATGCCCTCGCTCAAGGGATATGGTTGCAGATGTGTACAATCATAACCAGTGTGGATTGTGGAGCTTCACACCCAGGTTCTCGTCATTGTCCAGTAGGTATTTTAAAGGTTGAGTAACACTCCCCCCCCCCCGACGCCCTGGCTCATCTGAGTTTTAAATTAGTTTTTATATAATGTCATCTTAATTCATCCATATCATTCTAATCCTAAAAGTACATTGAACTCTCAATTGCACATTTGGTACCAATATACATAAAATGCTTTGGGTGGCTCATTATTTTATTTGGGATTTTTGATCAACAATTTTAGGATGATGTTGACTACATGTAAATGAATATATATATATATATATATATATATATATATATATATATACTTAAGTATGAATTTACATTGTCTTCAAATAAATTCTGAAGCTTCTAGAAATCTTTAATTTTTAAAAGTATCCTGGTCTGTGTCATTAGTTTTAGTTACCTTAAATCTCAGGGTTTTCTTTTTCTTTTCTTTCTTTTTTTTTTAAGTGTTGTGAATATAAAGACAAAATGTCACATAGAGCTCCCTGATACATTGTAGGGAGCTTCCTCACAAACGTGTGCCAAGTTGAAACTCTTTTAAGATTAAACTCAGATTTTCTTCCACTCATCATTTGCCAAATAATACTGAAGCAGAAACAAAGTAAAATCACACAGAATAAATTAGGGCTATAGAGCTAAAACTAGTTCTCTCAAACTAACAGGTAGCCAGGGAAAGCTGTGATATTCTTAAAACTCCAGTAGACTCATTCAAAGAGACAAGATGAATAATCAAATCTCTCAATGGAGGACCCTTTGATCAAGTTACAAGAGGTTTGTTGAAAGGTTGACATTTAATTTAAAAGCAAAGCTAAAGTAACAAACCCATCAGAAATTTCACTCTAGAATATTACAAAACCACTTATGTTAAGAGATTTTTCTCGGATGGAAAATCAAAAAGCATCATTGATGATAAATACCATAATGAGGGATTCAGAACATTCGTGCTTCTGGTAACTATAGTAATAAGGCCTTGCATTTCTATTCAAATTTTATTTTGAATTACTGTATATATATATATATATATATATATATATATTACTGTATATATATAAACACTAAAACTCCATTCTTCCATATGGCTGATGTGATAGCTAATCATGGTTGTGAACTTGATTATATCTGTAATCAACTAAAAAAAAAAACAAGAAACTAGGCAAGCCTGTGTGGGATTTTCTCAATTATCATTTAACATGGGAAGATCTAACCCCAAGCTAGACCCTACTTCCTGATAGCATCCCACATAAAAGGTCATGAAGCTTTTACTTTTGTGTCCTTCCCCCCAATCTTACTGGCAACTTCGTCTACACTGTTGCTGGAACTTTCCTTTGCTGCCTGTCATTAGACAAATATTTTAATTAACCTAAGTTTTCTCATAAGTAAAATGGTGATGATAATCCCAAATTCTTGGTAATATGACTTTTAGATAGGATCACAAATACAGAGTTTTACACACAGTTTCATGCATAGATGCTCAGTTTTTTAGTCAAAAACAGTCTTATAGGAACTACCAGACAGCACTTTGTTCTCACTATGTTTACAAAGGTGAGAAACATAAAACCCAAACCTGGAGGAGCTCCTAATTTCCCTGTGCAATCTCTGTTTAGCCTACATGTGGTTAAAGCCCAAGACTTCCCTCAACTTTGGAATGAGAAATGAAACCATACTTATTCCAAGTAGACTTATAATTGGACAGTGGGAAATTAAATTAATAATCAATTAATATTTAAGAATTCAAAATCTTACTGATACATCAATAATAAAAAGTATCTGATGGAGAAGCTCAGGCTTGGATTAAAAATAAGGAAATGACTAAACTTGACCTCAAGCTAGAGGCATAATATAAAGTTAGCCAAGGACAATGTTCTTTGACTCATCTGAGTCATGAATAGTATCCTGTTTTTTAAAGGTGTCACTGAAATGAACCCCACTGGAGGGAAAAGGATTAGTGTGTCTCCTTGAATTGGATAAGAGCATGGACCACATCACTGTCCACAGACTTTAAAAGATAACCCCTGAAGTTTAGGATATATTCCAAGAATAAAGAGGTAATGGGAAGCAATTCCATAACATTATATTTTAAGCTAAAATTATTATAAAATTTGTATATTTCTTTACAATTAATTAGATGTGAGATCTGAACCTGGGTGAAGTAGGGAATAAAAAGGGAAGTGAGATCCAGCTATGAAAAAAAAAGTTATGTTTTGTGTACCTGTGTGTGTGGCTTGTGAAAGTGTGTGGTTTTCCTATATATTGTATAATCTCTTATGAAGGCCATGGAACAGACTTGATTTTCATGTAATAAACAATAACATATGAATTCAAAAGCTTATGATTAGCTTCACATACATACACACACATAAAAGACACATACACACACACATTGTAGCTGCAGTTGTAACTGTTTCCAGAAATTTGAGTCCTTGTATTTGTACAGAAGACCAGTATTTCTACAACACTAAAATATATAAGAAGGTTATTAAAATTGATGGATCATGAAAATACTGATTACTTTAGTCTGTGCTAAAGTGTAAAAATCTGAAGCTTTTGATTTGATACTTTTTGAATCCTGCTATGTTGGGTTATTCTGGTTTTGGTTTAAAATACAAAATCAAAAAGAATGAATGAATAATTCTACCAAATAATAAAATGAGTACACCTATATAAATAATTATTATTTCATAACATTATAGTTATTTATTAATGGAAAAACAAGGTGTTGGAATATTTAAGAAACCTAGTCTTTAACTGCAGATTACCATTTAAATTCATCTATCATTGTTTGAGAAACTATAGGCATAATCTATTGTCAAGAAAGAAATATAAAACGTTGTTAGTCTGTTTTTTCAAGACTATGATAAAATGCCTGAGACAGTTGACCTAGAAGGAAGAAAGATTTGTTTTTATTCACACTTTTCCAGTCACTTACTCCGGGCTGATGATGAGTCAGTTCACCAAAATGCAGAACTCGTGAAAACAACAGAGGCCCATTTCATAGCATCTGGAAAGCACAAAGAGAGATAGGAAGCAGCTACTCACGAAATCTCTTAGAGAGCACACATTTCATTAGGTGTACCTCTTAAGGTTCCTATCACCTAATAGCACCAATGCTCAGGCCAAACCTTCAACAGGCGAAACTTTGCGGAACCTTCTCAATGAGCACTATAGCAAAAAAAATCTTAAATCCTTTATTAAATGAAATGATTAATAACATAGGCAGATAGGATCAGAGAGTAGTTACCCTAGAATCAACCACAATGAGTATTATGTATTGTGCTTTGAAATACAATTAAGAACCTAAACTAGCAATATATTTGCAAAAAAATCTGGCTAAGTAAGACTGAGTTGAATCTTATAACTCCACAGAATTCAGCCATTGGCCGGAAGTTGAGTGACAGTAATAGTGACTATCTTCTCTTCTACCCTTCATCTTTGTAGGAACAAATGGGATTTGTGAAGTTGAAGATATCAGAACTTAATCAAGCCAAGTGCAGTGCACAGGGCTTTCTCCCCAACCTTTGAGAGAAACGGGTAGATTTCTGTGAGTTTAAAGCTGGCCTGGTCAATATAATGAGTTTCAGGCTAGCCAGAGCTATGTAGTGAGACAGTTCCTCAAATAAAAAATTAATTAAATGAATTAATAAAACAAACAAATGAAAATCACACACTTAAAGGACACATAGTATGATAGGTAAACAGCGCTGGTGGTGGTGCTGGTTAAAAGTCACAAGCCACAACCACAACTACTAGAGTTACAGAGAGCTTTACTAGAAGGGAAAGGGGGAGAGAGAGAAGGGAGCCAAGCCTGGGGGAGGGAGAGATGGTGGGAGCAGAGTAGAGAGCAGGGAACAGAGAAGGAACAGAGAGAGAGGGTGGGGTCTACATGCAGCTTTTTGAAGGTGTAGATTGCATGACCAGGTAGTAGCCAGTACCCCTTGATGACATAAGACGCAAGACCCCAAGCTGTGCATGAGCAGGAGTGAGGGTAGGATCCTAACAGTACTAACCACAAATTTGCTCAGCATTGGAAGTCAGTAGCTCAAAAATTATCCAAGTATCCCTAGAACTGACCCAGTTTTAACACTCAAAAAAATCCCATCCCCCCCAAAAAAAACCCCAAGTGTCAGAAGGATGGAAATGTTTGATTACCCTATTTACTGAGAAAAATATAGTATGTCTGAAAGAAATAGCTAGAGTAATATGAATATATGTATAGATGGAGTAATGTTATGAGTTTCCGGGTTTGACTTCCTGAACAAGAAATTTCCAGTTGGTCCACACAAAGCCTTCTTTCTCCCTAGAGCCCAGTATATAAACAGTATCTATAGTGGCCACAAGCAGTGTGGGGTTTCACATGTATGGGATACATGGTTAAAGAACAATATAATATTTGACCTCCAATATGTAGCTCAGTGTTATGTATTGAGATGATGGTGATGCCAGCCAACATGTATTCTTGAGAAAGAATTTATTTGCCTGATCGCTATCCCACATTTACCTCATTGACACAAAAATCAAAAGACATGTTTAGCTCCTCCTAGCATCCTAATGAACACTACCTTCCTATGAAAGCCAGGTTACTTTTGTGCTTATTTTACTGAAACTGCTGTATTTGCTGGTAGAAGTCACTAAAAACACGTACAGAACAAAAGACATGTAGAAAATTCTTTGTATTCAGATCTCCCTATTCTATATAAAATGAAAGGTATACAGTGTATGTTGGGGAAAAAAACAGCTACACAGACTTATTTTATACCCACTTATAAATAAAAGTAAAAGTTGTTGTTCAAGAGGATGCAAAATGTGGCAATTCACATCTGTATCAACAGGGGACTATGGTTTTTGAAGGACACCTATGACTTGCATAAAGCAATATATTTTCCTGTCTTAGACCCATCAAAGAAGAGGGTAGGGAGTATTTCCACTGCATGATTAGAGGTCACGTAGAAACCATCTCATCAAATACTTACAGCACTCAGAGACACTGAAAGATCTAGTAACAGTGGGCACAGAGGGCCCTAAGTGGTAGCGTTTAATCCCCACTCCAGTTCCATGCCATGTGGATGGGTTGAGAGTCAATAGCCTGTGAAGGCACACACTATGAATAAACAATGTTCACTGTCAATGGCAGAGACTGTAGGAATGCTGAATCCATAGGAAAGAGAATATGGTAGGTGCTGGGGTTCCACATAAGGCAGAAACCAGGGTGACAGAATAACACAGCAGACAGTAGAAAGGTAAAACAGACAATCATAACTGGTTCATCATATGAACATATGAGCTCAATGTGCAACTTATGAACACCAGAGGCCATGAGGGATCAAATTTCTCTGTTACTGGTGTTTGTCTCAGTAGTCATAGAAACCTGACTCAATGTGAAATGACTTTTGTTATCTTAACTTGAGACTGTATTCCCACTTATCTGACCATTCAACAACCTTCAGCTAAAGGAAGGAAACAAGAGTCTTCAGTGCTTAAGACCCTGAAAAACAGTTGCCCAAAAGAAAACTCAATTCTTCTGTGATAAATTATTTGAAATATCAGATCACATTAACTTCAAGACAAATCAGTTATTTTTTTTTCTGCTAACCATAGACTACGTGTTTACAAATAACTGTCACTGACTAAACAAAAAGTTGCTTTTCCATTCCTCAACATCTTTACTATAATATGAATCGACTGTACTTGGGAGCAGGGTGTATTCTTTATGCACTGACTCTTTTTCTTAAGAATAAAACTAGTGCCCTAGATTGCAAATGCCTTTTTAGCATTCTCCAAATCCATTTTTACCTTTTCCCAGAACAAGCAGATAGACTGTATCCACAAGCCCCTTTGCAGTTCATGTCAGTGAGTCTTAGAGGAATGTGAGTGAACTGAGAAGTGCCACTCTTTCCTTTGTCAAATGTGATACATATATATTTATTTCTATTTCCTTTGCAGTGTCTAGATACAGAAAATGCCAAGACAGATCATACAAACACAGAACATAGACTCACAGCCTCTAAGGTACCAGAGTCATCCTGTAAGGAGAGCTGTCTACTGTAGTGGGTAGCCATTCCACCTTTGATTTGGAAGTTCCAACCCCCATTGAGGCTTTGGTAACGGTCATGCTTACAAGGCGGGGCCAAGGGAGGACCCTTCACTTGTAAGTTACCCCACAAAATAAACCACCCTTTTATCTACATGGAATGGCCTTAATAATTTCACCAATAGTCTACTGACCCAGATAGTAGCTAGTGTTAGAGGAAGGCTTTTATTGTGCTTTGTCAATAGACAGTTAGGACTTGTTTTTATAGTCGGTTAACTTTATCTTAGCTATCAGAGTATAAAGAAAATTAGAATAAAACTTATAGGCTCAGAGAAGAGAAAAACAATATCAAAATGGGAGAGTCCTAATGTAGCTGCACAATGGTAGAGACACACCTGGAAGAAACTTAATCATCAGGGAAATTTGGGCTGAAAGTGTCAGAACCTGATTCAAACCAGCTTAGGCTAAAAAGCTCCCCCTCCCTCAGGGCTGGGTATTTTTCCTCTACTGCACACTCTTCTTTGAGGAAAGCTCTCCCTGCTCAGATATCACAATTATCCAGAATTTCCAGAAAGCACTCCTGTAGATGTAATTCTAAATGGTTTTATTAAATAAGAAACACAGAGCCAAATGCAGAGTTAAAAGCCCAGAGGTCAGAGAGCAGTAGCCAAGAGCTGAGACCACCTTCTTACCACCCGATGCTACTGCCGCCATCCTTCCCCTGAGAAAGAGACCTACTTCCTGTGTGTCTGTCTTTTTATTGACTTTCTGTTCTGCCTTCTCATTGGTTCTAAACCCACATGACCTCCTCATCACTGCCTGTCTATACAGACCTCCAGGTCTCTATGGTTGGTATTGAGATTAAAGGCATGTGTCTCCACACTGGCTGTATCCTTGAACATACAGAGATCTGCCTGTCATGTGATTGGGATTAAGGGTGTGTGCTACCACTGCCAGATTTCTGCTAAATGGCTTGATATTAGCTCTGACCCCCAGGCATCTTTATTTATTAACATACAAATAAAATCACATTTCAGCACAAATAAAATATCACCATACACTCCAAAAAGCATCAGTGGATCTGATCTTGAATGACTTCTGGAATGAGGTGATATGAATGACCAACCTGGACCACATGCCAAGCTCTCTAAAAAGCCTACTGATGGAGTAGTTTCCAAAGGAAAAGATTCCAGTGATGTGAACACAATAGATAGCCATATTATAAAGCTAATGAATTATAAATGTTTCATAAGTTGTAGGTAGATTGGTGATTGATACCCAAAAGATAGATATATGAAAGAGAAGATAGATAAAAGAGACAGAAAGATGATAGATAGATAGATAGATAGATAGATAGATAGATAGATAGATGATAGATGAGAGAGAGATAGATGATAAATGCAGATGACAGACAGGACAGATGGATAGAAAATTTTGCATATCTAGTATCTTCTCTGGTTTTCAACTAATTTTACAATTTTCTTTCTGGAGCTGAAATGAATTTATATTCCATTCCAACTGTTAGAAAGATAATTAAAGAATTGCATTTATAAGAATATATTCCTAAAGTGTAGAAATTGCCATGATTAATGGATTTTGTCCAAACATATTAAGGAAGTCAGCCAGAGATCCTATACCACAGCATGCAGACTTATCTTGTTATTAGTTGGTGAATAAAAAGAAAAAAAAACACTGCTGTGATTAGGCATAGACTCTGATCTTCTAACTAGAAGTGTGATGTAAGCACAGTCAGGAGACAACGGGTTAATTGAGCTAGGCTGTAGCTCATTGTCCCTCAGACAGTGGTTCAATTTTGTCTCGATATGATAGACCCACTAACTTAATGTATAAAATAATAGAAGAAACTTTATTCAGTGGCCAAAGAATGGGGAAATGGGAACCTTTATTAGCACATCAGCTCTCAACTCTTAGGAGCTGGGCAGTTATAGAGACAGCATAATGAAGGAAAATACAATAATGACAGAAAAACAGACTAATAAAGAAGGAAATATTTTTTCACATTATCCAGGAACTCACCTGCCACATACATTTGCTTATTTTTTGGCCCAACATTTTAAAACATTGTACCTTCTAGATACCCTTAGCTCAAAAGTTAAAGCTGCAAAGGCTATGGATACCACATGAGGTCAAAGGTATTTAACTTTTGTAGATGTAGCCGTCTTGTTAAATAAGAAACACAGAGCCAAATACAGAGTTAAAAGCCAAGAGGTCAGAGCAATAGCTAAGAGCCAAGACTAAAAACCTTACCCTTCACTGCCACTACTGTCCTACCTCTCCGCAAGAGAGCTACTTCCTGTGTGTTTTGTCCTATTTATTGACTTACTATTCTGCCTTCACATTGGTTGTAAACCCAACCACATGACCTCCTCATCACTTCCCATCTATACAGACCTCCAGGTCTTCTATGGTTGGTATTGAGATTAAAGGCGTGTGTCTCCATGCTGGCTGTATTCTTGAACACACAGAGATCTGCCTAGTTCTGCCTGTCATGTGATTAGGATTAAGGGCATGTGCTACCACTGCCAGACTTCTGCTAAGGCTTGCTATTAGCTCTGACCCCAGGCAACTTTATTAACATACAAATAAAATCACCTTTAGTACAAATAAAATATCACCATAAACTTTTTCATTTCAATGTGACTTGTTATTCAGGTAGACATCTGTAGGCCCAAGTAAAGAGAGTGTTTTCAGCAAAATCAGCCTTGGCATACCTGAAACCAACCTAGGCAAGTGCTATCACAACCTTCCCTATACAGATGTTTCCCACTGTAAAGATATTTGGAAATTAATGACGTGTTATCCAGCTGTCTGACTCCCAAATGATCATCTTTAAAAGAAACTAAGAAGAAAGAAGCTAGAGAGTACATTTAAGCACTTTTTTTTCCAGCAGTAATGTAACTTCTTCACTCTATGTATTGATTAGTTACTCCCTAGGGATGTTGACCAGGTCATTTCCACCTGGCCTCTTTATGGGTGTCATGGTGCTCCTAAGCATGTTAACTGGGCATCCGATGGAGTACACCCATAGCAATATTGTGTTACAGCTCTGAGGGAAAGGACTTCCCTAATGGAAGTGTTGTAGCTCAGAGGGGAAAGGCATCCTGACAATAGGGAGCCAAGGACTACCACAAAGTCGCACTGCACAGCAAACCTCACATGGGAGATTTATTGAAAAAATAAAAATTAAAAAAAAAATAAAAAAAAGCAGAGTGGCTGACTGTGCTTGGGTAAGAAGCTTTACATAGGGTTTCTCGGGGGTAGAGTTTTCCAGGGTGGGGAATTGTTGGGATTTCAAGCTCAGAGATTGGTGTTTTGGGGGGCTCATGGATTGGTGGGTTTTGGTAAATTTTCAAACCCCAGAAGTGGGCTTAGACCATTTATCCTAAAAATGGTAGTGCCTGTCTTAATAATCTTTTAAGATTTCAGTTTTATTTTATTTGTCTGTGTGTGTTTCTGTATAACACATGTGCCTTAGGCCAAGGGTGACGAGGAGTGGATCCGATTTTAGAGAAAGCCAACATGTAGGTTTGGTAACTGAACCAAGTGTTTGGACTGAGTATTAGCAGAGAAACATGGACAGTAGGATGAAGAAGGGGGAGAATGCATGAGAGAGATTTAATTCAAGAAACTGACTTACATGATCCTGGGACCTGGTTAGTTAGGACAAAAATCCATAAGGCATATCAGGTTTTCTTTACAAAGTGTGGTAATTTATTTTGGCCACCGGCCATGAGTTCCTTCATGTTTCCCTCGGGCTAAACTTCAGATAGATTTCTCCTTTGCTACAGGCCACTGTCATCCTTTTTTATTAAAGCACTTATTTTAGGTACCTTAATTCTTACTCTATTCCTTTGAGATACAAATATTTTACAGTCCCAGCAATGTCTTGCTCAAGAACATGAAAGTCACTCCACTGAATTGTAATCATCAAGAATATAGGATCCAAAGCCAATGGATGGCACAACTAGGAAAGGAACATGTTTCTCAAGCCAGGACCCTCAATTTGCTACCCACAACCCATCTAAGTGTGGAAAGAAACTGACATCACAAAGTTGCCCTATAATCCCCACAGATACTCAGTGGCATATATCTCCCTCCTGCCCAACAAGCATGATGGTATTATATATTTTAAAAGAAAATGGCATCATTTTCTCTTATCTGTGGAAAAATAGGTGTCTCACTTCCATAAACAGAAATTAACAGGCACAAGTGGCATAATTACATCAACCAACTCAACTCTCCATTAATATCTTCGAATACTTTTGCACTACTGTCCCCAAATTCCCAACTCTCATTCTTCCTTGAAGCTTTACATTTTATTAAAGAACTTGATGTATTAAAAAAAAAAAACATGAAAGGCAGAAAAATTGTTCTTTCCCATGGATCATATGTTAATGCAGCTTTTACTTTTTCACACACACATATATGCAATGGTCAGTTTTATCCCTCAGTAGTTCAATAACTCAGATTGTTTCTGCTGATTCTAACAGTAGTCAAGTATTCCTTTTATGAATGCATGAAAAGTGTGAAATACATGGACATAAAAAGTAATGACTTAAAATAGCAAACTAAGAATTTATGATATTTATTTAATATTAATATCTACATATGAGAAACACTAAATGGACTTAGCAGGTTATAGTTGCGTGGGGGGATGTGGGTGTGTGGGTATGTGTGGGTGTGTCCTACTTTTTGTTTCTGTGAAGCTGAATTTAGTCTCTGCTTCCATTGCAACAGATTTGAATAAAGACTTCTTTGTTCATTTAACCAATCTGGAAATATATATATATTATTTTAGACATCAAATGATCAGATTCTTGCTTTTGTGAACTATTTTTTGAGTTAGATTGGAGTATTTATTAGTCATAATTGTTTTCAAAGCTTCACCAAATCTGTAATTCAGACATAACATTTCTGCAGTGGTCTTCATTGAATGTCTCTGTTTTATACAATGGGGCTTAGGCCAACATAATTAGTTGTAAGTTAGTCTTCTCTAAAGCTTGTGAGAATGCTAGATATTATGTGACCTATAGCACTCTGGCATTCATTCTTTAGTCAGGCCAGTCTCCACATAGAACAGAAACTACTTTTGCTATAGAGCCATAGACTCTTTTCTCTTGGTCTACAACATAAGGAAAAGAATAAAGGGCTAATTTCTTTGCCTTGATTTTATATCTATCTCTTTTATTTGGGTCAGATACCTTATTTACTCAGCATGAAAGCATGGTAATAATTGGAAGGAAAAAACTTATTCCTTTAAACGATGAATGCACAAAGATAGTCTATCAGATTATATGATGCCTTTCCTTGAACTATAGAAAGGTACCTGAAGGTCTCCAGTCATTGTCCATTGTCTTACACATGCAGTCACATTGGATTCCTGCAGGAGCAGACCTTCATAAACAGGTCACGGAATTAAATCATCTTGAGTAATAAGAACTTCTCCAGGACCATCTTGCAAAAGCAGAACTGAGATACTGGCTAACTAGACTATGTCAGCTAAAACTCATTAACAATTCATATCTCTCTCCTCCTTTGCCCCAATTCTTCCTCTATTTAAATTTAAAGAACATGTCAGTATCTTATCTATTGGATAAAACGCTTACTTTCCATATTGTGAAAATAACTATTTTAATTGAATTCCTTTCCTGGCTATTACTTTTACTATTGCTTTTGTCTGTTTTCTTTGAAAATATGACATGTTGGAACTTCCAAAGTTGGGCTACTGGCCTAAGACTTTAGTTAACTCATATATGCATGCAAAGGCTATATACCCTAGCCAAAGACTCAGAGGTCTTCATCCATGGAACTCTTTATCTATAGTGTACTGTTATATAAAAAATTTCTACATTTGTCTTCTTGAATTTCTGAGCTTCCAACAAAACAAAATTCAATCGGAGTATCCTCTCCATCTGTATATTCTTGTCTGAAAGTCAGCTCCAGGCAGAAAGCCAGAGCTATAGCAGAATTCACTTCATATTTTCATTCTCTCAGGGATCACCTTCTCTCTCAAGGTATCTACTAACTGAGGATGTTGCTTTGAATTTGTTGACACCTCAGTGGTTTTTTTATTTGTTTTGCTTTGTTTTGTTTTTTAAGTCTGTTTTTAGAGTGGTTGGTCAAATACTATATTCTTTGCTGGGGAGACAGAAGTGGCTGTCTTAAAATATTACACACTTAGAAATGGCAGTTTTATCACAGACACAAAGTTCTCTGCCAAAAAAGAGCTCATTAGAATTCCCAATATCCTTATGTGCTTATGTAAAGTGTCCTCTTGTTTTCATTGAAAAACATAAGTTTTCTACATCAGTGCCTAAATACACAGCTGGTCAATTGCTTGAAGTGACTTAACATCAACTGAAATGGCACACAAATATTTTTATAAATTTCTCTCAAAGACATGATGTGTACTTTGGAGATTATGTTTAGGCCAATGGTGCATGCAGTATTTTTAAAATATTTGTCTGTTTATGTGTATTCTTTAGCTATCTTTCAAATTCCAAAATTGCATAAATAATATAAGAATGAAAATTGAATTACTGCAAAATTTTCACAGTGAGGCTATTAACCCTCTAAGTACATCATAAGAAAACCTCTCTCATTCTGTTACATTTACTTTTCTTAACCTCAAGGCCATTCTCATTGTCTATTTAACTGCCATATTCTCTGGCTCAAAGAAAAAAAATGCATGTGCCTGCAATTTACACCTGACAGCCTAAAAGAAAAAGTTACTGAGTGAAGAGACTCCTTGTTCAGTTCCTTCTAGTAAGGCTATTGTGATACCCAAGGCTACTGTGTTACTCAATAAACAAGGAGGTGATGGTTTTCCCAAATTCCTATTGTCTACTGGTATATGGCCAGTGGTATCTGCTGCCTTATCAGGTAAGCATTTTTTTTTTTTGTTTTTCACTTTTTTGTTTGTGAATAAATAGTTTTATTCTATGAGAATTTTATAATTGTATGCAACGTATTTTTATCATATCCAAAACTCCCCTTAATTCTCCCAGATGCCTAACAACATATTTCCATCTCAACTCCTTGTCTGCATCTTCTCTTTTGTTTTCAACCAGTGAGTCCATTGGTGTGCCCATATACACAGGGTTGTGGAGCTATCCAAAGGAACAACCTACCCGTGGCCATAAGCATGAAGGAAAATGATTCTCTTCCCCAGGATTCATCAGTGGTCTATAGTCTATGGCTCAAAAATGGGCCGCATGAAGCCCTCCGTCATCCATGTTAGAATTTTGATTAGCATTTTCTTGTGTAGGTCTTGTGTAGCAAAACACAGTTGCTGTGATTTTAGAATTATGACAACCATGTCATAACCATAAGATGACATTTCATAATGTCTTTCTTCATACTCTCATCATTACATTCTTTCCACCTCCTCCTCTACAATGTTCCCAGAACCCTAGTGTGTGTGTGTGTGTGTGTGTGTGTGTGTGTGTGTGTGTGTAATTGTATGCAACATATTTTTATCATATCTAAAACTCCCCTTAACTCTCCAAGAGGAGTTTTGGATACATACATATATGTATGTATATATCTCCCATTTAGGGCTGAGAATTCAGTCACCAATTCTCAGCTCTTGGATGAGTCATGAGTGTCTCAGCATTAACTGCTGCTGCCCATTGCAAAATAAAGCATCTCTGACCAAAATTGAGAGAAGCACAAATCTATAGCTATAAATATAAATACTTAGAAGGCATTTTGGCAGCATGGTAGTTTAGTAAAACAATAATAGGTCCTCTGTTTAGGACCTATGGACTTTTGCATGGGATTGCATTATCAGAAATGAAATTCCCTCACGTAGAGGTGGTCACAAATCCAATCAGAAAGCAGTTGGTTATTCCTATAATACAGATGTCACTTTTGTACCAGTGGTCTTATCTTACATGGCAGGTCATTTAGCAGCCAAAGTCTAATTATAAATACAACCTTTGATTTCTTTTCTCCTCAGCAGCCTGCATATCTCCTTCTGGCACAAGCAATCAAGGAGGAATTTTGCTAGCTAGTTTGAGATTGATCTATACAGGTCTTGCTAACAAAGTGTTTGATGTCTTCCACGATAGAGTGATGCCAGTAGCTATGGTAGACAGAGGTGGACCCTTTAAAATTTCTCTGAGATTACATGCTCCTGTTATACTAGAGGGGTTTATCAACTCTAAGAGAATGTGTGAGACTTACATGTTACAGAACTATGAGAGACAGCTGATGGCTAAGGTTTGTCCCTGGATGAAAGCTATCAATTTAATTTGAATCTCAGTCCCCCTACCTACAAGAAACTGAATTCTGGCAATACCTAGTTAAGGCTACAAATGGTCTCCAGAACAGAATGCAGTTTCCATCAGCCCTTTAATTTCAGCCTTGTGAGTCTGTAACATGTATGGACATCTAACTCATAATCTATGAAACAGCACAACCTTTCTTTTAAACCAGCGTCACAGTATTCAGTCATAAATCCCTCCCCTAGTCTTATGTATGCCTCCCCTAGTCTTGGAACAGGTAGTCTCACATAAAGAAAACCTTGAGATGAAAACTTAGTAGAGGAACTGAGTCACTGAGTACAGATGTTTAGGTTTCCTAGTGGCCCCTCTTCCTGTCTGTTCTCTACTCCCTGGCACAATAGGACCATTGTGCCCCATGTGCCTGCCACTGTCTTTCACACCATAATGGGCTGTTTCCCTTCAAACTGTAAGCCAAATGAAAATCCCCCCTTAAGTTGCTTTGTATCAGATTCCTAGGTACAGCAACAAGAGAAACAACTAGTACAAAAAGTAGCTTTCCATATTCTATCATGCAGTGATTTCTAACAAGTATGCTATCGTTGTGAGTAAAACACAATTTCTACTAGTTTGGAAGACCTCAGTCTGAGCTTCCAGGCATCCCTTCTATCTCAGCTCATCCTCAAGATCTCACTGTTCTTGGATCTATGAACATTCTGCAACTAAAGGGTTAATATTTGGATCAACAGGGCTTCAGAAAAGTGCTTTATTACTATGGGAGTTTCCCTCCTGACTGGTCTGCAATCAGTCACCATCATTATGAAATATTTTGTCATTATATTATAACTAAAGTATGCTTCAAAGAGTTGAAAAAAGTGGTAGGGAACACAGCACTAAAATTTGCCTTCCTTTAGGCTTACCAAAGACTTGTAGAAGAGAATAAAATAGAATATCAAGTTAAAAATGATTTTTGGAAGTAATCAATAGAAATAAGGAAATGGACGAGAAATAACAGAAATGTTGTTGGCTTCATGCTTAGAGTTTTCTAGTTCTTTCCTCTAAAGCCCTTTTTTTTTGTTTTATTGCCTTCTTGGATTCTTTGTCCATTTGATGATTGATGTTGTTGTTGATGATGATGAAGTCATGATGATTATGATGGTGATGATGATTATGATGTTTTCATTACAGCAACATCACAAGTACACATCAGTATGTTTCCTATTGTGAAGTGTGAAGACAATGCCTTAAGCTATGTTATTTTATGTATATTATTCCATTCAACATCCTATAGTCTAGTTTTTTGACACATTTATTATGCAATATATTAGTATATAAAGGAAAATATATAATCTAGTAGGTGTGACTGAAAACTTTCAAAAGGACTATGGCATTATTCCTAGACCAACAGACTGAGAGAGAGTGACTGGCAGGAGTAAAATATCTAGAAATGTTCGATTGTGAGCTGAGATGTAAAGACTTAACTAGAATCAGTGATGAAATAATATGTGAAGGACAAGATAAAGTGAGTCAGTTTATCTGAGACTATTGAGAACTGTGTAAAGAGTAGAATTTTTTTTTAAGTGATAGAGGAATGTTTTGAGCAATTTTTCATAGAAAGTTGGTGACATGGTTTAATTTGTGTCTTAATATTATCACTGTGGTCTGTGGTACATTTACCCTTTACTGACTAATCACCCTGTACAATGTCAGGAGCTATGTTTATATGGCTTTCAAATGAACAAATTCTAGTTATTACTCTGCTATCTACTTCACCCTTGACTCCATACAGTTCAGAAATGTTAAGTCAACCATCTAGCTTTATTTCTTGCAATATTTCTGTATCTTAATAAATTATTTTTGTTGTTAATCCTCATATTTCTACCTCTTGGAGATGCTGGGGAACCTAGTTTCAATAGGTATAAAAGAAGAAATAGACATGAATAGCTGAATAACTAAAAAATCAATCAATCAATCACTGTTTTGTATATCTGTCTTTTAACCAACGCATTCCAATTGAATGGTGTTGGATGATGGCATATTTTTTTACTAGGATTTGATCCAAACATTTTTCCAATATGGTATAGCACATGACTCCAAGAGGTTTGCATTTGGTAAGTAGCTTTAGCTAGATGATATGAATGACGGTTTGTGACTGTATTTGTTCTTCTTGATTCACTGTTAGCCTGGAGCAGCTCCTGGAAGGAACTCTCTTCTTCCTGGCATCACACGCTGACCTCTGCACACAGTAACAACCGCTTAATGCCCAGGATTCACCAGCTTAGCTTCAACTATATTTCAGATTGAGTTCCTGTATCATTTAATCTCTTATAAGGCTTCGTCTTGGCCTGTTTTCATTATATGATTGTATTTGTAATTATAATATGTTAATAAAAGTCAACACGTATGGGCATTCAGTGTTTTCTATGCCAGTTGCTTAATATTGCTTAATACACTACAAATGCAATCAGTCAGATGAACCTGAGACTCAAGTATAATTCTTAGCCTGGTTTGTGGAGAAGAAAACCTGTATGCTTAAAGATATCCAACTCAGAAAATGCAGACTCAAAGTCTATACTCAGAATGGATTTGAACCTAAGGTAGATTTTATACATCCCTTGGAATTTTGATTGCTTTTTTTTCTTTAAACTGTAACTGATATTTAACAAACACAGATTCCCATGTGTGATAATACTTCCAGATCTGTTGCCTTAGAAAATTTTTACTAGTAGGACTCTCTTGAGCAACATATGCTGGTCTGTGACCTTTTTTTTTTTTTTTTTCTTTTCACTTAAACATATTTTCTCTTAGCTTGGTTTCTTATTGGAAGTCTCTCAGATGGCAAAACATAGGCCAAATGGACCCGACACTATGAAAATTTGCAATATATAAAAATCATTCTTTTGTAGGTGCCAGAGAACTTTCATAAGGCAAAGGTGTGTATAAGCTTAATTCAAAAAGGTATTTAGAGCTATTAGATATGTAATTCAAACCTACAGTTTATTAAGACAGCCTTAGAAATAGTTATAGAAAATTAATTGAAATGAAATTTATCTTATTAAGTAATACTGTTTGTAACTTCCCCAAGCAAGAAGTATTATTTCTGTTTTTTAGCCAAGAGATACCTAGTGTTTTAAAAGCTATGTTTCTCTGATCATGATATTAAAATTCTTAAAGAATGCGTTTTTGTATAGATTTTCAGTTTGACTAGCAGTTGCACTTATTAGAAAAGAATGATCACAAATGAAGCAAAGATTCATTTTTCACAGATGGCTTCAATCTTTTGATGTTATATCTACCTCTAATCTGCTCTGCAAAATTGGCCTTCTTTGTTTGTTTGTTTATTCACTTATCATTAATAGTGTATATCTAGTGGCAAGGCAATTTATGCTTCCTAAACAGCAGGGAGGATATTTTATTTCCTGACTAATCTAATGGATACAGAATTGAATACAATAAGATAGAAATGCTTTTTTTTAAAGTAGATGTATTCAAACACCTTCTTGTCCATGGCTTCCATATTACCCCAACTGAGTAATTGTACTGATCCAAATGATACTAGCATACCCCTGAGTGTAAGGAAATAGTCACATCGAAGTTGAACTTTTCTGATGTAACTTGTGTCTTTCTGTTTGCACACATATAGATGAACAGAGAGCCAGAACAGTCTCATTCTAAGAAATTATTTTGCAAATCATTGAAAGTTTCAACAGTATCTTAGAATTCACATATAACTTTAAAGTACATTAATTATTGACTATAAAATAACCGTGGAATGAAACTTTGTTTCATGACTAATGTCAATAAAAATATGAAAAAAAATCATTATAAGCCTTTTTCAAGCAGCCTCAAATTCTATGAACTGAATTTAATTATGGAGTGAATTTGTCATATTATTTTATTTCCAGAAGCATGAAAATGGCTACAGTCAAAGAAGACAGTAAATAGATCACAAATGAAAAAGTTTTGGTGGGTTTTTGTTGTTTTTGTTTGCTGGTTGGTTTTACATCTATTTGGATGATCAAGCAAATTGTCAAAGACATTTCAAGTTGAGTATACATTACAGAGACATTGTTAATTAGTTTTTGAAAAGAATGATATCTTGAAAATATATGCGAGAGCAATGGAACAACCCACAGCAGTGTAGCTGTAAATTTTTTCTGATCCACACTAATATGTTTTGCATGGTGGTTGATTTTAATGTCAACATGCCACAATTTAGAATCACTGGAGTAGAGTTGCAGTGAAGTATTGTCCAGATGGCTTTAATTGATACATAAAGATCTACTCTGGGTGTGTGTCATCTTCTGATAACAGTCTGGTTTAAAGAATATGTCAGAGGAAGATTACTTACTTTCACTCTCTTGGCTTCCCCCATTCCAGAGTTCATTTACTCAGTCATTACTATTGCTGATTTCTTCACTGATTTGAAAACTATTATTTCCAGGCTTCCATTGTTGACTATGAACTATCTACCCTCCAGGAACTCCTTATGTTTGAAATACATACTGATACTACAGAGCCATCAGCCTCATGAACCTAACAGCTACAAAGCTCTTGGTATCTCCAATGTAAGAAAGCCACTGTGGGTCCTCTCTGACAGCCTCAAGGACTGAGCAAGCACCCAGTTCTTATCCCCTCAGATGTGAGACAACTCTTGTTACTATTTTAGCATACATGATTTAGCAAATTCTTTAAACACACACAATCAGTTCTGTTCCTCTAGAAAATCTTGATTAATTATGTTCATCACATTATCAAGTTACAACATTTATGTAAATTAAACAGAATTGAACTGTAATTCATCATATTATCACAGAGGCAACAATTTTTTGTTGTTGTTTTTTCCAACACTGTTTAGTTTTAGTTCTACAGTTTCATGAAAGGACCTGACATTTAAGTCACTTTCTTTTTTCTTGAATAATGTTGATTTGAAGGGATATAGTGACTTAATTATGAGAATGCTTATTTTGGTGATTTATTTGTATGTATACATATATAGGTATTAAAGTTTATTATACTGAGATTTTCTCATGCAACCATTTAATTCTCTAAGAAAGTTGATACATAAAATCTGTTAAGTATTTTTTTGGAATGTAGGTCTTTCGGGATTTTTGTATAAAAATAAGTCTAGCTAAGCAAAATTACAGTTAAAATTAAAGAGATAATTGAATCTATTTTCAGTTCTTTTGTGAGCCATTTTCTTCTTGTAAAAAATTGTAGCTAGCGTGTCAAGAGGGTTTTTATCAGTTTTTATGGTTTGTATTCACTTTATTATATTTATTTTCACTGAAGGACCCAATACTATTATACATTATAGTTGTTTTTATGAATATACATACTCCTTATATAACAGTACAAAATTAACCAGCTCAGTGGTAGATTGGAATTTTTCAACTTTTCATTGTTTATATAGTAGTCAACCTTTCAAACAGGCAAGGAAATTCTGCTTGAAGATGTCTGGAGTTGTTCTGGAGACAGGAGAGCATATTACTATTCTCCTTTGTGCCATGAATGTGTTTGTATAAAAAATGTAAGATGAATGAATATCATCAGAGATATGAAGAAAAATGCAAACTGCAAAATTGTAGTGGGCAGATTTGGATAACTAGGTGAAAGGGTAATAGTGTCTATGAACATTTAACACACTGAAACCTGGGCTCTGTACTTAAAATTACCATTGGCTTAAATTGCTCGACCACTTACTAAGCAAGGCATTAAAAGTTTCTGAGCATAATCAAGAAGGAAGTATAATCTGAGCCTCTATCTCAGAGATACTATGGACTGGTGTGAGTATCAGGATTATAGAGTTTTATCCATCTTCATAGACTTCATATAAGGGGATTGAATAAATATGTAATTTATTATATATATTATTATAATATATAATTTGTCATGGGGATTATATAAACAAAATGACAAAACAAAACAAGTTCAGGAAGCAAGAATTTAAGAATTAAATATTTAAATTTAGTAATTAAAGTACTAATATTTTAGAAATGATGCTACGATCTCATGAGAAGATGGGATGAAAGAATTAAAATAGAAATCAATATAGATTTCTAGAGGACAAACATTACAAATGAAGAACAACAAGTAGATGTCTTATGCCAAGAATAGACATGGTATATATCAATAATATAGACACAAGGAGAATTTAGGAAAGTTGGAGAGAAACAAGGCGATGCTCAGGAGATAGATGACAGTAGGTAAGGAGGTAGCAGATTACACAGCATCCACAGCCATTGTAAGAACTCTACTAGAACTGTAGCCACTGGATGGTTTTGTCTAGAGCACTGGCATGAACTGATTTATGGTTTATTACATAGCCCCAAGGGGTGTGCTTTAAAGGGTGGTTAGAAGAGAGAAAGAGGGAGCAGAAGAAATGAAGTGGCTGAAAATACTTGCAGCATCAACAAGTGCAGTAACCTAGTGGACATCATGAAAAGTGGACATATTCTATCTATGATTTAAAGTAGAAGGTCTATGTTCATTTACTAATGTACGATTGGTGGGACAATAGAAAAGAATGAGAAAGTATTTTACCTCAGAGTCTGGAAAAAATGGAGTTAACTATACAATGAAAGTGATTAAAAGAAGATTGTTTTGATGGAGCCAAGAACTTTTGGAAATGATATATTGAAATATATTAAAGATTCTTAAATAGAAAGTTTACCAGAGGAGTCTGATGTAGACATAAAATCTTCATAGACATAAAAATTTGTCAGTGAATATTCACTAGCTATAGTTAGGAAATACAGAGGCACCCCATTTAGGATGAATGTAGGTAGGTAAAAGTCTAAGAATTAATTCTTAAACATTACAACATTTGACAGTTGATAAAGTAGAAGCTAACAGAATTTGAAAAGATGGCTAGTGAAGGAGTAATGCAGGAAATTATAGAAGATGATATCTGTAGTGGGATCAGATTCCTCCTAGTGTGTATGAAGACTGAGCACTCCTATACATGAATAAATAATTTTTTAAAAAAGGAAGATGATATTCCACACCAGAGAGTATTCAAATCAAATTAATTCAATCAGAATTCTATTAATACAAACGATAGCCACTGAACATGACAATGGAGCTGCATAACTTACTTTCTTTTTGCTATAACAAATTGTCTAACCAAATGACTTATTAGAGGAAGTATTTACTTTCGGATCATGGTGTCAGCAGGGAAGGTGTGACAGAAAGTGGCTCCTCCACGGCAGTAGTAATTAATGACAAATATGAAATAAGAGTGATAACAGTCAGGATACTGAAGATGAAGACCAAACTAGAGGCAGGCATAATGTTCAAAAAAAGTGATTCGGTTCTGTCAGCCCAGCTTCAGGCTGTAGATTCCACAACTTCCCCCAAATAATGCCACCAGCTGAGAAAATGTGCTCAAACTGTGAGCCTTGTGGGAGGCTTTTCAGACTCAGACTATAGCATTGTGTCTCTGAACCCTAAAGACGCATGACGACTTCACGAGGCAGAATCCATTCAGTCTGAGTTCAAGAGGACTCTGATCCTCACAGTTTCAACACTGAAAGTCCTAACTCCATAGTCTCTTCTGAGACTCAAGAAAACCTTTGCCTATGTGGTCTTTAAAATAAAAGCCAAGTTGTGTATTTCTAGTGTACAATGACCTAGAGTAAGAATTATTCCCCAAAAGAAAAGATTAAAGGATAACAAGAAACAATTGATAGAAAATCAAAACCCAGGAGGACAAACATTGAATCTCAAAGATTCATGTCTGTCATCCAGAAGGAAGACTCAGTTCTGATGTCAATTTCTGTACTAATTATTTACAATGTTGTAATAATCAAATGCCTAAAAGAACAACATAAATGTAAAGAGATTATTTTTGGCTCACAGGTTCAGAGATTGTAGTCCACCATGTCTGGGGAGCCCGGGTGACAGAAGTTGCATTATCTGTGGATACAGAATCTATGGCTGTAGTCTTCACAACGCAGTGGATAGGACACTTAGAACACACACTGAAACCAGAAATAGGTGTCATCTAAAAACTTGCACTTTCAGTGACTCTGCATCATTTACACCACCCATACCCATCCTCTAAAGTCTACACAACCTTACAAAACAGTACTGTGGTCTAGAGAACAAGTGTTTAAACATATGGACCAGTGGGAGACATTTTAGAGTCAAACCATGACAGTGGCTGCCTCTTAGAGCACAGAGCAGAAAGCACTACAGAGATCAAAATGAGCTTCATTATGGTATTGTCACATACACATATCATTGTCTTAGGGTTTCTATTGCTAAGATGAAACACCAATGACCAAATGTAAATTGGGGAAGAAAGGGTTTATTTGGCTTACACTTCAGAGTTGCTATTCAACACTGAAGGAGTCAGGAGAAGAACTCAAACAGGGCAGGATCCTGGAGGCAGGAGCTGTTGCAGAGGTCGTGGAGGGATGCTGCTTACTGGCTTGTTTCCCCTGGTTTGCTCAGCCTACTTTCTTATAGAACACAGTGTTAGGATTCTGTACATGTACAGCTCGGAGGGGGGGGTAGGGGAGGGGGAAGGGGTCTTGTCTGGCGCCTTACATCATCAGCAGGTGACTACATGCCACCTTAAAAAGTCAGACATGGACCCCCATGCTCTCTCTCTCTCTCTCTCTCTCTCTCTCTCTCTCTCTCTCTCTCTCTCTCTCTCTCTCTCTCCTTCTTTTCCTGTGTATCCTCTCTCTGTTCCTTCCTACAGGCCTGGCTTCACCATCCTATCCCCTCTTCTTTCTAATAAAGCCCATTCTGACTCAGGTAGCCATGGCCTGTGACTCTTCTGCCAACCAACCAGTGCTGTTCATCCTTTCACCCAGAACCAGCAGCCCAGGGATGACATCACCCACTATGGGCTGAGCCCTCCTTCATTGGTCACTAAATGAAAAAATGCCTTACAGATGGATCTCTAGGAGGCATTACCTCAGCTGAGGCTCCTTCCTCTCTGATGACTGTAGTTTGTGTCAAGTTGATGCACAAAACCAGCCAGTACAACTGAGTGAGCTCTTGTCAACTTGACACACAAACACATCACAATTAAGCCACAACCCTTTCTTATTCCTCCCCAAGATGTTAAATAACAGCCTTTACAAATTCAAACACACTAAAAATTTAGTCCCTTTAAAATAACCAATTTCTTAAAATCCAAAGACTTAAAATTCAAAGTCTCTCAACTCTGGGCTCCAGTAAAATACATTCTTATATCAAGAAAGAAGAATCAGAGTACTGTCCCAATCAAAGCAAAGCAAAACAAAATTCCAACCATTCAGTGGCTGGGAGCTACTCATGATCTTCTGGCCTCCTCCAAAGGGCTTGGGTCACTTCTCTGGCTCCACCATCTGCACCAACAACCGTTTATCTTCTAGGCTCTGACTGGTTCCACTCCACTGCTGCTGCTGTTCTTGGTGGTCTTCCCTTGGTACTGGCATCTCCAAAATGCTGGGGCACCTTCTGTAAAAGGGATGCACTTTCACCAATAGCCTCTCATAGGCTCTCTTCATGGTGCCAAGCCTCAAATTCTTTGCACAACCCCTTGAGTCGTGGGCCTTCAACTGCCACTGGGGCTGCACCTTCACCAATAGCCTCTCCTGGCCTTTCATAGTGCCAAGCCTCAGCTGCTTTCCATGACCCCTTCGTGCCTTCAAAACCAGTACCACCTGGGTGATGCTTACTCATGATCCAGTTCAGTTGCCAACATGAGGTATAACCATGGCTGCCTCTGGAACACAGCTTCTCTGTGCTCTCAGAAAACGCTTCCCAGAAGATTTCACAAGGGATCCTGGTCTCTTCTTAATCACTGCTATTTTCTTCACTCCAGTTGACCAGCATCAATTGTCCCAGTAACACAAAGGTTTCACTTCAGTAGTTCTGGTGTCTTGTTAATCGCAGCTGATTCTTCAGCCCCAGCTAACCAGAAGCACAGCATCTTAACTCAAAGTAACGAATAGCCCCGATAGAGTCTTTGATCATCCCTCTGAAACTTCACAAACCAGGCCTTCATTTTGTGTACTTCTCTGAATAATATTCTTATCTTCCAAGTTCCCACAGAACATCCCACTGAGGTTTCTCAACACTCAATGGCTCTTCTAGTCCAATGTTCCAAAGTCCTTCCACAACCTCCCCAAAACATGGTCAGGTCTGTCACAGCAATATCTCACTATAATGCTACCAATTTCTGTCGTAGTTATGGTTTTTATTGCTGAGGCCAAATACCATGACCAAAATGCAAAGTTGGCGAGGAAAGGGTTTCTTTGGCTTACACTTTGGCATTGCCGTTCATCACTGAAGAAAGTCAAAACAGAAACTCAAGCAGGGCAGGGTCCTTGAAGTCAGGAGCTGATGCAGAGGTCATGGAGGGGAGCTGCTTACTGGTTTGCTTCCCCTGGCTTGCTCAGCCTACCTTCTTATAGAACCCAGCTCAGGGATGGCACCACCCACCAAGGGCTGGGCCCTCCCCATTGATCAGTAGTTGAGAAAATGCCTTACAGCTGGATCTCATGGAGGCATTTCCTCAAGTGAGGCTCCTTCCTCTGATGACTCTAACTTGTGTCAAGTTGAGGCACAAAACCAGCCAGTACAATCATCTACTGTGTTCATATTCATGACCAGTGGCTTTCTCTTGTTCCTTTCCCTCAAAACAGGACATTTTTATCTCCCAAACAATTTCTATTCTACTTTCATGGTCAATGTGTGTACCTATGTATTAAGCCTATATACTGCCTATGAGGGAAACCACAGCATTTGTCCTTCAGCTCTGGCTTATTTTTCTTAACAACATGCTATAAAGTTCCATCCATTTCCAAGAAAATGGAATTGTATTCATATGTTATAACTGAAGATTATAAAAAGGTACCATGTTTTCTTTATCCATGGATATGTTGGTAGGAATCAAAGCTGATTTCATATATGGCTGTTGTGAGGTATCACAATAAACATGGATGTACAGATAGCTATCTTTGGCTGACTTCAGTTCCCTTAAATGTAAATGACAAAGTGGTATATATAGATCATATGGTAGTTCTATCTTCAGTTCTGTTTTGTTTTGAGTGGCTATACTAATTTACATTATTACTAGTAGTGGATAAAGATTTGTTTTTCCGTACATTCTTGCCAAGATGTACTGATGTTTGTTTTCTTTATAATAGCCATTCTGACTTAATTGAAGTGGAATCTCAAAGCAGTTTGGATTTTTATTTCTGCAAAGGCAAGGGATGTTGAATAATTTTTTAAATATTTATTAGCTATATGTACATCTTTTAAAACTGTGCCTGTACTATTTGTTTCCCATTGATTGATTAGATTATTTCTTTTTGTGTTTAGTTATTTCTCTTCAATTCTTTTTATATTCTATCAATTAGTTTCTGGGATATACAGCTGTCTAGAGTTTCTCCCATTGTGTTGGATGCCTATGTGCTTTCCTGTTCAGAAGAGTTTAAATGTCATCCAATAACATTAACCAATGGTTGCTGTTATTTTCTGAGCTACTGGTATCACAATCATAAAGTCTTTGCTTATGTATGAATAGTTACATGTTTCCCTTGTCAGTATTTTAGTTTAAGGTCTTACATTAAAGCCTTTTGATACATTTGTAATTGATTTTATGTGATAACTATACAGTTCCATTCTTCTCTATTTGGATATCCTGTTTTCCCTGCATCATTGACGAAGAGGCTCTTTTCTCCAGTGCATTTTAGTGTCTTTTTGGAACATCGGGTGGATATGCATATGAGAATACATTTCTTGATCCTTAGTTCTATCCCATGGATCTATGCGTTTGCTTGTGTGTGTGTGTGTGTGTGTGTGTGTGTGTGTGTGTGTGTGTGTAACATTTTTTTTATAGAACGAAAGTATAATGTGGAATCAAGTACCATATACTTCAATCTTCATACTTTCTTGTACTTTCTGTTCAGGATAACTTTGTGTATTTGGAGTTCTTTGTGTTTCCATATGAATTTTAGTTATTTATAATATTTTAGGGAAGAATATCATTGGAATTTTAATAAAGCCTACATTAAATATGTTGATAAACTTTAATAATATAGCCATTTCCACAATATTAATTCTGCAAATCTATAAGATGGACGACCTTTCCACTTCCTAGTGTTATCTTCAATTTAATTGGTGAACCAAAGTCTTAACTGTAGAGGTCTTTGACTTCCTTATTTGTGTTTATTCCTATTATTCTTCATTTGTCCTTTAACAATTATTTATTCATTCATTTCATTTCATTCATTTATTTATTCATCTATCTATCTATTTATTTATTTGTTAAGGAATGGGTGTGTAGGTCAGAGTACAACTTGCTGGGTCAGTTTTCTCCTTTTATCCTGTGGACTACAGTGATCGAATGTGGGCTATCAAGCTTGTCAGCAAGTGCCTTCACCCACTGAGCCATTTTTTTCTGGCCTTATTTGGTCATTGCAAATATGAGTGTTTTCCCGATTTCTCACTGCACGCTTGATCACTAGCATATAGGAAGCTCCCTTTCATAATTATTTCAGTATCCAGCCATTTGCTGAAAGTCTTTATCAAGTCTGAGTTTTATGGTAGAGATGCTAAGGTTTTTAAAGCATATCATATTATCTGAAAATAGTGATGATTTGACTTCATTTCTGATTTCACTGGTAGCTCCTGAATTTCTTTTTTTCTTTTCTAATTTTATTAATTTTGCAATGTGTTTTTCCACATTATTTATCTTCTGAAAGAAATAATTCTTCATTCCCCTTACTTTTTCATTGTTCTTTCTGCCACCATTTCATTATTTCTTCCTCAATATTTTTTTTCTGACTACTACTTCAGTTTATTTGATTTCTCCTTTTTGACTAAAACCTTGAGTTGTACCACCAAGTAGTGTTTTGAGATCTATCTAAATTTTCTAAGTAAACACAAATAGTTATAAAATTTTTGCTATCCCTTTGTTGCATTCCAAAGTTTCTGATAAATTGAATACTCATCTTCATTGGGTTAAAGAACTGTTTTTTTTTTTTAATTTGCTACCTAATTTCTTCAATGATCAACTGATCATTCACATAGGTTTTTGTTGTTGTTTTTGGTCAGTTGGATGATCTGTCTTTGTGTCTTCTTTTGTATGTTTGGTTGGTTGGTTGATTGGTTGGTTTTCCCATCTACCTGTGTTTACATGGTTTTCCTTCTGTTGTATGACTTTTCCTGGGGAGATGTAAACAAATGCCTACTCATTTGATGCCTACCAGACAAGAGCCTGAAAGACTCAAAAGACGAAGAAGCCCACCCCAGCATGGGTGATGACTCATAAAACCTACATCCTTGGAGCTCTCTGATCAAAATTTAGACAGGTCAAATGGTCAGAGAGTCTCTCTTTGCAACATTTCTTACTGCTTATATAATCTTGGGGAGAGAAAACCTTTGCAAATCTGGTAAATTTCAGGGATTTCCTGAGACTTGTTCATTAGTCCCTGAGTTTTAAAGAGCCTCCTTTCAGAATGAATTGTTTCAATTTGGAACCTCTTCAGTTTTACCAAGACTCCTTCCATGATGAAATGCTTCAACTCCAAAGAAATATAACACAAAATGAAGTGTCAGTTTGACAACCAAAAACATCATTTTTAAACAATAATGTTCCATCTCTTGTTCTCATTGGCTCCTGGACATGCTATAATATAATAAACATATAGTACTTCCACATCCCCATAAGCAGTTCCAACACTGTTTGCTGTTTTTTATTTAAGTTCAAATATTTCATGAAATCAAAGCGATATCTTAACTGTCAGCTTCTATAAAACCAAAAGGAAGTTATATACTTCCAGAATATAATTACACAAAACAAGCATTCCTATGCTATAAGGAGGACATACTGGCAAAACAAGGAATGAATGAACCAGAGCAAGGCTGAATCACAATAGCCTAAGTCCTCAACTCCATGGCTGGTATCTGGTGGTCATGTTAAAATCATCTGGAATCCAAATGGCTTAGGGAGCCCCAGCCCTCCAACTCTGCCACAGTTGGCATAAGTTTCATTCCTCTTGGTTATACTCCTTACATTCGGTTGTCCTCAGTAGATGATGTCCCATGGTTAATACATCTCCAACATCTGTGATCTCCTCTACAACTTGGGCTTTTTCTTCACAGATCTATACAGTGACTTCTTGAGGACTCCTTTCAAAGACTCCAACCCTCCTCCACAGTGCCTGGTCTTAGTGGCTCTCTGGAAACATAATGGAAAATTTCCTGGCTCCCTCAATATTGTATCTTTCAAGTCCACTGAACCAGTAACATTTGAGAAAGGCTGCCAGCTCAGAATAGAGTCAAATCTCTTGTTCCATATCCAATCAGCTTGAGTGTGCAAACCCTGGAGTAACAGCTCCAGAGATAGTAGTATTTCCGATGTAGGGAAGCCCTTGGAGGGCATTCTTAATGTAGGTTCTCTCTTTATAGGTGAATTTGTAACTTCATCACGGAGATCTCTCAATGGGTCTTGTCCTTAAGACATCTTGCTTGTCATCCTAACCATGAGGACCTGGCTTCTCCTTGAGGATGCTAATCTCTCCATTGGTTACACATGCTGTGTCTTCTGCACTCTCCTTGTGTGAAACCTTAAACTTGTTCATATGCTTTTACATTTTAAGCCTTACGCTTCATCTTTCTGCCCCACTTTTTGTTTGCCTCACAGTAGACTTGCATGAGACCAGCGAACAGTAACTACAACACAATGTGAATGTTATCCTGTCTTAAAACATCCTCCACTAAGCAGATTGAAGTTACTTTGAATTCAACCTCAAGTTTCAGAACACAGGCAGAATGCAACTGTATAATTTTCCAGAACAACATAAAATGGTCTCTAGTCCAGGCATTGATAGACTTTTTGTACCCCTCTGAAACTTCATGAACTGGGCCTCCCCTGTCTGTTTCTCTCAGCATTCTTGCCTTCTAAGTACTCAGCAGAATAGCACTTTAAGTTTTGTAGCTCATAGGTCTATAATCATCCACATTCATCTGGCAAGCTATTTCTAAGGGCTAAAGAGCTTTGTAGTCAGGTTTATCACAACCCTGGTTCCTGGTACCAGTTTTGTGCATTATTTACTTTTCTGGTGGTTACAAGGACAGACCTGACAAAGACAACTTAATGAAGAAAGAGTTGATTTTTGGCTCACAGTTTCAGGGGTACAGGTCATCATCAGGTCAGGGAAGGTACGGCTCCAGGAGGCAGATGTTCACATTGCATCCACAATCTGGAAGGAGAGAGCTGTGAATGTTTATGCTCAACCTACTCTCTTACCCATTTCCATCTACCCCATCCTTCCTTCTTCATCCTTCTTCCCTCCCCTTCTCCCTTTTACTCCTCCTCCTTCAGTTGGAACTCCAGAACATGGAATAGTACTGCCTCCATTTAGGGTGGATCTGTCCACCTCAATGTACCAATCTGGACCACAGACATCACAAGAAACTTGCTTCCATTTGATCCTAAATCACATCCAGTTATCCTTCAAAATTAATCATCACAAACACATTACCTATTTAGGAGTGAACAAAACCCATAGTTATCTGCTATCTTCGGTGTTAATTTTACAACCAAGAATGAGACTAAATAAAAAAGATCAAACAAATTGAAATGACAGCCTGTTTTTATAGTCACTGTATTGCTCAATGGTGGTACATCTTAGTAAAAAATCTGTTTCTGTTTTCTAATGTCTTATACATCCAAGAAGCACACACACACACATACACACACACACACACACACACACACACACACACACACACACACACACACACACACGGGGAAAGACCTTATCAGTAAGGCAAAATACTTGTAAATATTTTTAGAACATGTAGTAACCTGATCTATCTTCCTAACTGTGTTTCTGAACTATTCAATAGGGTATTCGTATTAAAATACAGTTTAGCTAGTTGAAATCTTGCCTGAAATCCCAGTGTTTAAAAGGTGGGGCAGGGCCATGGAGTTGAAAGTTATCCTGTCTACAGAGCACCGTGAGAATCTGAGGTCAGTCTGAGACACTTGAGACCCTGAATTAGAATGAAATCAGAGACACATAAAATAGTAAATCAAATAAAAGACTGTTTTTCGTTGTTTGCTGTTCGTTTGTTGGGAGAAGGGAAGGGCAGCCACCTCACAGTCTGCTCTGAGCTCTGTAAGAATGTGGCAAAACATAATGATGTTGCCTATGAGGAATGAACATTTGTTTCAGTAACTGTCAAAATGCTCTGTACATGGCAAATTGAAAGGAGACTTCTTTTTTGTACTTTTGTTTTAACAAACTAGTGGATTATTTTATATTAAATCCATAGAGAGCAATTAACTGCCCACTGGGGTTTTCTTCATCCTTGTAATTCTTCTTATAAAAGGAAAGAGTCTCTTAAGTTTGCTATTCTCATGTCTATTGTGGGAATTCTGCAATCAGCTTCCATTGAAACAGTCTATGTAAATCTAAGAGTCAGTAAAAAAGGCTCCAGCTTGAATTCCACATTTTTACCCCCCTCCTTTACTATGTGTAATGTATTAAAGGCAATGGTCCATATCTGGAACAATGCACCATTTAAGCCATTCAAATGTGTTATTTCCAATTATATTTTCTGGCAAAAGTTAAGACATATATGACAAATACAAAAACTTAAAAAGTAATTTTAAAAAATGCATAAGGCTCAATATGAGAGTAAAGATGTAAATGAAAAGATAACTTAAAGTAATAATATATTTGTCTACTTCCTTGGATCTTGAGTGGTGGTAACATTTTATTGGGGAAAAAATGGGACCTGGGGGGATTTCTTTGTGCTTGAGAGCACTAGCCATTTTCCCAGGACCTGAGTTCAATTCCTAGCACACACATGCCTGCTCAGAATCATAGGTAACACCAATCCTAAGGTATCTATCCTATGACTTCTTACGTGCCAGGTGTACAGGTGGTACACAGATACACATGCAGATGGCAAAACACTTATACACCTAAAATAAAATAAGAAGATATTCTACAAAAAAATGTATATTAACTAATATATGCAGACCATATATGCCTATCAGTGTTTGTGCACATGTGAGCATGTGCCATAGAGGCCAAAAGAATAGGTCAGATCCATCGGATCTGGAGTTACAACCAGGGTGTGAGCTGCCTGAAGTGGGTGCTGGGAACTAACCCTCTCCTCTGGAAGAGTAACACAGCACAAGCACTTAACTCCTATATTATTTGCTGGAATCAACACATCCCTACCTCTCTTCTGTTGCCATGCTAATGCCCCTGAGACACTTTACACCTCTCATTCAACCCACTCAAATGTCAATCATCCATCCACGGATGGCTTTCCTAAAATCTCTAGGTTCTACAAAGCTAATGTCCCCAGCAGTTATCTAAGTTAAAGTCTCTGAGATGTTTGATACTGCTGCTCTATATCTTGCCTGACATCTTTCTCTTTGGAGTTGTGTGTCAATACCTCTTCTGGTATTTACCTGCCCCTCCCACCAGACTGTCTTTCAAGGGTCTGCTTTTGTCTCTTGTTGGTTTTTCTTTTATTTTTTTGGGGGGGGGCATGCCACCCAGCTTCCAAATAAACCACACATGGAGGCTTATTCTCAGTTATAAATGTCCAGCCTTAGCTTGGCTTGTTTCTTGCAGTCTTTTCTTAACCTAAAATATCCCCACTGGGGATATCTTTTGCCTCTGGGCTCTTACCTTTTTCTATTTCTGTATGTCTTCCTTTCCTTCTTACTCCATGTCTGGCTGTGTAGTTGGGTAAGTGGCTCCTTTTGCCCACCTCCTTTTGTTCCTTCTTCCTTCCTCTCAGATTTCTCCTTCTCTACATTCTCTCTGCCTGCCAGCCCCATCTATCCTTGCTCCTGACTTGCCATTGGCCATTCTTTATTAGATCATCAGGTGTTTTAAACAGGAAAAAGTAACACAGCTTCACAGAGTTAAACAAATGCAACGTAAAAAAAATAACACACCTTAAAATAATATTCTCCAACATTTGTCAATATGGTGAATGCTGCTGTTCAACATAATATTTCTCAGCTTCCTGAGTAGGTATTTTTTGGGATGTTGTCTACTCTTGTTATTCTCTAAAAGCCAATTCCAGCCCTCACTTCTATAATTTCTAGATATTTCATGCTGAAGCTCGGATAATTATATTTGAGCCTCACTATCAATAAATAAATAAAACTAGAGGTTAATATGTCATCCTTCCCAGTAATACTGCCCTTTTCTAAATCATACATTTTACTCAACATCACAACTATTTTGTATCTTTTATTGTTGCTTTTATTTATTTGAATGAAGGTCTCACTGTGCACCTCTGGCTTATCTAGAACTTGCTTAGGACAAGGCTGTCCTCAGATCTGCATTGCTCCTCCTGCCTTTGTCTCCTAAAGCTGGAATTATAGGCATGCACCACCACATCTGATTATTCATGTGGTTTTTCTAGACTAAACTCTAGTTGTTCTTGGTACCTGCCTCAATTTCAGAACCCAGCACACTTGAACTAAACTGAACTAATATTAATACTATTGTAATATATGCAAATGTTTCAATTTTCTTTTCTCTTGAGCTACCTTGACAGCTGCTTTACTTTCTTTTTGTTCCTGCTTGTCTCCCATACATTCTCTACTCACTTAATTACAGTAATCTATATCAAAAGTCATTCTGATCATGTAATTTTCCCACTTATAACACTTCAAACATTCTACATGGACCTTCTATGACTTACCAAATGCTGAGGCTCCACATGTCTTTTGTAACCTAATCCCAAAGAATCTAATAATGTCATAAACTCCACACCATGGAGAGAACCATCACTCAGGTTCCCATTAATATCAATGCCTTGTTAATAGTCAAATCCTTATCATTTCAGTAAGGGCAGTAATAGTTTTTATTAGGTCCATCTAGGAAATACAAATGCCAGTTGTTTTCAGACTTATATACTAAATTCATTGCAACATGCTCAATCTTCTGAGTCTTTCTCTCCCTCTATAATGCTATGCTAAGCCAGTTCTACCAAGATTATTTTACTTACTACACACTATCAATCCAAGCTTCAAGGAGTCATTACTCTAACATGACAGGGTTGGCTCATGATCACATTTCCAAAAGGAACCAATATGAGGTACCTCTCATTTAAAGAATGTATCCAACCCATGCAGGGACCACCACACATTTGACTAAAAAAAGTGGTCCTATGATGTGAGCACAGACTAGGACTTCATTTATTATTTGACCTTAATATGTCTCCTAGAAAACAAGGGCATAATGATGAGGAGCTTTTCTGGCATTTGTGAGTTCAGAACCTGTATCTATGTGATCTCAAAAGATACAGATATTTAATCTTTCCCTGTTATATGATGTTCTACTAATGGAAGAATAATGGAGCAATGGGGAAGGATTGCTTCTGAACATGTGTTTTTTTTATATATTTCTTCTGTAGGGTACATTCTTTTTTTTTCAATCAATAACTGAGTTTAAACCAGGCTAAGGTTTGAGAAAAAGGATTCTGTTTTTCTATTATATAGCCAGACATCAATCTTCTCCTCACAGTTTTTGACCTTTTTTGATTATTTGGGTTAGAAGTCAGCAAACTTCTGTAAAGGTCTAGATAGTAAATACTTCATGTTTTTCAGGTCATATAGTTTCCGTTGCACTTACTTAACTTTGTCATTGTGGCACGAAACAGTCATAAACAATAGGTAAATAAATAGATTTGACTGTGTTCCACAGACAAAACACTACATTTGGCCCATGGGCTGTAGTTTACTGACCCTAATACGTCAACTAATAATCTTTGTATCTGCCCATCTATCTCCTGGCCAGCTCTATGGCCTATTAAATAAGATAAATCTCCAAAAGTAAACGCCCCCAAGTAATGGTCACATCCTTATTGCTGTTGAAGGTTAGACACTGGTGCTTGATGGTAAATATGTCATCTTGATCCATACTGACACCATGAAGTCAGGTTCCACATAGGCATCTTCTATCAGCTCAGGATTACAGATACAGCTGGTCCTACTGTTTCAACCAACAGGTTTGTTAATATTGAATTACTTATCTTTTGAAAAATGGAGCATTCTCTGAGTGCTTTTAGAAAACAAAATACAATGATAACTTTATCAGAGTCCTGCAAGAAATTCAGTTGAGCATGAAAGTTTCTGTGAGTCTTTGCCTCATCCATCATGCTTTGCTAAGGTAGTTCTACCAAGTCCATGAAGCATATTAAGCTTCCATTCTAAGCTTGAAGAAGTCGCTTTATGTCATGCTAGGACTTATTCATGATCACATTTCTATAGAGTTAATATTAACTTAGAGGAAACGACCTTGATGTCCATTCTATCAACTATCTAGCCCTCTGTACTATCTACTTACTCTGCTTACCCCATAGAGCATCTTGAGGTTCACTGTGGGTCGTGTTCTCTCAATTACTGCTGCCATGTTTTAACCAGATCCTGATATTTCCCTTAGCCATTTACCACTTTCTTCCTGTTTTGGATGCCGGACTTCACAACTTGGGCCATATATTGACAATTCTAATTCTGATTTAAATGTAGCAAAGAGAGGCAGAGGAAGACCTTAAACAGGCAAACATGCAAACAAAGGGGATATGTTCCACTTTTTGTAGGTGGGGGACTTATATTGACCTAGAACATTTGGAAGATATAAGAATCCAGGTTTCTCAATCTCATTCACCTAAACATCTTCAGCTAGCTTTACAGGCATCACTCGACTGTGCTGTGTTTATGTAAGAGGTATGAATTCAATATCTTGTGAAAACACACCACACTTAAAGTCAAGAACTTATTATTTTCAGCAGATACTATGACCTAAGTGGTTTGTAATTCTCTTTATTATGACAGCATAGACAACATGGATTTTTGCATAATCCCTTCATTAATTGGTAGCTGGACTAAGCCTTTTGTGTATAAAGTCCCTGCTTCAGGACTTCCAGGGCAGTTAATAAAAACCACTAACCTCTAAAATTTATATAGTAATAATTTCCCCATATCCCTCAAGAGCTAGAGCTATAATATGTGTCTCATCATGGGACATCTCAGTAATTGTGCATATCAAAAGTATACAAAAAGCTATTTAGCACTCCTAGGAGTTATTATCTCAGAGCACTTCTTCCTTGATGTAGTTTATGACAAGATGTACTGAATAAAATTACTGTAATAAAAAGGATTTTCCTGTGTTTCCTGATACCTCTAAATGGCAATAGTACAGTGGATATCCTGGTTTTATTGTAACAACATATGATAAAAGCCTTCCATGATGCAGGGTGATGTGATTTGCTTCTCTATTAGTGTCCTTTAAAGATTACCCCAAGAGGTTATCATGGAGCTTAGAGATAGTTGGTGACTGTGTCTAATTAGAGTCTAAACTGAAAGATCTCCAAGTTCCAGGATTTGATATCTAAAGCCAGTTTCCTTTTACAACTTCGCATCTTACCTCAGTTGAACCACTCTTCACACAAACATCAAAGAAAGGGAAGGAAAAAGAAAGGTATGATGGGAAAAAGGACATAATCAAAGGAGGAAAGGAATGAGTGAATGAGAGAGGGAAAAAGAAAGGAGGAAAGGGAAGAAATAAGGAGGGAAAATGGAGAGAGGAAGAGAGGAAACGAGGAAAGAAGGGGGAGAGAAGAAAAGAAGGAAGGAGAAGGGATTGAGTAAGGGAGAGAGGAAGACTAGAGGACATTTATCCTATTCCACAGGTGTAAAGAAGTTTAAAAAGAGGAAAGAGAACATTAAAAAATAAAGAAAAGGAGCCAAAGTAAGAGTAGGCTATCAAAATAACTCATGGGCCAGTAAAGTTCCATGTTATTCCAGGCCTCTAAGATACTGTATAAAACACACTGCACCATTATCCTTGCTAAGTTTCAAGACAGCTAAGGTATTTACCTTCAATCCGTCATTGACAACAGACCACACCTAAGATATTAAGTCCCTTGTAGTTTGAGATTTAAGTTGAAAAGTTTTCGACGTGAGAGTGGTAGGAAATGGCACCAGCACTCTGTGGTCTGTTCTATCTAGCACAGTAATTCCTAAGGTTATTGGGCAGAATACAAATCACATATGCCACACATGATAGAACAGATGGAGAATAAGAAAACAATGAAGCTGAACTATTGGGTGTTTTATTTTTTAGAGATAAAAGCAAACAAAAAAAAATACTCCAAATACTACAGATCAAAGAGGTCAGGAGCTTATGTTTGTCTCATGTGAAACACAAAATTCTGGTCATAAAATTCTCTCCTCCATACACTCTATCAGAGCCCAAAGCTATGGCAAATCTGCAGCATTCAATAAGTGGCCTCCCTGACCCAGACTTTTCATCCATGGTGAAAGGAAAGAAATCAGAGGTCCTTATTTCATCTTAAGGAAGGACAGTGATGCTACCGGACATCATTTAGCAATCCTGTTATGTAAGCAGCATTTTTCCCACGTGATCACAAGATTTTCATGGCACTGTAGCCTTCAGCTGACCAGTCATGCCCAGCTACTGTGGCTAAAAAGTAGAATGTAATTTAGTGTAGTCTCTGCTTGAGGATCTCCCAGGTACAAAAGCTCCTGCGACAAGAAGTAGTTACAAATCCACTCCTGAAAACTAAAAAAGCTAATCATTATAACTATCAAAAATTCAAAAAGAGAAGTAAGCCACATGATAATGTCTTATGAAAGGGAATCAATAGTGATTCTCAAGAGGCCATAATCAAGGTTTATAGCTAACACATCCCTAAATCATGATATTGAGCATGTACGAAACTACCCATCGGTGAGATTTAAAAATAAAATCATGTAGCTTTGCATCTGCAAACCTGTAAGCCTAGCAATATACCAGTGGTCTGTAAACTCTCTTTGTGCGGCAGCCATATTTCCTGACTAAGCCACTTCTTCCTTTTCCTCTCTGTTACCCCAAGCTGCCTCCATCTGCAAACACAAAGCCTAGTTTCAGACATGTGGCCACAAATTTTCTTCATCTGTGAACCCTGTCTCATTGGACTGGCCCTACCCCTGCAACTTGGGTACCATCTTTTCCTGGTCCAGCTAAACAGCCCATCCACCAGTTTTGCCTGGCCTCACATAGGCCATACATCTCCTGCTCTGGCCCAATCTAAAGGATGACAGATTATCATATCAGACACACAAAGAAGCCTATAGGCCTATATCACATTGCAAAACAAAAACAATAGGCATGTTCAAAATAGCATGTCTTCCATGTACACACAAGTATTATTAATATCCCAAAATATTAATGGCTTTGACCCTCCAATCAAAAAACACAGACAAGATGAATGGATGAAGAAAAAAGATTTATCTAGCTTCTGTCTACAATGAACTTAGCTTGAAAGAGACACCACCTTAAAGAAAAAGGATGGAAAAAAATTACAAACACATGAGATCAAGAAGGAAGAAATTGACAAAATAGACTTCAATAGAATTATCAAAGGAGACAAAGAAGGACACTTCATTCTAATCAAGGGATCATTAAATAAGAAAAACATCACAATACTAAACATATGTCCACTAAACTCCGGTGTGCTCAATTTCATAAAAGCCAGCTAATGGAACCAAATGCACAGATTAACAGAAACTCAATAATAGGTAATTTTAATACCCCACTTTCTCCAATATTGAGAAGTCTGAATAAAAACAGAGAACCTTAGAATTAAGTGACATCTTATATCAAATGAACCTACATCTACAGAATATTCTACCCAAAAGCCAATATATGTGTGTATGTGTGTGTACATGTAAATATATATGTATGTGTGTGTGTGTATGTATGTATATATACATTTTGCCCAGCAGCACTTGGGAGCTCCCATAAAACAGACCTCATTCTGGGACAGAAAGTAAATTGCAACAAATACAGAAAAAAAATGATATAATTCCATGTATCATAGCTGACTTTTATGTAATAAAACTTGAAGTAAACAGCAAGCAAAAGTCTAGTAAGTGTATAAATTCAGAGATATTGAACAACATGTTACTGAACAATTAATGGATCAAAGGAGAAATCAAGAAATATATTAAAACATTCTTAGAACTAAATGAAAATTAAAATACAACACAGCCAAACTCACAGGTTAGAGGAAAGGCAATCCTAAGAGGGGAGTTTGTAGTCCTAAGTGCCGACATTAAAATATCAGAAAGAATACAAATAAATAAACTCAATGATGCAACTCAAGAATATGAAAAAAATAAAAATAAACCAAGCCAAATGCTGTGGGATGGTCTGTATATCAAATTACTCTGATTGGTCAATAAATAAAACACTGATTGGTCAGTGGCTAGGCAGGAAGTATAGCGGGACTAACAGAGAGGAGAAAAGAAAGAACAGGAAGGCGGAGGGAGACACTGCCAACCGCTGTCATGACAAGCAGCATGTGAAGATGCCAGGAAACCATGAGCCACATGGCAAGGTATAGATTTATAGATGGATTAATTTAAGATATAAGAACAGTTAGCAAGAAGCCTGCCATGGCCATACAGTCTGTAAGCAATATAAGTCTCTGTGTGTTTACGTAGTTGGGTCTGAGCTGTGGGTCTGGTGGGCTAGAGAAATTGGTTCTGAGTGTGGGCCAGGCAGGACCAGAAAAACTCTAGCTACAGCCAAAATTCAGTAGATGGCAAGAAATTATAAAAATCAAAGCAGAAATTAGTGAACTACAGACAAAGAAAGCAGCACAGGGAATCAGTAAATATAATAGCTGGTTCTTTGAAAAGATAAACAAGATTGACAGACCAATTGCCAAGCTAAAAGAGAAAGAAAGAGATGACCCAAATTAATAGAATCAGAAATGACCAAGGCAGCATTACAAAAGACATTAAAAGAAACATAGAAAATTATAAAGGAATACTTTAAAACCTGAACTCTACAGTAAAATTTAGTCCTGAAATAAACGAATAAATTTCTTGATTCATACAGACAACCAAACTTAAGAGACCAACCAAAATAGACCCATAACAATGTAGGAAATTGAATCATTAATAAAATTTTTTCTGAATGAGAAATGTCCAGGTGCAGGTGGATCCACAGCCAAATTCTACCAGACTCTATGGAGCCAGTACTTTTCTAATACCCAAACCAGGTGAAAACACCATAACACCAAAACAAACGTGCAGACCTATATACCTGATGAAGCAGCATGAAGATCAGTCAACATGACCAAGTTGACCTTAGCCCAGAAATACAGGGTTTGTTCAACGTGTATAAAAATAAGTATATTAAATCATGTAAATGGACTTAAAGATAAAAATCACAGGATTATCTCAACAGATGGAGAAAAGGTCTTGGACAAAATCTAACATGATTTCATGATAAAAGTCCTAGATTGGAGGATTGGAGGAACCATATCTTAACTTAAAAAATATGACAAACACACAGCCAACATCATTCATTAAAAAAAAAAAAAAAAAAAAAAAAACTTGAAGCAATCCATTTAAAATCAGGAGTGAGACAGGACTTTCTACCATCCCACCGTTTTCAATAGAATGCTGGAAGCACTAGCTAGAGCAAAATAAGAAAGCTAAAGGTATACAAATAGGAAACTAAAAAGTCTAACTTTCCCTATTTGCAGACATTATACATAAGAGATCCTAAAAAATCCCACCAGAACACCCTGCAAACAATTAACATTTTCAGCAAAATGGCAACTTTAAAAAACAGCATCTTTTCTGTACACCAAAACCAAGCATATTGAGAAAGAGATCATGAGCATACTCCCATCTGCAAAGCACCAAAGACAATAAACTAGCTTAGAATTAACCTAATTAAGGACATGAAGAAACCTCTGCATGAAAATTTAAAATCTCTGAAGAAAGAAAAAAATGACTCTAGAAAATGGAAAGACATCCATGTTCATGGATCACTAGAATTAATATTGTGAAAATGACCACCTTACCAAAAGCAGTTTACAGATTCAATGCATTCCTAATCAAAACACCCACAAAATTCTTCACAGATGGAGAAGAACAATCCTAAAACTCCCTTGGAACAAGAAAACACACCAGATAGCCAAAGTAATGCCAAGCAAAAAGAAAAACATTGGGGAATTGCTGTTCTGAACTATGAGGTACATTATAGGTCTACATTAATAAAGCAATATGGCACTGGTAACAAAAACAGACATGTAGATCGATGGAATAAAAGAGAAGGCCCAAATATGAATGCTCATAGCTACAATAATCTGATATTTGACAAATAGGCAAACAAACATACACTGAAGAAAAAGCAACATCCATACTAATGGTAGTGGGAAAACTGTATACCCACGTGCAGAAGAATGAAATTTGACCCATATCTATCACCCTGCACAAAGATGAGATTAAAGTGGAACAAAGATGTTAATTTGAGTCCTGAAACACTCTAAGTACCAGAGAAAACATAGGCAGTATACCACAAGATACAAGTGTAGGAAAGGGCTTCTGAATGTGATTCCATTGGAAAGAATTAAAGCAAAAATTGACAAGAACCTCATAACACTAAAAAGCTCTGTATAGCTGAAGAGACAATCAAATAAAGAAGAAACCCATATAATGAAGAGAATATTTGCCAGCTATAAAACTGACAGATTATTATCTAAAATATAAAAAAAAAAAATTGAGTCAAGGAAACAAATGATCTAATTTTAAAAAAAAAGGCTAGGGAATCTAAAAACAAAGTTCTCAATGGAAGAAATAAAAATAGCTACCAAACACCTCAAAAGTTCATCATCATCCTTAGCGACTAAGGAAATGCAAATTAAAATTATATTGATTTCATTTTCTTCCAATCAAAATAGCTGAGACCAACAAAACAACTGACCACAAATGCTGGCAATATTATGAAGAAAGTGTAACCCTCATTCACTATTGGTGGGAAATGCAAATTCATACAGCCACTCTGAAATCATTATGCAGAATCCTGAAAAATACTTTAAAAAGGAAAAAAGAACCAGCTACACCACTCCTTGGCATATGCCTAAGGGACTTGACATTCTACTCCACAGATACTTGCTCAGCCATGTTCATAGCCACCCTATTCACAGTATCCTTGAAATGGAAACAACTTAAATGTCCTTCATCATCTATTCAACATGAACGGATAATGAAAAACTGCTACATATGCACAGTGGAATATTATTCAGATATAAAGAAATATGAAATTTGCAGGTAGATGGGTGGACCTACAAAAGACTGTATTGGGTGAAGTAACCCAAATACAGGAAAACATAAGCTTCATGTTCTCTCATCTGTAGTCCCTAGCACCCAAACTTCAGATGTGATTATGACAACACAAAGTAACCAGGGAAGTATAAAGAAACCATGAGGAAGAAGGCATGGATGTGGGGGAGGGGAGAGACTAACAGGACACAGGTGATATGAAGTGGGAAATGAAATAACAAGAAGTCTTCAACTATGTGGAGGAAGGAGAGATACAAGGAGAAGGGATAAGAGACAACATCAAGGTAGTTTGATAAATCCCAAAGGAATCATATTATTTTAAATTTACCACAACATGTGTGTGTGTGTATGTGTATCTGTGTGTGTGTGTGTGTGTGTGTGTGTATGCGTGTCCTTGTGTATACAGCAATCAATGGCACTCACATGTCGGTGGCAACTAATATCTCTCTGATTGAAATTATTCTACACCCTAATCATCAGGAAAGAAAACATACCCAGTACTGAAAACCTAGCTAGATTCTCCAGGATAGAGAGGTCATGGACCGTAGAAAATAATTTGGTAGCACCACTTTGCTAGACCAGAATAATTCTTTACTACATTCTAAATCTTGTACCCATAGGTAAGTGTATCAAAGAAGATTCTCTCTACAGCAAATGGAGAACATAACAGAAAATCACAGCAGGATACAATGCAGAGATTAACAAGTTTGGGGAAGCCTGGACCAAACAGATACATTTACATCACAGCTCCTACATTTGTAGTTCAGGGAACATCAGAGAAGGGTGCTTGGAAAGACTGGACAAGCCAGAATACCAAAAAGTTTGATAAGAGATATTTTCTCCTAGAAATGGCTGTTGTAGAATGTTATTTTAAGATGTGTTACATTTGTTTATGTTGTGGAACATTAGTTTAATGATGCAAAACTGTGTTGCATTCTCTCATGCTGCATTTGTTTAACTCTGTGAACCTGTGTTACCATGCCTGTCTAAAACAACTGATTGGTCTAATAAAGAGCTGAACAACCAATAGCTGGACAGGAGAAGGGATAGGCGGGGCTGGCAGGCAGAGAGAATAAATAGAAGGAGAAATCTGGGAGAAAAAGAAGAAAGAGCAAGAGAACAAGGAGAGGAAGATGCTAGGGGCCAGCCACCCAGCTATACAGCCTGACACGGAGTAAGAGTGAAAGTAAGAAATACAGAAGTAAGAAAAGGAAAAAGCCCAGCAAAAGATAGCTGGGATGATTTAAGAAAAACTGGCTAGCAACAAGCCAAACTAAGGCTGGGCATTTATAATTAAGAATGAGCCTCTGTGTGTGATTTATTTGGGAGCTGGGTGGCAGGCCCCCCCAAAGAGTGAAAAGCAACCAACAACAAATGACTGCATAAACAAGACCAATGACAATACTGATGGACATATTGATGTATAAAGGGGAAAATTCCGTAGGGTCCCACAACTGACAAAGAACTACAGGCAAACAATGACTGACCAGAGGAAAATTAGTCTATCCCAGGGAGTAGCCACTTCTTGGTGGTCCAATGCAGAGTGGTAAGCCTTGGAACTATATATAGACAACAGTATGTATTCATGATTATCATGTGCACACATGTTTACATATACATATATGTGTGTATGTATGTATATATATAAAATATGTGTGTAACAAATAGTAATGAAAGAAAGAGGTTATCAATTTAAGAGAGAATGAAGGTATGGGAGGAAGATATTTGAAGAACAGTAGCTGGGAGGGGCTAGAGTGAGGAAGGAAAGTGATATGTAATTCTATTTCAGCTAAAAGTTCATTTAAAAAAAATGAAAAATATCAAAAATATGTAGCTTCAAAAATAATTACTTTTAACTATCAGTGGAGTACAATTAAAATTTAAATTTCACCATTTCTTTGATTATAATATAATCATATTTTGATAATATGAAGAATACTGTAGAACTTGATTTGGTAATTTGAAATAATTTATAGAATATGTTAATAGCTGAAGATAATTATAACTGCACTTAATACAATCTTATCAGGGCAAGTAAAAAGAATAATACACAAAGATGCTATTTTATATTACAATTATTTTTAAAAAGAAAAGATTGTTAATAATGATTATCTTCAAAGTCTGAAACTACTGGTCAAAAGTATGAATTTAAAAACTAACTTCCCCAAGAAAGAGGCACTCCTCCCTGCCTCACTGTATTGGGTGTAGGAATGAGTCCCTGTCTAGACTTGTATCTGCAGAATAAACCTTGCTGTTGCATTCTGGACATCCAAAGGTCTACAGTGGACTCTTTGGGGGGTCACAATCTGGGCATAACAAATTAGAGAAAGGATTTGAATTTTTCAAGTGTTTTACTACATTATGCTGTTTTCACATCTATCTAAAGAATACATTTAAAGACAAAGTGAGGTCATTGGACTAAAAAGTCCAATGCACTTGACTACACATTCTAACCTATGGATTGCCCAGAGTCCGGGGAAGATGCTATGACGGCCAGCGTGGGATATCTGAGGGAAAAAATCTAAGTACACTATGCTCTTATGTCTGTTAACTTTATTCCTCTAAGACAAAATTCTGTCTTTACAGCTGCAGCTCCGTCTGGCTTTCAGGGCAGAAATAACTCTAGATACACCAAGCTCTTCGTCCATCTACTTTATTTCTCTAGGATGAAATAGCTTCATACATACATAGCTTCAGTTCTGTCCTGACACTCAGTTCCTCTTTATCCCCTCATTTACTGCCCTCTCATAGTCCTGCTTACAACTAAGCTCTTACGCTTCCAGCCTCATCTTCGTCCTGTTTCTTCACCCTCCACCTCTGCTTGCCCTCTACTCCTGGCTCAAGAGTTCTGCCTTACCATCTACCTTACATCTGTGTTCTTCTCTTCTCCCTAGTCATGCCATTCTGTCTGCTTCTACAGAAAATGCCTGTTTTTCTTTTCCTTGGCCATGGGGTTTTTTTGCCTCCTCAGGAATGTTGTTCCACTCTACCTTCCACCTTGATACGTAAAAACTTCTTTTGTTCTCAGTCAATTGCTCTAGAGAGCCACTAGGCCTCAAGGCAAGGGTATGGTCTGATCTTCATTTGCACAAAAAACAAAGCCATGGGTCTCCCACAAGCTTGTCTTTGCCTAAGTGACCTTATCCAAGCACTGGCTTGAGCAGGGAAGTTCACACACACATTCTATGGGAACTGTGAGCACTAGAAATTCATAACAAGGCGCAGCTGAATATTAAGCTGTGTAACACCAAATAGTCCATGCTAGATGGCTTGCCACTTGACTGACCCCTGACCTGGTCAAGGTATAGCTTTAATACACAGCTGGACTCCTTATACCATATTCTTGTGGCTTGCTACACTAATCATGCAGGTAAAACCATGAATTCTCAACCTCCTTGATGTTCGCTGCAGTTGCCTGTCTCACAGCAGCTAACAGAATCATTGGATTAGGACCTGACAGAGTTTCACTGATGTGGGCAAATAAGAACATCAGCACCCTCATAACCTCCATCAGTTCTGTCCAACTGAAATCAGCCACTTAGAACAACACAGCTACAAAGTATTATGCATTCATTCTTCCTTCTGTCAGTTCATTCATCTTCTGATTTCAAATCAGAAGCAGCAGCAAAAATTCCTAAGGATTAGCTAATGAAAATATCATGATAGTGATGGATTGTGCGAAGAGAATTTCCAGAACATTAAAGTTGGGGAAAAGAAATTCATATAATTGAAAAAATCTCGAGCAACTATGGCCACAACTAGAACAAAGGCTTAGTCTTTCTTCCAAAAAATGTTTACATTAAAAAAAAATCACATTATCATTTTAGACGTACTACCCCTCTAGGAATAAGAGATGTTTATTAAATGATAATGTATTCCCTAGATTACTTTAATAAAAGCATTTAAGTGTAGTAGATGGCCTGCTACATCTGTTTATCTAGTTTGTGTACACAAAGAATAGTTGATAATGTGAAATTTCAGTGTATATATATATATATATATATATATATATATTCATGCATTATGTTTTTCATAGGCAAAATTCTTATTTCACAGAATGAAATTTTCAGTGGTGTAGAAATTTTATGTTTTAGTTAGTTCTGGCATTTTTGCTAAAAAAAAAAATAGTCAAATTTGCCCTATATTTTATGCAGTTGTATCCATGGCCAATTTAAAAATCACACTGAATCCACTTTTGCATAATGCTTCGGATTTGGTTGCATTCCAAACAGATTTATGACCTGTGCATTTAGGTCATTTAAAAGCCCCAGTGTTGGCTTAATTCTTTCTCCTTCCCTAATGTATGTTGTGGGGGTAGTGAATGAGGAGCTTATAGCATAGTGGATCAAGATAATTTTACTGGGCTAAGACAAGAATCAAATTAAGAACTGTGCTTTTAGAGATCAGAGTCATGAGAACCAAAGAAGAGAACAAAGCCAAAACCAGGGGAAAATGTCTCCAAATAAAAACGGAAGACGGTGACTCCAATCACCACCCAAAATGAGGCAATCAGAAACAGTTCTGGGCTTGGAAGTAAGTATAAGGCAGAGAAAATTGGGTTTTTAAAAATCAAATGATACTTCATTTAATTGGCTTAAGTGTGTATTAAAGTGTTATCTATAATTAAGTCCAACTATCCAGGGTCATGATGTAGCCTGTGTAACTTGTACAGTGCATGTAAATAACAGATAAAGTATATGGAGTCTCATTTGCTCAAGGGAAGTCCTTGTTTTTATTCACACAAAGGGTTCACATGGGCCAGGAAACCATAGGCTCAGATTAAGTAAACAAATTTCTACTGTGCTATTTTATGGCTTCCAACCTTTCAGTTCTCTTTGTCTAAGCTATGTTCAAAGTAAGACTTGCACTAAAATAATGAAGTGCTGTTATTATAGCATTTTAAAAAATTTAAATAGATCATGTGAAACATAATATTTGTATTTATGTGGTACAGTGTAGTGTTTCAGTACCTGTAAATAATGTGTAACTATAAAAATGGAGTAATTGATTTATCTATCCTCTCAGACACATGCCATATCTTTGTGTTGAGAATGTTCAAACACATTGGCTCGATATTTTGAAATATCAAATTGATTTTTGCCATTCCTAATTGCCTGCTGTTCAGGATTACTAGAAGCTATGCTTCCTATTGCTCCTTGCCTATTGACTGGTCTGTCTGTAGCCTTTCTTTCCACATTCCCTCCCTAGACACTTTATTCTGTTGTTTTAATGATGGGATCTTTTCATTTACTTCTACAAATATTTACTGAGCTGCAAATGCATACGCTCTAGGAGGTAATCCAGAGGATATACGATCTTTGCTTTTTCAGAATATTACAATAATGCTAGAAGCCAGGGATCCCACATCAGGAAGTATTCCAGGGTAAAAGTAACAATAAGTGCATCTGGGACACATGGGATAATAGAAGCTAAGTATGGGGATATAGTACTGTTAACTGAGCTTACTCAACATCCTTGTCTCATAGAAATTTTATCAACCCATGTCAAAACATTTCACTCCATATAAGATTAGAACACAACTTTTGAATTACAGCAACTTGAATAAAATAACAAATGCCCTGTAGAAATTAGGCAATTGTTCTCTTGCTCTGAATTTTCAATTCACAGTAGGAAATCTAATTAAGGACACTTGGGTGAGATCACTTCCTTATGAAAACACTAAAAGGATTATGTACACAGGTGGTAAAAAGACATCATCATATCTGAACCGAGGCTACCTCATCTCCACCAAGTCCCTAACGCCTTCTAAGTGAAAACCCCATTGTCTTCCCGTTTTTTTCCCCAGAACCATAAGACTAGGATCTGACTCTGAAGTAATGTGGTGATATTATTACTTGTTTGGGATCTCCTGAAATTTATCTCATCTGGAAACAACAACAACAATAACAAAACAAAACAATATATATATATATTGTTTTGAAAAAAAATAAAATGAGTAAAGAGAGAAGAATTAAGTATTAAACATTTCCTCGATCGGCAGAAAAAAACTGTACACAATCAGCACACAGAGAGAAAACATCATTTTCCTTTTTTTTTTCCTTTTCTTTTCTTAATGCATTATCTTAGTCTTCCAGTCAGCCATAGGTCCAGAATTCTTTTTGTTTTACTTGCCCTCTGGGGCCAATAGACCTTAATTAATTCCATTAATATGCAGCTGAAGCCTGAGATGTCACTATGCAAGACAAATGAATGGGTGGGAACAGCCACTTGTGTGGTAGCACTTTTTGGCTGCCACAATAAATGACGAAAAACTTAGTAGCTTCAAATCCCAATTTACTATCTCCACTTTTCTGTGGGCCAGAAGCCCAGGCCCTCCATGGCTCAGGTGATCTTCTGCTCAGAGTATCACAAATCTGCAAGCCTTGGATTATTCAGTGAACTGAGTCATGGGGGTCTGAGAAAGGATTAGGGTGCCACATCAAGAGATATATACTCAAATTAAGAAATCTCAACAAGATGGTTTTACTCATCCCACAGAAGGGTGCTTATCTGTCCCTCAGTGGGAAAACACCCAGTTGAATCAGCTGTCACCTTTTACCCATAATGCAAGAGGGGGCTGGGCTGCTCCTCAGTGGCTGAGGTTTACCTGTGCCATCTGTAATTAGCTAGCTTGTAAGGGGGAAGGAAAGGTCTTGAGAAAGAATATCTGGTGTCCAGGGTATGAGGCAGCTTGCCATGCACATCTTGGCCTCCAGGATTCTCCATGAGAGAAAGAATGACAGGATAGTGGGAAGGAAACTGATGCCTGCTGTGGGATGATCCTTCTGTAAGCTGTGAATACGTGTTGCTCTCATTGGCTGATAATAAAGCTGTCTGGCCAATGACAAGGTAATCAAATAGAAGACGGAGAAGAAGAAGGGCAGAGCCCCACCAGCCAAGGAGGAAGCAAGATGTGTAGAAAATAAGGTAACAAGACACGAACCATGTGGCAAAGCATAGATAAGAAATATGGGTTAATTTAAATGTAAGAGTTAGCTAGTAATAAGCCTGTGCCATTGGCTAAGCATTTATAATGAACATATTTTATATAATTATAGCCTTTATATAATTAATATAACTAATATAGTTTGGAAAGGGAATACCGGGTATAATCGGGCATATGGGACAAAAAGCTCCAACTCAGTTTACAGATGCCCACCTGCAGGACCCATTTGATAGAAAAGTCAGCTCCTCTCACTTAGGGATGAGAGGAACTTGCTAACTGAGTTTATTCTACAGGTCATCAGCAGAACCCAGGTTTATTGCCACAAACTGCACTGCTTTTTAGGATTGACTTGACCGAGGTGTAGCAGAAGGAAGGGAAGACAGACAACATACAGCAAAGCTGAGACTGGGCGGGCCATGTGCTCTAATGGAGACGCACCAGCAGCCCAGAAACTCAGTGCATCTACTATATACAGGTGAATGAGGAAGTTGATTGGCTCATTTAGGCAGTCGGTCTCTGTATGGGAGCAGTCTCAGGCTGCAGTCATCCTGGAAGAGGAAGCTGTGGATGATGCTTTCTGTAGACACAGTCAGTCTCTGTGCTCTGACCAGGGGAAGGGATCTCCATTATCCTGAGCCTGACCTAGGTAAGGCTCTGTTCCCATGGGTCTGAGGCACTGAGTCCCTTGACATGACCATACTCATGTCAACAATACATATTAATTCAGGACTTTATCTGCTCCCCAATTCTTATCTTTGTAGCGATGTCCTTCTTCTGGACTCTATGTCCTAGCTGTCATATAGGAACCCCTCTTGTTTCCATAGGACACCTCCCATCTTCTGCACATTGCCTGTTTCAGCTTCACCAGCAGTAAGATAGCTCTTTCTTAGTTTTTACTTTCTTTGTATTCCCTGTGTGATTATCCAGCCAGAGATAATTAATTTTAAAACTCCACATGATGAGATTATGTCCCCACTCCCCCACCCCAACCCAGGGGGAAAAATCTGGGATAATCTTTCCTGTTTAAGCTTTCAATGCTTACAACATCTTCAAAGTTGCATCACCTACTTAGTTTCTGTAAAACAAGGGGATGGATGCTTTTAGAATGCCATCCGTCCATTGGCCTGAGATGGTTCTCCCATTGGAGTTGGGAGAAATGGTTTATCTTTGGGGAAAGGGAAGAAGGAAACACACATGACAAAAAGACCAAGGGGGGGGGGGGCGGCACTGGCTGGTAATGAAGAAACGGCCTCCGTTTATGATTTGTCTGCCTGTGTTTGCCGTCTTGATTAGTTGCCAGCTGAATTCTTTTGCCTTTGGGTATGGTGTGCATAGGTTTATCATTCCTATAGGGTAGAATGATGAGGAAATCTCTGCTCTTGATTACACAATCATCATACAACCTCAATGTCCTGAAACACCTCTGTTCCCAATCTAAGTTCTATGGAAGAGTGAGAACACAGAACTGCTGGTTTTGGGGACCAGTGCTTATACAGTCAAGGAAAGACAGAAATGTGAAAATCCCAGCCATTCCATCTCCTGGCGATATCAGAGTACTAACAAGTCATCGATTTACCGTATTCTGAAACCAAATGATGGATAGCTGACATGAATTACTCTCTCATTAATTCTTCAGATACTCTCCCTGCCAGGAAGGAGATGGGAGGACAAGGGAACAGAAAAGAAGTCTCCCAAACAAAGCTGGACTGGTGGTATTCTGTGCACTCAGAAAACGCTTATTTTTATTTTCACCAGCCCATCTCTTTGTTCATGAGAGAGTACTGTCACTGTTCACAAAGTGCCTAAAAGTGAAGTTACCTGTGCTTAATGTCTAATGAAGGAACTTGTACCATGACTAAGCCAATGAGACACAATGAATTGACAGAGCTACTTAAGGTTTTAGAACCAGGCTTTGGAGAATCAAGCCTGGGCCATCATTTGTCAACAGTTTCCAATGGCGGAAAGTTATTTAACCCCTCTGTGACTTAATTTTCTCATTTGTCAAATGGGAAAAGAAATGTGAATTGTCTGTATGAAGCTCGGGGACATTAATATGAGAAGGAGAACATCTGTTGACTGTGCTTAGGTAATAAATGTTAAACATTGCCAGCATTAAAGTCACCCAATTATATAACACTGTCAGTTTTTGCTTAATTGGTTTTTCGTTTCATTTGATTTTCAATTTTTTAATTGATAAGAGACAGAGAAAGAGAGGAGAGAGAGAGAGAGAACATAAAGTTTGGTAGGTAGGGAGGTAGAGGGACACAATCCAAATAATATATTGAATTAAATTTTTAATAAAAAATAAAATGAATAGGAAATATATTTATGGAATAAACAGAAATATTCTACTATTTCTGCTCAATTAAAAAATCTATTAGCTTCTCACAAAGAAAGTTATATATACAAGTTATCGTGGCAATAAAAACTTCAAAGTAGAGAGTAGGCTACAGAAATGGAATAGATAACAGGGGCACATGTCATTGTGTACATGCTTGCATGACTCTGTACAATGGAGACTCTAATATAAAATTTAAACTTTAGGGACTGTGATGATTACTTTTGCTTGTCAGCGTTAACCCAGTGTAGAGTCACCTAGGGAGGGAATCTTAATGAGGAATTGTCTAGATAAGGCTGGCCTGTGGACATGCCTGGGAGGCATATTCTTCACTGGGTTCATCTGATGTGGAAAGAATCATCTTGAATGTGGATGGCACCATTTGTGGTTTGGGATCTCAGAATAAATGAAAAGGAGAGCTCGAGTTGAGCATGGCAGCTTATATGCATTTGTTCTCAGTGCTCTTGAATGGTGACATGTAACCTGTAGTTTTTTTGCCCAATAAAATGTCTCTTGTAAGATGCTTTTGTCATGTAGATGGTCACAGGAACAGGACAGGAAACTAGGACCGAACCAGTAGTGGATGACGGATATGATCTGAATATGATTTCCCCATCACCATAGCATGGTTAGTCCCCACTGCAGTCATTTGGGAAGTAGTACTGAGTGGTGCTGCAATCCTGCTGCAGTCTGGGTTCAGGTTCTGAGATGGGGAAGGGGCATGGGCAAAAAGAAATAAATTGTCCGACCACAAGCTGCCCATCCCAAATAGCTCACTCCGTCTTCACTTTTTTTTTTTTTTTTTTGGTTTTTTTTTTCGAGACAGGGTTTCTCTGCGTAGCTTTGCGCCTTTCCTGGAGCTCACTTGGTAGCCCAGGCTGGCCTCGAACTCACAGAGATCCGCCTGGCTCTGCCTCCCGAGTGCTGGGATTAAAGGCGTGCGCCACCGCCGCCCGGCTCGGTCTTCACTTTTATACTTCAAAAACAAGCACGTTTTTCCATACCCACAAACACCTTTTCCCCACCCACCCACGCCAACCTCTGGCAAAAACAAAATAAGTCAAATATGTTTTTTCCCCCTAATTTTTACATCAAAACATTTTTTTTTTTAAAACCAAAAACAAAACATATCATTTTGCTAGCCTGGCCAAATATCTAGCCAGGTACATTTTGTCTTTAAAAAACTACAAGGTGATAAACATAAGCATGCATTTTCAAGAACAATATCATTAAAAACCTAGCAAAGCGTATTTACAGCAATAAGGGTGATCTGCCTCCCATCCTGTCAGCACTGAATCAGAACAGCTCCTGGGGTCTGAAGTGACAGCTGGTGTCCTCAGACGAGAACCCTGAGAAGCATCAGCTCCCAAAGAATTTTAGGGGAAAATATTCTAGAAAAATGGGGTTTCAAGGAATGATCCCTTTTGTTCCATGTGTGACTGACAATGGGATGCTAAAACCGCCAAGAGAATCGTCAATATTGAGGGAGAAGAAAGGGTGCAGGCCACGTGGTCCCCGTAGTGTTCTGCACTGTCCCAAAGTCCACTGGTCCTTGTCTAGTGAGACTGTCCCCATGGGCTTTGCCTCATCTGGAGACCCGTTGGACAAGCACTCATATACTGGTCAGAAACTAGGCTGCACAACTCCCAACAGAGTGGGAGGTGTCACCATGCCAAGGCCCTCATGAACGCATGAATGCCTTCTCATGAGCTCCTGTACTCCTGGGACTGGATTAGGAACCACAAGGGGAGGCTATCACAAAAGCAAGGCTGTGCCTCCTGTTTCCCCTCTTCCATGCATATGCTTGCCCTTGCACTTTCTGTCTTGAGCTACAACAGGCCTTAAGTATTGTCTTGAACTGATGCCAGTGTAGTGCTCCTGGACATATAGAACCACAAGCCAAAATAAACCTCATTCATTTTAAATTGCCTTTATTTATTTATTTATATTAAGAATTTTTTTCATTCATTTTACACACCAAAGATCCCCCTCTTCCTTCCTTCTGTTCCCCCCCCCAGACTCCTCCTCCCAACCCACCCCCTACTCCCCACTAAAAGAAGGCAAGGGCCTCCCATGGGGAGGCACATCCAGTAGAGGCAAGTCCAAGCCCTTCCCCCTACCTCAAGGCTGCATGAGGTATCTCATCATAGGTAGTGGGCTCCAAAAAGCCCACTCCTGCACCAGGGATTTTTGAATAGCAACGCAGAATAGACTAACTTGAAGATGCTTCTAAAATTGAAGGAAGGACCCAGGAATGTGTGAAGCTAGTTTGGTGTTGATAATTTTGTAACTATTTTTTAAAAAGAATGTCCTTAAAAGTAAAATGATGTTAGACCTTGATGAATTTTAATGGAAGAATGGTTGGAAAAATGAAAGAAATAAGATGTAAAGAAATGGTTATCTAGAAGTTACTTCTTGTGAATAAAATCTTACCCTTTCAGAAAGTATTGCATTTGTGCCTTTTTTTATTCTATTATTGTCTTGAGCCTTATCAAAGTAGACAGTACACTGAAATAATTATTTAAACATTATTAGCAAGCATTTTGGAAAATATATACCACTTAAAATTTTGATGGAAAGCTAAAGAGAACTGCACAAGGAAAAATTAAAAAAAAAAAAAAGTGTTTACTAAGCAGACAGAAGATCCACTGCCTTTCATTGTCGCTGAGAAGTACCAAGAATCCAACCTTAGATGAATACGTAAAATGTACTGAATATCCAATCTAAGATGAATATGTCCCAATACAAAATCAAAGAGGTTCCATCTTCTAGGAAAAGCCATCGGGGTTACATTAGATCCTTTCCTGAATCAATCTAATTTAAGCTTTGTATTTCCATGGCTGAAAAATACATAGTGTATCTACATCATTTTCAGTGTACAGTTCTGGTCCTGCACATAATGTATGCTGATACAATTTGTATATTTAATTGCAGGGGAACATCCAAAATAAAACTCAGAGAGCAAAACTATTTTTCATTTTTGTACAAATAAGCAAAAAGATGGAAACTTTAAGGAATGAAAGATATAGTTCTTTCTCAAATTCCATAATTAATATTAAAAAGAAAAAAAATCCTCTCTTTTAAACATTTACATATTATTTTGAAAAGACCAAACTTAGCATGATGTGATTAAGTTTTAGATATGCATGCTGAATATAATTTAAGATCACTGGAAGTATTTATGCCTATATAAATATACTCCCAAAGAAATATATTTTGTCATTATTTCTAAAATTCTGGCACTTAATCTAATCTAAGATTACAAGCATAAAATTAGCATGTTATGATTTTAAATTAGGATGTAAGGTTATGGGCAGAAGCACATTATGAAATGTCATGAGAGAAAAATGGATTTCTTTCTCTGGGAAATATTAAAAATTCTTTTGCTCCTATTATTAAAGATGAAAGAACCGTTGATATTTATGTTTTCTAAAAACTACTCCGTATATTACATTACCAATGTGTTCTTACTTTCAAGTAAAGGCAGATGATATTATAGTTACTAAAATAATCCTGAACTGATATCCCTAAAGCACTGGTAGAGATCATAATCATGACAGCTAATTATTGATGTCAACTATATGTCAAGGATTTCATAGAGGTTTTTGCACTCTTCAAAACATCTCTACACAGTAGCTTTAAATACTGTGCCTTCTTTTTTTTTACAAGTGATGCAGGAGAGGCTAGGCAAGTTGGAATTCTCCAAGGGCACAAATTTGGCTGAGGGGGGAGGGAGTGCAGAGTCAGGCTATATCTCTGATTATAGACTTGCTCTCAACCACTGGCTCACTCTTAACACTTGGTGAAGCTTGAACCCTTTAGGCTTCTATCAACCTTGTCACCAGGGACCTTTCCTTCCTTATAACTTTCCATTTCCTGTGTAACTTTATTTCTTTCAGTCCTGTCCCCTGAGGACGAGAACAGCTGGCCAGTGCCCTCTTCCTAATAACTTTAACTGATTCACTGGTTGAGTAATTTTTCTTGAGAGATTTTAAAACCTCTAGAGAATCAAGTATTTACTTACAGAGAAAAGAATTCTACACTGAACAAATGTGAGACCCTGTCTCTTAGCATTGAGCTTTCCTTAAATTTTCAATCTAGGTCATGTGGGAAGGTGTAGCCAAAAAATAAAATATTAAAAAAAAAAAGCCACAGGTGCAGAAATAAATTCTTATTGTTCTTCTCTGAACTAATCCAGTGTGATCTAAATCTTACAATTGGTAGAAAAGGTGATGGACACACAAAAAATTATTAAGAAAATAATATGCAAACATTTTTAGCATTTGTATTCCAAGGAAAAGTATTGAAACACAATGCTTTAAGTATTATAATATATCTTCACTAGAGTATCTATTTCTTTAGGTAAGCTTTTTTTCCCTAAAATTGATCATTCATTAATCAGTTTCTTATCATTCTTGTTTCCTGGATATTTATGCTGGATCTGTTTGTCAACTATATCATCAGGCTCATTTCATGCATCACTATGGTTTTACCCATTAATCTCTGACTCATCTTTGAAAGATAATCTACTTTTAATGGCTCTCTTATGTAATATGCAAAAGGCAGGACTCTGCCTTACATTTCAAGAAGGGCATCACTGACATACGTCAACAGCCCCTTTGCATCAGAACTCCATTTATCCTGGGGAATTTTGGAGCTTGCCTTAAAATCATTTCCTTAACTGACATCAAGCATTAAAATTTCAAACCATCTTACTATTTCTCAAAGGATTATCAACATTACAATAAAAGGTCATTAGAAATCAAAATAATATATGAATTTTAAAAATACATTTAAATCACCAAACATAGAGCAGGATCATTCCTTAGTTTTCTTTGTTATTGAATCATAACTTTATTTTGGTTGTGAGCCTAGCCTTTAACGGCTGAGCCATCTCTCCAGCCCTTGAATCATAACTTTAGCTTCTCATGTTTATATGTTTGATGATTAATTGAAAATCGAAGATACTTTATCTTGAGTATAAAAGTACAATTGATCTCAGTTCAGTCTAGAGTGTCTAGATTGTATAAAACATGACAACATATCTCTATAAAGAATTGAAAGTCAGCACCATATTCTAAGGAGAAAGGGAAAACATGTATGCTCTAGTGAATGAGTCAATCAAAATAAATTTGGAGGCAGTGGAGTGCTGTGGGATGTTCTGTATGTCCTGTGGGAGCCCTTCTTGGGTTCCTTGTGGCGTTACCCAGCAGGTCCGTATAGAGGATGATTAGGACCATGGGCCTGAGTGCAGGTGTTTGAGATGGTCTGCACTTGGCTGTGCTGGGGGATGGTCTGTATGTCAAGTTGTTCTGATTGGTTAATAAATAAAACCTGATCGGCCGTGGCTAGGCAGGAAAGATAGGCGGGACTAACAGATAAAAGGACAGAAAGGCAGAAGGAGACGCTGCAGCCGCCGCCATGACCAGAGACACTGCAGCTGCCGCCATGACAAGAAGCATGTGAAGGTGCCGGGAGCCACAAGCCACGTGGCGAGGCATAGATAAAAAGAAATGGTTAATTTAAGGTAAAGGAACAGTTAGCAAGAAGCCTGCCACGGCCATACAGTTTGAAAGCAATATAAGTGTCTGTGTTTACTTGGTTGGGTCTGAGCGGCTGTGGGACTGGCGGGTGGCAGAGGTTTGTCCTGACTGTGGGAAAGGCAGGAAAACTCTCGAGCTACAGTGGAGTTATTCAGTTATGACACCAATTTAAATGTCTATCACATGTTCCTTCTTGTAAATTTGCCTAGAAAAAAAAACAAGCTCACTAGTCCCCAAAGGACAATCCTAACAGAATGCAGCACCCATCCACAACTTCTGTTTCTGTTCAGTGAATGGAGATGCTGTGTGTCTATCTAATCCCCATATTAAACACCTACTACGTATGAGATTCTGTGTAGCTTTTTAACATACAAGGGTCAATAGTAAGTTCTTGTCTTCTGTGGTTGTCAATTTGAAGGATCTACAGTCATCCAGAAAACAAATGTCTAGACATGTCTTTGAGGTAGTTTCTTGGTGATTGGGTTAATTTAGGTGAAAGGCCCACTCTAACTCTAGGACATACCCTTCCATCATATGAAGTTCTAGAATGAATAAAAAGGAACCAAATACATGAGTCACAGCACATGTACCGACCTGCATCCTTTCTGACCATAGATAAAATAAGACCAGCTGGCTCTAACTCTTGCTATAATGACTTCCCTGCCACAATGAACTGTGTCCCCTCAAACTGTCAGCCAAAGAAATCCTTCCTTTCTTAAGTAGTTTCTGTCTAGACATTGGGCCATAAAAATGAGAAAAGTAATTATAAGGAGTGGGGCTATTGCTGGGATAAACCTGACCATGTGGTTCTTAGGCTTTTGAAATTGGTTTGCAAGAAAACTATAGAAGATTTTGAGACTTTCGACTAGAAAAACAGCTGTATCCTATAACCAGAGACTAATGAGTTAATCTGTAAGAGTTTGAAAGATGAGAATGTTGCATCTAGAATAAGAACTCCATCAGGAACTAAGGTAAAGTCAATTGATGTTGAATTATAGAAACAACGAAAACACTGCATCCTGCCCATGGCCTCAGAATGTATGCCTAAATTTCTGGTGATATTTTAATTGTGTTTAAATGTGATTTTATCTGTCTGTTAATAAATAAAGTTTGTCTGGAGGTCCAAGGTCACATAGCAAGGTCACACAGTGAGCCATAAAAAGAAGTCAGGCGGTGGTAGCCCATGTCCTTAATCTGATCACATGGCAGGCAGAGTCTCTGTGTGGTCAAGGACACAGCCAAGTGCGGTGACATGAGCCTTTAATCCCAGTACCAACCATAGAGACCTGGAGGTCTGTATAGACAGGCAGTGACAAGGAAGTCATGTGACTGGGCTTAGAGCCAGTGAGAAGACAGAACAAAAAGGCCATAAAAACACAGGTTAGATGGGAAGGAGCTCTCTCTGGGGAAGTGACAGTGATGGGGTGGTAAGGTAAAGCTAGTCGTGACTCTTTGCTAGTTCTCTGATCTCTTTGGCTCTTACTTCTGTATTTGACTCTGTGTTTGTTATTTAATAAGACTGTTTAAAAACCCATCTACATTTGGCGCCCAATGGGCTGAAGCAAAGCAGTCCACATCTTCAACCAGCAGTGGAATTTAGCAGCATTGTCCATGTGGGACATTAGATAGTCATGGAAGTTTCGAGAGGGATGAGTGCCGAGGCTCCTGAAGTCCACTGAGGTCCATCAGTGTGAGACAAGCTCGGAACCCCTTAAAGAAAGCCACAGGAGACCACAGTGTGAAAGCTGCCAATGTGAAGTTTGTGTTGCAGTGTAAGACAAAATTTTAAAGGTCTTATTAATAGAAAATCTGGAGCCAGATATTGGGGTGAAAGGTAAAAATCAGAGAGGTACAACAAGCCAGCCACAAGTTCTTTCCTTTAGGAAATCCTCAGTCTAAAGAGAGTGAGTTCCTGTTTCCTCACGCCTTATATACCTTGCTCTCCCCAGACATCACTTCCTGGGATTAAATGTGTATGTGCTTCCCAAGCAAAGGCATGAGATCTCAAGTGCTGGGATTAAAGGTGTATGCCACCACTGCCTAGCTCTGTTTCTCTCATGTAGCCCAGTGTGGCCTTGAACTCCAGACAGATCTTGGCCTCCCGAGTGATAGGCTTAAAGGTGTGTGCCATCACTGTCTGGCCTCTATATCTAATCTAGTGGATGGCTCTGTTCTCAGATCCTCAGGCAAACTTTATTGGGGTACACAATATATCACCACATTTCCCCCTTTTGTCTAAAATAATAAAAGAAGGTTATAACTAATATAAGAAAATTGTATACAATATATACAGACAAGAATTATATTAACAATGTCCAGTCCATTAATATTTGACAAATTCAGAGAAAATACTCCATTATTTACCCTATAATGTAATTCTTGAAAAAGAAACAAGAACTCACTTCCTTTAGACTGAGAATTTCCTGGAGGTATAAATTTGTGACTGGCTTGATCTACTTCTCTGATCTTTCACCTTTCACCCCAATACCTGGCTCTGGGTTTTCTATTAATAAGACCTTTTAAGATTCATGTTACATTGCAGTGGACACCCAAGCATGTGAAAATTTCAGGACAGGATTATGTTCAGTGAGGAAAGCTGCATGCAGAAAGTGGAACCAGCCCAAGAGAAAAGGAATATGTGCTCCAGCCATCATAAAGGCTTCCTTTGGTGCCTGCAGGATTTTGTGTTTTCTTTGCTATGTTTTGTTCCTGCTCTGGTCCAATATTTCTTTGCTAAGCTCCCATTTCTCCACCTTGGATTGAGAACAATTGTTCTGTGCCATTGTATGTTGGAACTATGCAACCTATTTCTGATGTTATAGAGATTCAGAGATATGAGATCACACATACACTTTTGAAAAGTGTTGGAACAGTGAAAGACTAGGGACTTTTATAGTTAGACTGAATACATTTTATATTATGATTTGCCCATGATCTTTTGGGGGCCACAGGTTGGAAGATTACCAAAAGATTATCCCTGAAAATGTATAGACAAGTAACATACAGACTGAGCAAGTTATATTTATAAATTTAGGAATATATATGTTTATCCATACAGTTATATGTATGTAACAACAACTAATGAAAAACGAGGCCATGAATTTGAAAGGGTGGTATATGGAAGGATTCGGAGGGATGTAAAGGGGGAAAAGATATAACTATCCCCTAAAAATTAGAGAAATATTTTTTTAAAAGATACCATTGGACTCAATGTTCATAATGGGTACACTTGTGATGGGTAATATTTATAGTCAACTAGACAGGATCTGGAATCACCCAGCAAATGAATCTTAGTCTGTTTGTGAAGGAGTTTATAGGTTGGGTTAACCTATAAACCAGTTGTAAATATGGATAGCACTATTGCAAGGGCTGGAGTCCTGGACTGAATGAAAGGGAGAAAGCAAGCTGGCTAGCAGTGTTTACGAATCTCTGCATTCTGGTTGCCGAAGCAATGCAGCAATCCACTTCAAATTCCTGCTGCCATGACCTCCCCACAATCATGGACTGCATGCTCAAATGATGAAGCCAAAGAATCCCTTGTCAGGCATGTGAGCACAACAATGAGAAAAGTGAACTAATTCATCTTCCTTGAGTTCCTTCTTTCTGGTGAAGAGAGATAGAAGCATATTTTTCTATTCAGTACGGAAAACATAGTGGCTGGGATATGATTCACTGGAACTAGAAATGGAAAAACGATAACTATCCCCCCACCAGAGCACTTTTTTGCAACAATTCAAATCTTTTCTATTTGAACTTAGTACCAGGCTTTTTCTTTTAGGCCACCAACCAGCTCCCAAATCATGACACAGAGATTTACTGGTTTTGAATGTTCAGCCTGGCTAGTTAAATTAACCTGTTTCTCTTTATCTACGTTTTGCCTCGGGGCTTTTTTTTTTTAACCTTCTTTCTTTGTATGTACCTTACTTGGCTGCTGTCTCTATGCCTGGCAGGTAGGGGCTCCCTGGCTTCTTGCGCTGGGTTTGTCCCTTGCCCTCTCCTCCACATTCTCTCATTCTTCATCTTCTCCTCTCTCGAGCATAGATTTCTTCTCCTCTTTATTCTCTCTGACTGCTAGGCCTGCCTCTCTCTCTCCCACCTAGCTATTGGCCATTCGGCTCTTTATTAGACCAATCAGTTGCCTTGGGCAGGCAAGGTGAAACAAATGCAACACATTCTTACATAATTAAACAAATGTAGCACAAAGAAAAGCAACACACCTTTACACAGTTAAAGTAATATTCTGCAGCATAAACAAATGTAACACATCTTTTCCTAGTTATAATAATATTCCACAACAGACATTTATTCTTAAATACTTTACATGTGTGTATTCAGAGCATATGCACATGGTTTTTGGGTTTTATTTTGATACTGTACAAACTAGGTATGGTACTATATACCTATAATCCCAGCACTGGGAATGGAATGCGGAGACAGGAGGATTAGAAGTTCGAGGTCATCCTTGACTATATAATGAGTGCAAAGTCAGTACTGGCTAAATGAGAAATCTGTCTCACAAAAGAGAGAAAGAAAAGCAAGATTCAATAGTTTAAGCCTTTCAATTTTAAAATGGTTAATCTATAACCCTAAACAATAGGAATGCTTCCTGTCTTATCAATCTTATGGAGACAAGTGTGACTGTCCTTAGTATATTATAATACAAATATAAAGAAATATTATTTAGCCTCTATTATAAATTATATATAAGAATGTGTTTATATACAGGATTTACCAATACCTCAGAAATCCATGCATTCAATGCTAAGACCAGTTGTTGACTTAACTTAAATCCCAATGGTATTTATCAAGTGGCTATTTATAGTTAGTTAACAGGTAGATTCCCTGAGCATATGGTATGATGTGATAAATATGACAAAAGCATAAAGACCCATAATTCTAAAATTATATGAAAAGCACCATAAAGTTAAACAACAAATTAAAGTAAATATTTTATGTGTTGTTACATAAAGTAAACAAAATTAAAGTAAAACATTCACATTCCTTAGTTTCCTAAAGAATTGCTTACTTCTTGACAAAATGTCACTAAAGATGTCATAAAAATCCAAGATTTGATCTTCTCTCCAAGTTCCTTTTGTTAATAGAAATCATAGTTGGGTAAAGTTTTCCTCTGTATAAAATAAAGATAATGTAGCCATATTGTACA